>NC_054058.1:50663814-50966844 GCF_017639655.2 Falco naumanni | reverse complement strand
GATATGCCATTACTATTGAAGGAGAACATATTAATCATCGACTCATGAAATCGTGATCTATTTTTTTTTTTTACATTTTCAAAAACATCAAGCAGACATTAACAGAAACACACGGTATCTTCAGTTAGCTTGATGCTTGGTTTTGCATGTCACTGATGCTCTCATGTAACAAGGTGAGCATGCTTGCCGCTGGTAGGTGGTTTGCTGTTAGGTTACTGTTGTGTCTGATAGCGAGCTCTTCTTCCAGGCAAGCTGAAACCTGAAAGAAGCTAATATCTGGGGGGAAACTGAGTCTGATTTTGGGATTTTGACTCAACTATTCACATTTGAGTCCAGTAAAGTATGACATTCATTTTCTGTGAAGAATTTCCCTGTTTTTCTAGCCTTTCTTATTTTTGCAACTGTTCTGTTCATCTTGTTTAATTTCCCTCCTCTTCTACTGTGCCACACAATCTTCCATCAACAGCCACGCTAATATCTCCACAATCTGTGTGAAATGGCTTTGCCACAACATCAAATACAGTAAAATGTTTCTCTCATGCCTTGCATTATACTCGTATGGGAAATGAGAGGATGGTAGTCTCCTCCATGTATGCCACGTTGACTTAATCTTGTCCAAAAATTGAGCCAAATTTTAGCCCTTGTTATGGAACTTGGACTTTAATATTGCCTGGGTTCAGATTTTTCTTTCTGAATTATGCGATCTCTACTTTTTAGGCTTTGCAGTGAACTTTTATGAAAGGCTTTTGCTTTATTTATCAGTTGTCAGTCCCCCTAAAGCTTGAGATTTTTACCTGGCATCAAGAATTTTCACTCTACAGCAGCAGAGTACATCTCCAAACAAGTCAAGACAAAACTTTTGTTTGAAAGAAAAAGGATAGAACTTAGTCTTGAAACAAAATGTTGTCCCTGTAATTTGGAAATTAATTTCTTAAAATGAAGAGTAATAAGACTTCTACATTTTTAGAAAAAAATAAAAAAGGAAATACAGGAAGCGTAGTTATATAATATGTAAATTATGATCTGTCATTTACAGCAAAAAGGTTCTTTTAATGAGGACACCTGAAGTAGCATGTGTGAAATACAGTTCTTAGGGCACTGAATCATTATCTGAGCATGTCCTTGAAAAGGACTTGGATATAACTGAATATCCACCAGGACCTAAAGATACAGGCAATTTAAAAGCCAAATCCTATAACTGCTAAAATAATTTAGCAGCTGTTTTGGTGGTTCTTGTGTTGTTGTAATAGCTAAAGGCTTCTTTGAAGATCCAATTGTGCTACGTGTATTATGTAGGTAAAACAAAGAGGAGGTTGCAGACTGGAAAAGCTTAGTCCCGTTATGAGATGTATGTAGGCAGGTTGGGAATGCATAGCACAGTGAAGCCTGGCTAAGTATCACAGTAGGTGAGGAGCTGAGCGTGGTAACAGCATGTTTTTTTCAAACGTTCTCTAGCTGGCATGAAAAAGGTTGCCAGGCTTTTGACAGCGATGTGCAGAATGGTGGTATTCACCGTCAGGGGGAAGGACATGACAGGGCTTTCAAAGAAGGATCTGGTCATCTGTTTTGTTTGTGCTGACCTTGAGGTACTGGATAGTGCCTTGTGATGTCAGAGAGATTGCCCACAGTTAAAAAGACTTATTCACAAATCTAACTAGAGTGAATAAACTAAATTCTGTGGTTAATCATTACGTGGAATTCCAGGAGTTCTGGGTTTGACTTTTCCAACAGCTGCAGAGTCTGGTTGTTCAGCTGCCATCCAGGCAGACTGCTGTTTTGCTGAGAGGTCTTCCTTGTTACTGCTGCTGCCAGCTGCGCAGGGCAAAAAAAATTCAGACCATGTGGTGGCAACTTTAAATATTGTCTAAATTTCCTCTGTAGCATCGTCAGTAGAGTTTGAGTTCTGTAAGCATGAAATTAGCTTACCTTCAAGATCTGTCCTGATGGTTCTGAGTTTAATGGAAGGATTTGTTTGGGTTGTGTTTGTTTTAATCAGAATGTCTTTAAGAGGAATACATTCCTAGTAGATGCCACATCCATGCTCCTGTAGCAGTTTTACATTCCTCTTATCCACATCTATCCTCAAATCTGTCTTTAATCCTCTTTATTCCTATTTTTTTATGTATGTAAGTGGTTTTTCATTTATGTCCACCTATTAAATATATACGCTTCAGCACGCTTTAAAAATAGTTATTCAGGAGTTTCCTGTTATCCTTCAGGTGAAAGTTGAAACAAAATTATCTTAAGAAGGATCCAACAAAGGCTGCCTTTTAAGGAGCATACAGTACTCAATCCTGTCGGAACAGGCATGGCTATGGACAGTGGACAGGTTAGATAACCTCAAAAGAGTCGCTGCTGTCTCTGAGTGCTGCAGAGCACTCCAGAGTCTCCTGCACCCACGCTTTGGAGAGCACGGATGTTCACACCCACAATACGTACCTGGAAGCCCTGGGAAACCAACATGGATGGTCAGAACTTGGTGTGTGCCGCTTCTCAGCCTATTATGCAGCCAGACCAAGAAAAAAAAAATGTAGAAGTGCTTCACGTGCTGACTTAAGAGAAAATGATTTCTGCCTGCTTTTCTTGCTGAGAGGAGTGAAGTTAAGAAATTCCAGTATCAGATGATGATACTGACTGTTGATGAATATACTTGGAGTAGATTGTTCTCTGATTTCCATTCTGCTGAGAGCAGAAGGTAATGGCAGTTACTTTGCTTGAGGGCCATCCTTCCTGAGCTGCTGTGTTGAAAAGAACAGCTTCTAAAAGGCACATTTTCCTTCATGCAAAATAATAAGGGAACTGACCTTTAGCACTTAAAAAAAAAAAAATATCATGTATTCTACTCCAAATTTACTGGATTTTATTAATTACAATTAATTACAGTGAAATTTTTGGGGAGGAAGAGTGGTCTTCAAATGGAAGACTTTGAAGTAACGCTGTAACTAGGTTTAATTGAGACCAGCGCTTGAAAGCTATCTGAATACAGAAGAGGTGTTCTCATAAGTACTGTAATTTTGATGCAAACTGATTTTTTATAAAAATGGTATCAAATGACACTTCCTGCATGAAGTTTAGCTCAATGTTAACTACAAAAACATGTTCTATCTGCAGAATCTAGCTATAAGTAACTCAAGTGTTAAGTCTTTTTTTGTGGTTGTGTTTGTTTTAATCAGAATGTCTTTAAGAGGAATACATTCCTAGTAGATGCCACATACACCCTAGTATTTCAATTGCTTAGGGAGCATGTATTTTGGAGGATCCAGTCACAGAGGAAGGAGGATGGCTTTGTTCATGTGATAGAATTAAAAGGCTCTGAGACTCGAGCCTACCTACATGTCTACTCGTAAGAATATCCCTACAAGTCAAGGCAATAGAGTTGCTTATGTTGGCTGGAGAAGGATTTGGGAATAAACCTTCATTTCAGAGGCTGTAACAAGTTTTCTCAACAATTTAGGTGAGGGAAGGTGGTTATGGAACCCTGGGCCACCCAGGCTTAGCAAGGAATCGGAAAGGACTTCAGACAGCTATAACAAGTTCATGGAGGGTTCAGTCTTGGACGGCTAATCCAGCCTTCTATTTTTGTAGGCAGTAGTAGTTGCAACAGCTAAAAATTGTGCCTTTTTTGTGGCATAGAACTGGCACTCTGTCCTGTGAAGTTTTATTGTAGAGCTTGAACAGAAGAATATCCATATATTTTACCTCCATCTGCCTAAAGCCTGGGAAAGAAACAACATCACAGTTACCTGTTTGGCTTGGAGAGGTGTTCTTAGACCATGTATTACTGGGTTGTCTGTACCTGGTTTGGTTTTCACGTGTGCTGCAGTACCTCATGGTATGCTTTGCAAAATGGGTTTGACAGGTCCAGCAGTAGGAATATGGAGGTTTACCCTGCGTCACTGACCTTGGGGGACCATCCGTCAGTGTCATGGGAGCCAGAGCTGTGCTGTGGACTGAACTTTTGCAACTAAGCTTTCGGGATAATGTTTGTGTTGCATCTTGCTGAAACATGGGTAGTACTAGTTTCACCTTTCACATTTTGATGCAGAAGAGGTCAAACAGATTCAAGGGGTACTATATTTCCTCATGCAAAGGCAACAGGGAGGAATTTGCAGCAGCTGTTGAGGCTGTTTAAGAGCTTTCTACAAGTACGCATCACTCAGCAGTAATTCATCAACTTAAGGGAAATGGACCTTTTGAAACTCACTGGGCTCAGCTGGCTGTGCATGTGGTCATTAGAAATACAGTCTAGCTTGATTTAAATAATAGGAAAAGAAATTACTGAGCTTAGAGATCCAGTCAAATTGTGTGGTAGGAATGTCATCTAGGTAGTGTTTGGATCAAGGGTAGCATTGCAGCCCTAGTGGGAATATGGTTCACAAATATAAGAGGGGAAGCACATTTATTATTAGTTTACCTCAAAGATCCTGTGACATTTGCAGTATGACTGGAAGTATTACTGCAGAAGGTAATTTTCACTCTAGATCTTGGCTTCCAAATGCAATCTGGAACTCTGCAGAGTTGAGGACGCAAAGAACTCGAACAAAGGATGATAGTACTGGCTATATGTTTGCTGAGTATGTGCTTTTTCTCATGGCATGTTTTAACTCTGGTGCTTCAGTTGATACACAGCATACAGTCTTGGATGCCTCCTCGTAAAAAACATGCAGGCAGTTGGAGGGTTCAGAGGACAGCAACGTGAATGGTAAAAGACTTGGAGGAAAGGCTGGGGTAGCTGTGTTTTTCAAGACCAAGTCTATAGAAGAACGGACTGAATGAGGTATTCTTTCAACACATAATCAGTGGTTACAAAGAGGTGAGTGTTTCTGGGTCTGCTAAGGGTAGGGAAGTAACCACCTTAATTAACAGTAAGAGAGACTGTCATTAAATCCTAAGAAACTTGTTCTAACTGTAAGGATGGTCACACAGTAGAAAAATGAGTGCAAGGGAGTCTGTAGCACCCCTGTCATTGAAGGCAAGACCAATATACTGCTGTCAGGAATGGTCCAGGTATAGCTGACCCAAATTCTGAGCAGCACGATGGAATGGATGAAGTCTTTGTGTCCTCCTTAGCCTAGCCTTGCTCCCTTCCATGGCTGTAGCTGCAAAAGCACATTTAGAAAAAGTGGCAAAGTGAACTTAGACTGCAGCTGCAATGAGGTTCTTAAAATCAAGACATTTTATGAACACCAAAGGAATGTGATACAGCACTGAACTTTTGAAATGAAGCTATACTTAATGAAGTGACTTAACATCTTCAGAGCACTTCTGTAGTTAACATAGGTGTAACTTACATGTAACAGTAAATCATACACCTACCTTTTTGGAGTTTAATCCACTCTTTCTCAGCAATGATGGAATGTTTGGTCTTATGTAACCGTGGTCCTTTCTGAGTGCTTGAGTTAAATGGCACAAATGTTTGTACTTGTTATAGTAAAGAATTTGGAAGGACCTAATTAGAGAGTAGTACATAGTAGTCTATGTACTTAAAGGAAAGAACAACTTTTTAAGTACTTTTAGCAGAAAAATGCCTATTTCATGTTTCGTGTTCAAGCATCACAAGGACCTCTGGGGAGATGCAGCTAACAGAGAGGAGGCAGGCGCAAGAGCTAGTTCTAATACAGTAAACAAAAATTTGAAGTAACTCAACTAAATAATGCTCAAAGTAATGTTTTATTGCTGTCTTCTACAGTAGAGGTCCCAGGCTACTTCTGATGTATTTTTAAAAGATCCCAAACAGACTTTTGGGCCAAGCAGAGATCATGAAAATGCAGCTTCAAACAACTCAAAGTAACTCCTGTGTTTAACCTTGTAGGTTTGTAATTATTCTGATCCATCATATAAATTTGTCTTTCAAAAAAAAAAAAACCCAAACTGAGCTTTCTTTCAAAAGTGCCTGAAAGGGGGGGGGGGGGGGGGGGGGGAGAGGAGGAAGAAAATACCTTTTAACATTTGTAATACGTTTTATCCTTTTCTACTTTACATTTCTAGTGCTACTGTTGTGGCTTAACCCTAGTAGGCAGTTAAGACCCACGCTGCTCACTCACTCCCCCCTGGTGGGGTGGGGGAGAGAATCAGAAGGATAAAAGTGAGAAAACTCATGGCTTAAGATGAAGTCATTTTAATAGGCAAAGCAAAAGCTGCACCAACAAGTAAAGCAAAATAAGGAATTAATTCATTACCTTCCATCCACAGGCAGGTGTTTATCCATTTCCAAGGAAGCAGGACTTGGGAAGACAAAACGCATCGCTCTGAATGCCCTCCCAGCCCCCCTTCTTCTTCCTCACAGTTTTTATTGCCGAACACAACATCATGTGGTCTGGGATATCCCTTTGGTCAGTTGGGGTCAGCTGTCCTGGTTCTGGCCCGTCCAAACCTCTCACGCACCCCAGACTGCTTGCTGGTGGGGCAGTATGAGAACCAGAAAAGGCGTTGGTGCTGTGGAAGCACTGCTCAGAAATAACTACAATACCCACAAGTTACCAACACTGGTTTAGTCAAAAATCCAAGACCTTGCACTATACTAGGTGCTAGGGAGACAAGTAACTCTATCCAACCAAAACCAGCACAGTTACAGTACTGCTTTTAGACAAGTTGTTTATATTTTAAGTCCCTGTATATCTAACACAAATGCAAAGAGAAACTGTTGAATGCTTTCCATTTAGTGGTCTGGTTTTAGTACCCAGAAGCCCACTGAGCTACCAGCTAAGCTACAGAAAACACTTCCTTGAAATAGAAGGCTAAGAAAATTTAGAACAAAATCCACCATGTAATCCAAGATCTTCAACTTTTCAGTGAAATAATAACAATAGCAAAAGAATCAAAAAGCTTTCAGTGAAGCTCTGTGTGTCAGCTGCAGAAATAAGCCTAAATTTGGTAGGAACTGATGATGGCATGCCTGTCTGAGTCTGTGCCACAGAAAGCACCAGAGGTTCTGTCAGGCTGATCCTCACAAAACTTTATTACAATGAAAAAGACCTGAACAGATGAATCTTACTTACCAACATTATGGAATGACTTTGAACAATAGTAATCAAGTCCAGCTTTTTACTGTAGATTTATGCTTTTAAAAGAACCTGACATATGGGAAATATTACTTCAGCCGATGTTGAGACAAGTGTTAGAATTTCTCTGTAAAATGGTTATGGGATGGTTTTTTCAACTTGCATTTTTTGAAAAAAATGTTCGGATTTCTTTTGAGATTTAAAGTTCTTATGGATTTCTTTTTCCCTACACATGCAATATGCAAAAAAGAGATATGGAAAATATACTTTCCATAAGCCTCCAGCTGTGTGGAATGTCATACAAGTTGAAGCCACATTATAGGTGTATTGAGCCATAAGGACTACCTTGTTCCTGACCATGTTCAAGTTTGAGTGAAAGGAGGTCAAGCAGCAAGAGAGTTAAGTGCAGTTCTGCTTTTCCCAATCAGGAGAGTTAAGCCTTGGGAAGATCCCTGTCGGAGCATCCGACAGGACAGACTGGGAACCAAGCAGTGAGAGGATGATATTCCACAGATGGCATGGTAATAATGCGTTAGGAGCTCCGAGAAGGAACGCAGGCTTATGAAGGGCAAAATTCAGCCTTGCAAGAAATGTGCCATAGGCTAGATGCACTAAGGGACACAAGTGGCTTCCAGAGCACAGGGGGATTTGACGGCGCTTTCTTGATGATGCAGAGCTGAGAGGCAGCCAGGCAGGTAGGTGTCTTAGGTCAGTGTGTGCAACATACCACTCTCTAAGGAAAACACGGGTGGTGGGGGTGCAGGGCAACGCCAGACACCTCCCTGTAAGCTGTATTTAGATGCCTTAAGCCACTTGGGAGTCCCACTCAAGGATCATGTATGGAAACTGTATTTTTCATTTAAAGAACTGAGCAGGAGCTATGCTCTGCCCTTGCAGGAAAGTTAAGAGGTGTCCCTCACTTCATATTGATTAAAGCTTCTGATTCAGCATTTGAGGGACTTGATTTCCTTTCTTTGGTATTCATTCTCCGTGCTGGAGTATGGGTAACCCTTACCTGCTTGTCAGGAGTCTCCAGTGAGCAGCTGTGCTGGGCAGGAGTAGTCTCTGTTTCTCTTGCTGAAGGTGGGTGACTGCCTGGTGAAGAACACACCTGAGCCTGCCTGCATCCGGTGCCAAGGCACTCTGGGAGGAAACAATCCCTTTAAGAACTATTTTTATTATTCTTTATTCCTTATTATCTAAGGAATGAAGTCAGAATATGTCCAATTGTAGGACAATACCTACAGAGTAATATACCCTCTTGAATTTTCCATTGATGATCCTGGATCATCTACATCCAGGGTGAGTGCATTAGCTTTTTTGTGTGTTAAAGAAAAAAAAAAAAATTGGGAGAATTTCTCTTTCTTTGGTTGCACTAAATATTATCTTCACTGTATTTTGTAATGTGGCTCATTCACCTGCTGTGTGCTCAACATACTTTTAAAGAAATTGCTGTTTCTAACTTGCTAGTGGAAATAAAGGAAAATCTGTTCTGAGGAGGCTGATTGTCCTTATGGACATGGCAAGTGCTGAGCTGGCCAGCCTGGTAAAAGGACTGTGTATGCTCATAGAATTTGACTGTTCAATACCAAAGGAGCTTTTTAAGTTGTAAACCCATAATATTAGGATGCCAGTGAATTACATCTTGCACAGTGAAGATGTAATTAACAGTGAACATTAAATTAACATGGAGTACAAAATCTTCTTGGAAAAAGTTATTTAAATATGCATATTTTCTTGGTATGAGTTGGCAATATTCTATAACGTTGTCTTTTATAGCAAGGAAAAATATAATCAGATTATTTATTCAAAGTTACGATACTGGAAAGTTAAGTTATATTCCTTATATTTAAATGATTTTTTAAAATACAGAGATATTTTTAAATAATTTCTACTTACAGATTTTAGGTATCTTTCATTTATGTTTCTGCATTTAATGTTAAGATAACATTAGGTTTCAGCTAGCTTCAAGTCATCAAAGCTAAACAGTATTTGAGTGAAAGAAAGTTTAGTGTGTTAGAAATAACTGTTCGTAAAGCCTCTGTTATTCTTAACATCCAAAATGGAATTTTCCTTTCTGAACTCCCTCTTCAGCTTCCCATCTGATATGATTAAAAACAAAGGTGGATTCTATTAATTCCTGTATAATTGTACTCTAATTATAAATTTCAGTAGAACATCTTTATGAAAGAGAACTGCAAATAATCTCTTTATACAAGCATTGCTCTGTAACTACTAAAAAGTTCTTATAATAGGCTAGCTTAACACACATCTTCAATTTCTTTCTTTAGAAGAAAGAACAGTAATTATAAAGATTAAATTAAGCCATTTAAATAAGAAAGAAATGTAACTCAGTTGAGTTCGGACCAATATTTTTTTTTTTTTTTAAAAAAAAGGGGCAAAAAAAAAAAAGCCCAACCCCGACTCAATTTTAACCTTTGTGGAAGCAAACATGCAATGTTGTATCTAGTGGGTAGAGATGTTTTTGGAAGATCTTTAAAAGACTGAGATGCAGGATAAGAGATTTCTTTGCATATTCTATTGTTCTTAGCAGCCATTAGCCCTGTACAATAAATCTCATTTTTGTTGAGTAAGAGATACCTGCACAAGCTGTATAAACAAATATGTGTGTATATGTACTGAAAAGTATATATGTTAATGCTTAATGTTGAGGGTAATGAGAAATTAGAGGAGGTGAGGCTACCACAGCATAGAATAATCTCACTCTGACGTGGAGACCTCTTAGGCCACCTGCTTTGGCTGCAGCTCTCGGGCTGGAATGCTGTCCTCGTAGACACTAGGAGGTCTCTGATGGCCCTCCAGAGCCTAATTTGTGCTTCCCAGAGGAAAGCCATTGAGGACAGAGGGATATGCGGTGTTTTCCTAACACATCACAGGAGGGGGTTAAGTAACTCTGTGCTGCACTTACACACTACTGAAGTATAAAAAGGAAGAATCTTAAGGTTTTGGGGGTCCTTTATGTCTGCACTTTATGATTGAATTTCCTGAAAAAAAAGCTTTAAGTGAAAGTAGAATCAATTATCAAGATAACATCAGTATTTTAATTTTCATGTATACATTTTATCTTGCCTGCTTTCATAATTAAATCCTCTGAGTTCAGAGCTGAGTTTTCTGAAAGGCTTTTCTAATGATATAGTGCAGAGTTTTAAGTTTTCTGACCTACGTTATTCATACATAAAAGTTTCAGGTAATTTTTGTTATTTTCCTATCTTACAGTAGTTTCTAAATTAATGAAACAGAAATTGTAAAACTGCATGAATAATATTTTAAAATGAGAAATTGAAAGGTTTTGCTGAGAGCAAAATGATTTAATTTAGAAACAAACGTTCTTATTTGCTGGAATTATATAGCAGACATGTAAAAGGCAAGTTGTGGCCAAATTACTAGTCTGATCTTTTTGCAAATATAATTATAGTTGCATAAGAGAAACATGCTATCCATTGTATTGTGGGATAAATTAAATTTATTGGTTTATTCTGCAAATATTAAATGCATGAGCAGTTTCAAATAAACCTTTAAGATACGCATATAAATCTTTAGGGACACATAGGAATCCTTGTGGTATTGAGGACAAGTGAGTCAGCTGAGATTTTGTTTAACAAAGGGTAGTTATTGTTATTGCAAAAAATGTTTCTTACCTAGCAGGTTAATTTATTATAGTTGCTTGTTCTGTATTTTGAAAACTTTTCTCCAGCTGTTGTTCTCAGGCCAGGTTTTGTACTGAAAGCTTTATGAACCTCATTTTCTGAAAATAGAAGATATATGTATTTTAAAAGTGCTTGGTTAAGTTAGCATGTAATGCTAGTGACATAGATGATGATGTAAATTTAGATTTAAGTCCTTTTTTTTCACATCCACTTAGAAATTAAATTTTTATTTTAATATTAATTCTCTACCTGATTGTGTAGGAAATATTTGTCCAAGTGTAAAGTAAGGTATGGAGGAAATCCTAGAACAAATTAAGGATGTTCTTTTTCCAGGAAGGGAATTTTCTCCATTGATCAAAACTTTTTGATAGGATGGTGTGAAATAGGACAATTACAAGATTAAAAAAAATAAAGAAATACTTAAATGCTTACATTCACAATTCTTGTGGTCTGAGATAAGTCTGCTGTGTAGCCACCTAATTGGGAAGTGCTTCAGATGTTCCTTCTTTGACTGGAATTTCCCTAGGACCTGCAGCTCTGCTTTGCAGGCAAATAGGACAGCCCTAATCTGAAGAATTAAAATCAAGCCTCACTAAAGTCTCACAGCAGTCCAGCAATCTAGCAGAGGAATGGCCCTTTCTGCAGAAGGGACTGATCAGTCAGACACGCTCTAATCATGTGTACTGCCAGGGTGGGTGTCACAAAACCCATCTGCAGCCCCGCTGGTTTTACATGGGAGAGAGGTCAGTCAGTCCTAGAGCTCCAGAAAGTTGTTTCCTCCAGAAAGTTCCTAGGATATAGTATACCAGGGTGGTAGGGCAAGGCCATGCCTCCAAGGACTGCACCATAACCTATAGTGTCTTACCTCTTCTCTTGCCTTTTTGTCACATACAGCAAGACACCCAAAGCTCATGGAAAGGAGGTGTCAGAGCAGACTTTGTAGGCTAATAGCTGAAAACATGCATACCCACGATTTTGCGTTTTCTTTTCTTTAATGCTTTTGATAAGCATCATGCTTACATGAAAATAGCAATGTACATACTGGAAAGAGAAGGCTGCTAGAGCGTGTTCTTGTGAGGTCGTAATATCAGTCTGTCTGCTGCATGGATATGGGTGGCTGAGCTCAGGTGTTTGTTAATGATGACACCAATGAATGAGCAAGACGAGAGATGTTTGGCATCTGTCAGTAATGCTCTGTATGAGAGAGCTTACACAGAAATGTCAGATACATACCGTAGATGTGTCATAACACAGAAGCTTATTCTAATAATCATAGAGTCCATTTTGGGTGAGGCCACAGCTTTTTCTGGTTTTCTTATTACTTTGAGATTTTTAGTACAGTAATGAAATACACTTCTCTTTTCAGTGTTCTGTTTCCTGTGGAAAAGGTTTGAAGTTTCGTGATGTGCATTGTTTTAATAGTTTCCAAGCTAAAATAGAGGAACAAAACTGCAGACATTTGAAAAAGCCACGAACATACAAAATATGTAGAGCTGGAAGATGTCCTGCTTGGAAGGCCAGCAGATGGAAAGAGGTATGTAAAATCTGCTAGAATGTTCTCTATGAGAGCACAGGATGAGATCATATTTATGCCACACTGCTTCAATGGAAAAATTTGTCAGGAAGGGTTTTTTAATATGCACATCACAATGAAATCTACAGTAGTTCATTATATTTCCTTTTTCTTTCTGTTAAGAGTAATTAAAAGTAATTATCAGTGCAAACTGGAAGTATTTGGTAATCTGAATCTTGGACTGGACAGGTACTCTAGGACTTTCCTCAGCTTACCTTGTAAATTCAAAAACAACAGTAAATTTTTAAAGTTTACTTCTTCAGTGATTAATTTAATATCACAATAATTGCTGTCATATGAATTACTGAAGTGAAGCCAGGTTTGTGAAGAAAGGATGAGAAAAAGGGCTTGTAGTCACAAATACTGGTCTTTTTCCTGGTTTAGTCTTGTAAAACATCTCTCACCTTGTTGTGAAGCTGCGTGGAACTGAGCGCATCCAATATTTTGCATTTCACTCGCTCTTTCAAAATAGAATTCCCCACGTTCATAAAGACACATTACCGCTCTCCACAATCTGACCACACTTCATAGAGCAATATCTACTTTATGCTCAGCCTTGAGTCTTCAGGCAGGTTTGGGGACCTTCTAGCTGGGGGAAAAGGGGGCTGTCTATTTCCACAAACCTTAGTGTTGTAGTGACGGACCTTTGGCTGGGATGGAGGAAGAGGCATGTGGCAAGAAGGATTTGAACCTTTTTAAGTGCCTCAGGATTCAAAATACTTAGTACCACCTGCAAAAGAAAGAGAAGTATCCTCAAAATACTGCATCATTTGCAAGATTTTTCGAACCTGAAATACTGAGATTTTTTCTTTGATTTTAATATTTGCATTTCAAAATAACAGATGAGGCTGTCAGTATCTAATAAAGGAATAATGTAAACTCAGAAATTAAACTGATCTCACAAAAAATATAAGCTTTTTCTTTGCATACGCCTATAGTGATCTCTCTTCCTGTGAATTAAAAGTAGGAAGATCAGTCTAGGTAACTCTGATGTATTTGTTTTGCATATTTCTTGCAATTTTTTATTGCAATTGTAGTTTTACATTTTCAACATATATTTCTTCAGCTATAATGAAACACTAGTATGGTAGGGGCTGTGAGGTGTATTTTAAGTAATATCCTAAGAACTTGTAATAATGGTAACTGTACCACCTTCCTGGGACTGTCTCTTTTCACACTGATGTGACAAATTTTGATCCATTTCAGTGTTCTGTATCCTGTGGAGTGGGGATTCAGCAAAGGGACATCTACTGTCAGCTGAAGGATCTGGGTCAAGTGAGTGACGCAATGTGTAACCGTGATACCCGGCCTGCTAGCAAGAGGCATTGCTGGCTGCCTGCCTGCATGCAGTACCAGTGGCTGGTAGATGAATGGGAAGATGTAAGTAAGGCTTTCAACTTGTATGAAGTAACAGAATGATGTCATATTTTTCTTGTTTTCCTTTTCACATTTGGATACATTTCTAATAGCTGTTACGTTGCAGAATAACAAGTGACCATGTTCGATATTTGGAAGGTCAGGCTTGCAAAACTAAAAAGAGTGACAAAAAAATGTCAAAGGCTTTGTTTACTCTCTTATACGGGATTTGCTTGTTTACTGTTGTAGACAAAAGCTCTGGCAGAGCTCTGAGCAGGTCCCTATTGATAGAAGTCTAATTTGAATACAGAGTTATTTACATAGAGCATAGAGTGTCTAATAAAACCTCATTACTAAATATCATTTTAAAAAATCACTTCTTAAGACTAAAAGTGAAATGTCAGCTGGAAGTAAAAACCTTGGAGGTAAAACCTTTAGACAACAGGGTTTTCAAGAAGTTCTGTGTGGAAGTCTTACCAGAAAAGATAAGAAACAAAACAAAACTCAGCATTCTCCCAAACACGCATTTTCATATTTAAGAAAAATCTAAAGATACCTTCAGGAGGGAGCTGTAATTCTTAAAGATGTGATGACTGTTTTCCACATGCTAAAAAATTACAACCTTCTGTATCCATGTATGCAAACATACAAACATACATAAAGAGAGAGGGAGAGAGGAGACCAAAAACTATGCATAATACCTGAAATGGTATACGGAACAGTTTGTCTCTTACTGTAACATTAAACAAAAACCCAGTTTGTGCATTTGTGGCATCTTAATAATCTGTGCTGTTCAATTTCCTAGGGAAATCCCCCTGCAACTTTGAATATGAAGGCTCTAAAGTCTCAGGGACACGATCCTGTGGAAGTGACTACTGTTAATATATGTCATTTGTTGGTGCTCTGCAAAACCTGGATTATATTAATGCAGTCCAGACATACATATATTCCTCTGTTAAGCTATACTGAGGGAAAGCTGGCACGTTTCTTTGAAGTGTTCTCTTCTCATATGAAGCTGTTAAGATCAGGAATTAGTGGAAGTTGCGTAGAATGTCCTTTTAGCACAAATACACACTTTCAGAGAATGAGGGTGAATTTTCCTTTCCTTCAAACATTTGTATAGTCTAGCTGGGTATTTGGAGCACTCCACTACAAATGCATTGTGTTTCACTACATCTTCTGGCCCAGTTCATAACTTCTTCCACCTGGATATTGCTGCTTGCTTGAAATTCCTGCATATATTTCCCTTCTTTCACTAGACTCATATATAGCCCTGCGTATATATGCATGTGTGTATATATACATCTGTATGTATATAGTACATCTAGTATTAATAGTAGTTCAAGTGTCTGTCCATCTGTATTCCGCTCCTGGTGCAGTACATCATCCACCGAACTCGCAATATTTTGCGCAGCTGTCTCCTCTCTGAGCGCTTGTGAGTCATTTCCTTGCCTCACCGGTCACAGCATAGCAGAGAAATTTCCAGATCTAGCATTTCTTCAGCTTGCAGCTGGGAGGCTGGCTGCCAGCAGCTGCCAGCGTTCTCCCACCAAATATGCATTTATATACTAAAGAGAAGAATGTCTGCAAGGCTAGTGTATAAAGCATGATGAAAAGAACTCTTCTGCCTGTCCCCATTACCTCATGACTGGGTTATTCCTTATGTGTCCAATATTCTGAGCTGCTGCTCCACTCTGTTAAAAGATTTCTGTAAGTCACACCAGCAGACCACGTTCAGGCTCCATCCCCTGGTGCAAGTCCTTATAACATTTTCATTCTCTGAGTGACGGGGTTTCTTAGAGGCTTAATGCAGGTATGGCTTCTGCTGCTGGGCCACAACCTCTTGTAGATCTTCTGGATGGGTAGGTGCACCTCTCGCTGGTTTAGTCTAGTTGCTGTCTCTGGTTTCCTGCAATTGTCTTTGTCACGTCACCTTTTCAAGAAAGAAGGCAATCGCTCAGGAAGATTGGGAGGTTATAAGCACTTGCTGCCCTAATCATGAGTCAATGCTTAAATTTATCCTAAATTTATCCTTAGGTCTTATGACCTTACTTCTACCTAATGCAAGTGATATTTTTTTTGTCAGATTTTTTTTTTTTCCCCTCAAAAAACTCCCCACTAAAAAGAGTGCTGACAGGCTGTTGCTCAGATGTGATAAGGTTGTTGTTTTTCCACATCAATAACGTGGTATTATTGATTGTTTTGGCTATTAATCTGTTGCTCGTGTGAAGAGAATAAAAAGCTAAAGCTTTTCATCTGAATGATGGTTTAGCTGGATGTCTGTATGTTTAGAGCTTTCGGGTCAAATGAAGTTTGCAAACCCAGGTGTATATTTTGCAGCTCTTTTCGATAGTGTGCTTAGTGAAATCTGCAGAGCAGTTCCCTGGGGTTCAGTTCCTTGCTCATCAAGTTTGCAGATGATGCTAAACTGGGGAGACTATTTAGTATGCCAGAGGGCAGAGCTGCCATCCAGAGGACCCAGATGTACAGTAGGAATGGGTCCACAGGAACTTCATTAGATGCAGTGAGGACAAATGGGAAGTGCTACCCCTGGGAAGGAGGCACTCCTGCGGCAGTCCAGGCTGGGAATGGACAGCCTGTGGCCCTGGTGAGCAGCTGCCTGTGGGCCAGCCCTGTGCCCTGGCAGCAAGGGCAGCCAGCAGCTTCCCGGGCTGCACAAACAGGGGTGCAGCCAGTAGATCAAGGGCAGTGATCATTGCCCTCTGTTTCTCAGCACTTACTAGATCATATCTAGCTTCTACATCCAGTTTTGGTTCCCCAGTGCAAGAAAGAGATTGACAAACCAGAGTATATTCAGCAAAGGATCTCCAAGTAGGCTGGGAGCTGAAGCACTTGCCAGGTGAGGAGAGGCTGGAGGATCTGTGTTTCCTCAGCCTGGAGAAGAGACAGCTTTGGGCAGATCTAGTAGTAGCCTTCTAGTAACAGCAAAGATGTTAACCAAGAAGATCAAGCCAGGCTCACCACAGTATCCTATGGTGGGATGGCAAGAAGCGACAGGAGTAAGGTGAAGCCAGAAAGGTTCAAACTGGATATTATGATGAAAATGGATATATGGATGAAAAATGGATATTCTTCTCCAGGAGGACAAGTCAGGCAGTGAAACAGACTGCCCAGGGAATTCGTACAGTCTCCATCCTCTGAGGTTTTGAGGATCCAGCTTGATAAAGTTAGAGGTTTCTTCTGGCAGAGCTGTTTTACTATACAGCACCTGTTCTTTTTACTTCAAGTTGCTTCTTTGAGTCAATAATAATAAAATTTGAACAGTATCTTGACCTATGTGTCAGACCCTGATGACTCTTCTAATTGACTGCTATTGGGTCCAAATCACTCTGAAGTTAGGTTTTGGTCTGACTGTAGTAGGTGCTGGTATTGATTATTGCCTCTGCTGAGACTAGAGTTCATGTATTCAAGTCTTCCTTCTTTCTCACACCAAGTTCAAACGGGTTGGTTGAGGCATCATAGCTGAGGACATGCTGTTGATATGTATTACTTAGCCTGTACCTCCACTTTTCTGGATTCTGAAGGCAGCAAGGTTCTCATTCTGTCCTGGCAGAACTATGATGACCCTCCCATCCTACCAGCTTGCCATGGGGAGAGGTCTGAGGACACTCAAAGGGCAAAGGCTCAACAGATACTGCTGCCCAAAGCTGCCACTGCCTTAATTAACAGGTGGTTTTGTTATGTTTTCTTTTCTTTTATCAGTATAATATCATGTACATGCTTCCAGGAACTCTTATTTTGTTTTCAAGACCAACTTATTCCTTTCATTTTTCACTGAAATACTTTTTTGGTTCTTTACCCTCTTCATACTCTTTTACACTCAACTGATCATGTTGGCCTGATGTTTTCATTTTCTCCCCTTTCCCACCCAACAGTTAACAAGGTCATGTCACTAAATGCTCTTGGTTTTTCAGCTGATTAGAGGTACCTGAACCTTGAAAACAAAGTAAAGGATTTTTATTCAGTGAGTTAGTCTGACACTGATAGCAGCTGCCATAAAAAGTATGGCTGTCTGGGTTTTACTGGTGTGTGGTGATCAGTCAATAGCTTTGTTGTGTAAATGGCTAGTTTAAGTACAAAACCTGTGACTGTTTTTCTTGCTCTCAGTGCTCAGCATCATACAGAAAAAAGGAAATATACCAGAAGGTTAAGTGTGTGGATGAACACCAGATCCAAGTGGATGAAAGCTTCTGTGATTCTGCCACAAAGCCTCCATCAACGAAAAAATGCAGGATAGCTCCCTCTAAATATGTTGTGCTTACAGCAGAACTGTCACAGGTAAACTAATTATACCGCTCTCACATCTTTTATATAATTTTATGTTTAAGAACTTTCTATTGCTGTAAAATGTACATCATGTGTGTAGAGAGAAAAAAAACAACCCGAAGTATTTTCAGCTGAATGTGGATGTATAAACTTTCTCCACATTGAACCTTCCAATCAGCCATCATTATTGTAGATTTTTTGTAGGTTAAGTAGATAAAGATTTAATTTGTAGATTAAGATTTTTATCAGTCTTCTGGTAGCCCCTCTGGGACCTGTGAACACCAGCTAGAGGATGGTTGCCCCTACCAGCAAGGTTCCTCTGCTGGTTCCCCAGAAAATCTCTTGCAAGCTGATCTCACTGAAGTTAAACTAAAATCTTTTCCTTGATTTCAGTGAAGTGACAGATCAGTGCCTTGTTTCCCTTACACATCCGCACTACCTATGTGTGCGTGTACTGCAGCTGAGAGGGAACTGCTCTGCACCCTCCGTGAGCTCTGAGAAAAGGGCAGCATGGGACTTGCCATCTCTTTGCGTGCATAACTGTTGTAGACCTTCACCTCTACATGCCAATGCACAGCCCCGAGGTGGCACGCATCAAATTACAGGCTTTCGCCAAAGCCAGGATCAAAGCTGACTTATCTGGAATTGCAATGCTGCAGAAAGGTTCAGTTTCACAGAAATAATGCCTGTGCTTGGGGATTTTATTTTAGTGCTCAGCCAGCTGTGGGTTTGGTTACCAGCAGAGGATCACGTACTGTGTTGGAATCCATTCTGTTCAAAATCAGCATGCCCGTGGCCTTCGAACTCTAGCGTACCGAGAATGCCCAGTAGAGCCATCCCCGTACATTTATAAATGTGATATCAAAGGATGCTCACAAGCAGCTACCTGGAGAGTGGGGAAGTGGACTAAAGTGAGTACAGATGTGCAAGCTCATTTTTGATAGCTGCCTTAAACACAAATGAATGCCAAGACTAATTTGCTGACATAATTATATTAATTATTTACTCCCTTCTAAACTAACTCTTGATGGCTATCCGCATCTAGTGCTCAGTGTCTTGTGGAGTGGGGGTAAAGGAGAGAACCGTTGAATGTACGGCTGAAAATGGCTTATCCAGTGACTTGTGCCTGCCACATTTAAAACCAGATGCCAGAAAGATCTGCCGTGAGGAAGAATGTAAGTGACAGCTGTAATTATCAGCTGAAGTTAATGTTTTCCCAGGTTACTTACAGAAAAGCTATAAATACGCTTGGAGCACAGTTATGCAAAAGTAAGTCCTAAAACTAATTTCTATAAATGAAATACATTAATATATGATTTAATAATTCATTTTGAAGGTGAAATTCTTACCACCTGCAAAGACATCCAGATTAAGAAAGGGATTAGAAAGGATGGTGAATACCTACTTAACGTTAAGGGAAGGATAATAAAGGTAATCTTAATATTTATGAGTTTTTATGAGCACATATTTTTATGAAATAATATTTTTCTAATAAAGATTTTGCTAAATGGTTGTGGTTTTTTCTTCCAGATTTATTGCTCAGGCATGCACTTAGAGAATCCCAAAGAATATTTGACATTGGTGAAAGGTGAAGCAGACAATTTTTCTGAAGTATATGGATTCAGGTATAAAAGCGGTTTTGCAACTTCATGAAGTGCATTTATCCCTTCCAAAATAAAAGAATAAAATGATATTTACCTTCTGTGAGAACAGATGAGTAGAATTCTTTTCCTGATTTTCTGTTTGGGCTATTCAGGCGTATGAACACATATGCAGAAATGTGTATAATTCCAGGCTGAAATTGTGTTAGTTGCTCTAAATTTTCTGTCTTAACTTTAGTAGAAATTGCTTCAATCCATATTACTGTTTCAGCTGAGCCAAGATTAACAGCTGAGCTTCTTGTTAAGTAGCTGTTGTTCAGTGTTTTTATGCGGCATAGTGCAATGCAATTATTTTTCACTATGATGTTATGTTATAGAAAAATGTCAAAAGGAATCTTAAATTTTTGCTATTATCTAGGCTGCAGAATCCATATGAATGTCCTTTCAACGGAAGCAGAAGGCAAGACTGTGCCTGTCGAAATGATTACCTTGCAGCTGGCTTCACAGTTTTTAGCAAAATAAGATTTGATGTCGCTTCTATGCAAATTAAAAGTAAGCATTTTGGCAATTTTAGCATTCTATTGAAATCTATAACAAATTTAGCATCCTATTGAAATTGCACATGGTCATAATTATCAAATTACCATTTTGACCCACTTATAGATCCCGTTGGGCCATTTTGGGGCAAACAAAACTCTTATTTCCATTAGGAATTCAATGGGAATTTCAAAGAAAAAAAGAGAAACCACCACTAATCCCCTTGTTAGTTTGTGTCATGAGTCTTACAATTCTTATTTTACATGTGAACTAGCTTCAGTTTCTAAGGTTTTACTCTCATTATTCCATTTCCTTTTAGCCCCTGGCATGTTTTTCTTGGAAAAGTCTTCCTATGCTGTGGTTAGTCCCTTCTCAGACCTTGGCAGACATAGTAAATGTGCAAGGAATCTTGCAGCACTCCCACCCCTGCCTGAAGGCAGCAAGGTGGCTGACAAGCACCTCACTTGGAGCTGTATCCAAGTGCGGATCCATCCTCCTCCCAGTCCCCTCTTATCTCAGGAAGAGAACTGGGCTTGTAGGTTTGGCTGGTATTGCATTAACCAAAATAAATATTTAAAACATAAGTTCTAAAACAACACATCAAAACACACAAAAAAACCCTCCAAACAAACACACACCCCCAAACAAACTAGAAACCCCCGATGTTAATGCCTTTTCACGCTGTTTTACCTGAACTTTTAATGCAGCAGTTTCAGTGCTGAGTAATTTTCTGTTTTCTAGCCACAGATTTTCTTTTTGCTCAGACTCTACTTGGGAGAGCAATTCCATTTGCTACAGCTGGAGATTGCTACAGTGCTGTCAGATGTCCACAGGTATTTAATTTCTTACCTCCTTGAAATGTGCATGTAAGAGAGGAAAAAATAAAATCTGTTTGACTGATTTGGAGCTGTAAAGATCTAAACCAGTCTCCTGTTCTGTCTAGCTTGTGTACTACATTAATGAGGTGGTTTTTTCTTACTCTTCTCCGTCCTGTTCCACCATCTCCCCTTCACTCCCCCTTTTCTCCCTTAAATTGTTTACTCCACACTCTCCCTTTAGGGTCCATGCATGTATATCCAGCTTTCTATGTATTTCATGTATTGCTTTCCCTCCCTGTGGACATGACGTATCCTTTGTTTCCCCTAATACCTTCTTAATCTTTCTTCTTTTCCAATGACTTTCTGTTTCTACAATCTTGCAGAATTTTTCTTCTCTTTTCTCTCTTTCTCTCCTGATCCTTCATATCCTTGAAGACTAGCAGAGGAAATCAGTCCTGTTTAGCAGTATAATATAAAATGTATACATCCATTGGTGTGCCTACATTAGTGTTTTAGTTTGGATTGGATGGTGCTTTTTAAATTAGTCTCCGTATTGTCCCAGTTTACTGTCTGTTGGTTCACATCATGGAGTGATCTTGAAAGACATGGACGGGATGCCTTCTGGATGAAACTAAATCAAAGAGTGAGCTCCAGAAGAAGGATCTTAATGCACTCTAACTGCTAATGAGGATTCAGTCTACGGGACTAGATGAGAGTTAGTCTGAAGTAAAACCCTGATCTGTGTAATGTGTATAGACCTTGGGCTCTCTGACCCAACATTTCCACTCTAGGGACCTGCTCGTCATGCAGTGCCCTTCTTGCTAATGCAGATGTAGCCCTAGTCCGCACTAGTCAACCCAGGCTGTCTTTGGAGTCTGTTAGCGGAAATGGGATTCCCTAGAAAACAGATCAGTTTATCTTACCCTATTAAAACACCTTACCATGAGGTCAATGGTCATCTAGAAGTGCATGTTTCTTTTCGCTGATGATAAAGAGAGTTAAGATTGACTAGCTCAGACTTGTGTGGAAGTGAATCCCTGCTGTCCATCTGTCCTAGGTGCTTAAACTTAAGACAGGCTGTGTGGGTGGACACATTCAAGGGCAGCTAGAGACAATTTACGTACAATTTAGGTTCAAATGAAGTGCCTAAGTTAGGCAGACTTAACCCCTGACAAGGAAACAGTTGGATTAGATACCTTCAACCTGCAAACTCTTTATGCTTAGTACAATACAAATCTATTTGTAATCTGCAACTTCTGTTGGGAAATCATTCTGCTTACATGGTTTTGCATTGATGCGTTTCCATCTTTAAGAACTGTACTGAAACTGATGTTTTAATGCAGTAAAAAGGCCCCCATTCCTGTGCTCTCAGTCCTTCAAATCTGTTCCTGACCTTGAGTATGCTGCGTGACGTGTCAGACAGCTGATAACCTGTCATTATAACTGTACATAGCACCTCTCATTTGTTTTTGCAAAATGGTATCTTTGGGCCTGTTAATTGTGAAAAGCATTCCACACTGTTTGTATGCATTTCCTCTAGATGCTTTATCCATTAAATGGAAATCTTCCACTACGCTATCCATATAAACTTAAGTTAGTTCAGCCTGAGTATACAAGTGCTTAAAACAAATCTGCCATACCAAACAATGTAAGACTGAATTTTTATGAAGGAACTTCAGTGAATCGTAAGAATAAAGGCTGAATGCTGTATTTTTATACATGCACACATACATATACCCATACATATAAGTATATATATATATGAAAATAGATATATATGACAATATTAAGCAATAAAATACAGAAGCTACCATACATAACAGAAATGTTATCTTTGCTAAAGCTTTGATCTCAGAATTTAGGCTATTTTAACCAAGTCTGAATATAGAAATTTGGGTCTTCAGTGAATTTTATGAGGTGTTTTCTGCTTGTAGCGATGCCTATACTGACCATTAGGCTCTTTGTGGACATCGTACTTCTTCCCAACATATAGCACTTCAATGTGAATGCAATTTAATAATTTTCTGTACCCGTTTGTTTATAAAGCAGGGCAGTTTGTTGCTTTGATATATTTCTTGTTCTCATATGAAATGACTCTTCTCAAGCTAGTTTTCAGAGTATATATTTGCATAGGCACAGATATTAGAATTAATAAATTGTTTTGAATGGTTTGTGTTTCAAAACATTCAATTTAGCAATAGATTTATCTATTTGAACCTCGTCTTACATTCATGTTCAATTATGTTATTTCTTATACTAAAAACAAATGGAAGATACGATGAAGATGCTTGGACAGTGTACTTGCAAAAATTTGAGAATAGATGGCAAAGATATGATTTGTCCAATTTCCAGATAGCAGTAGGTCCTGATCGCATTATTTCCAAATGTTCAGGCACTTAAAACCAAACCAACACAAAAGTCTTCCAAGAAACTCATCAGAAAATTCCTCATTCTTGCATGTTGAACATCCATATCTTTTGTAATTTAAAATTTAATATGTAGAAAGAAGACTAAAATAATTTGAATTGTCTGATGTTAGTTCTGTGTTCAGACTCTGCAGACCTGCTACAGAGCAGCTGATGCACAGGTACTACTCATTGCAGAATAACTCATTCAGGTGTCTGTACTGTGTCCAAAAAAAGAGTATAATGCAGTGTAGGTAACCTTTAGTACCTTCGAGTACTTAATGTCTTGATATACCCTACATGATATGCACAGATATGCCAATGTAAAGTATTTTAGTGTTTTGAACTCTGTTTATCAGCTCTGTATCTTACCAATTTTTTTTTTTTTTTTTTTTTGTGTGTGTGTGTTAGGGACAGTTCAGCATTAATTTGGCTGGAACAGGTCTGAGATTATCCAGTACAGTTAGGTGGATTGCTCAGGGCAACTATGCAACTGCTGACATACACAAATCCCACGTAAGTCAATGTTGTTCTCCTTTACCTGCTCAGTTGAATATTATACCTCCAGGGGTGCAAGTGATGACTCTCCTAGTGAAAGCTAGTTGTGAATCAAAAATAGTGTTAAAGGTCTCTGACACATCTAAGTGTTCTTCCAGATGCAGTGCAGAAACCACATTTAATCACACTGCCCAGAATCTAATCCAGATCAACACTGCCTGCTTACCCTTCTCTTACAGATTTTTAAGAGCCTATTGTTATAGTAACCAGGTTTGTTAAAAGTTTTGAAGATACTTAATAATACTTCACAAAAAACCCAAACCACAACACCCCAACCCCCCCCATTTTATTAAAGATACCCTACTACAGAGGATCCTTACAGGCGGGATTGTGTGGGAAACCAAAAGAACCGTTGAACAAGAACAGTAAGCGTGTGCAGTTTAAGACAGCATTGGGTGGTAAGCTGGGAAAGGAAGTGTACAGTGATACTGAGAAAGGATCTCTGCACCTATTTTGCTAATTTGATGCTGTATTTGTAGGTACGATATGTCAAAATGCCTATTGTGTGCAAACCTCAAGGAGCTTTTTGTACAACTGTGATTTCAATCACTTTTCTTGATTGACTGTTCTCTGTCTGATCCTCAGGATGGTACTAAAATATATGGAAGATGTGGAGGATTTTGTGGGAAATGTATTCCTAACACAATTATTGGTCTCCAACTTCAAATACAGTGAGAACTCTGATGTGGTAAGAGCATCAAAGCAGGGACATCTGCCATTTAAGTGCAAATTGTAGGTGCTTTGTGTATATATATATATATTTAAATTCTTTCATCTCTGTAATGGTCATTACTGCGGTGCTCACTACTAAGAATTCCTGTTTTCTTCAGTGTTTATTCAGGGATGTGTTGTCTGTTTTGGGGCTAGTAAGTGCATAAATCACAACCATAAACCTTCAGATTTTAATGGAGAGGCATTCATTCAATGTACAGTATGTATCAGCAAGTACATTGCACTGAGATTACCATTACCATTGGTAACAGTCTGAATTGTACTATAATTGTAATACTTTACCTGCAACTAATTAGTGGATTTCTTTGTGCAGTATTCCGTAAAATTTATGCCCTACTGCTGTTCTTGATCAACTGTACTAAAGTATAGAAAGGAAAGAGTTATTGCTATATAGAGAAGACTGGTAATAATTTCAAATATGACAGATTTTGTGAAACCTTTTAGGAGTTATCTGTCACAAACTTACAGCAGAAAAGCATATAACCAACATACTTGAGATAGTTTCTATAGTTCTGTGTGTTCCTCTGTCAGTAAACATTTTTTTCCTCATCCATTTCATTATATTCTTTGTGGTGCTCAAATACTAGCAGTAACCCTGAGAAGTGTGGTTTAACCTCTGTAGTCTCTATAGCACCTGTTTAAATATCTAGGCTTAGTTTTGTTGTGGTTACAGGAAAAGAAAATAAGGAAACAAATTGTTTGGAAATCTAATTTTCAATCCATACCTCTCATCCCAGTGTACTGTTAAAGTAGTGCATTCTCTTTACCGTAGCATCTAATATGTGATTGCACAAATATGTATTTAACTAAACACTTCCCATATATGCCTTTCTCCTTTATACTGGCCGATGGCATATTAGTAAAGGCTGTAGCCTGTGTCCCTCTTGTATTCTGATTCTACATAATTTTCAGGAACCTTGGTGAAAGGCTGGGCAGAAGCCTCATCAGGCCCCACAGTGGTTGTGGCGTCAGTTTCATTTTTCAGTGTTTGTAAATACAGTTCTAACATCTGCTAGTTAAAATTCTTTCCTTCAGAAAAGTGTATGAAAGAGTTACAAGGTTTA
Organism: Falco naumanni; assembly: GCF_017639655.2. Lineage (NCBI taxonomy): Eukaryota > Metazoa > Chordata > Aves > Falconiformes > Falconidae > Falco > Falco naumanni. The sequence continues at coordinate 50,941,244 of NC_054058.1, read as the reverse complement.
TAAAACAGTCTAGCTCTTGATTAGTTGTGTTGTATTACTTTACAGTCCAGAACTGTAGAAATGTACTCATATAAAGATAATGCATTTCAGGGCCACTCTCAGGTATTCAGAATAAAATTTTCTACATACATTATGTACCAGATAACTATATGTGCTTTTTCTGACAATGTGCATTCTGTAAACCAAATATTTATCTTGCATGCCAGTACAATTGGTAGATCAAATGGCAGCTGTATCATATTTTTACCCGTGAAGAGTTAGCCATGAATTAACAATATGTATTAATCAAAAACAATACTGTACCACAGAAGTGTAAGCAGCTACTTTTTAGATAACACATGTAGGTAACTATTTTGTGATCTCTGCATCAGAAATGTATTTTTGCACTATGTGCCTTATATTAGTTGTAAACATTAATAAGAATATAAAACATTATTTTCCTAGAAGTGTTTACATTTATAATTAAAATCTCGTAATTTATGAAATATTTATATAATAAATATGCTTGTGTGAATGGTACCAGTGTAGTTTCACTTTTTTTCTTTTTGTATTCAACACATAGTACAAAATGTTGCAAAAACACTTCAACTTGTTTATGCACAGAGTAAATACTGGAATTACTGCCACACAGGCAGGTTATAGTCATAGCAATGTTTTCCATGGAAGCACACTCTACTTCAGAGGTATGAACTCTTTGTCTGTGTGTTCTTAGTCATCCCCCCATATTCACCTACACATTTCTTGGGGGGTTGCCCTGTAAATCATTCACTGAAATCATGCAGAAATCCAAAATAATCTTCCTCCTCTTTGTGCTGAACTTGGATCAATTCCTTTACAGCATGGTCCCTTGGCATCTGCTTTGGCAGAAGGGGAACTGCAGTCCACCTCCATGCCCAGGAGGACCATTTTCTTTTCAGCCCTGAACGCCCATTTAAGAGTTAGGAAGCACTCAGCTCTGCTGCCATGAAATCACTGAAAATCCACTACAAAACAAAGTTACTTTTAACCCAATATTCAACACGGTGTGTTTTTATTGGGTAATAGTAGTGATTTTTGAGTAAAAAAGTATTTTCTATAATTAGAGCAAACCCTGTGGCCCAATGTCAACTGCTGCACAGAACAGCACTGTGTTTTATTATTTGCTGCGTATTTTCTTTCTTTCATCCTTGCTTTCTAGTTTCAGCCCTAGTGTAGGGAGAAAGACCTTGTGTGTTCTGGCATTTTTTTAATTCCTTGTTTTGGGATTTTGATTTTGTTGAGAAAAAGGACTTAATCACCTCAATTCTAACCTCATCCCAAGGGCAATTGGAGGAAAATGGAAGCCTGATGGTCAGCTCTGAAGAATTCGGAGAATTGATGATGCTGATGTGTTAGAAGGTTCATGCAATAAAATTAGAATCATGGTCTGTACTTGTAGTATGATGTTTCCATCTCCTTTAATTGACATTGCTGTGGATTTCCATTGCACTGGGCAGCTGAGATGCCTGCCAGTGCAGCAGGGTGCTCCGTGGCAGTGCTGTGAGCTCCACCTCGTGGGGGTGTGTGCGCTGAGCTGCCCACGGCTGGTCACAGTCACACAGCTCTCCAGCTTTGGCTGATGCTTAGGAAATGAAATGCTGAACTATTCCATACAGGAAAAAATAGTAATTCAGGAATGCTAATAGTTAAAAGTGATTGTAACAATATTTTGTCAGATGTCTTCTAGGACGTTTTCCCATCAGTGACAGCAGCAAATACTAGGTGACACAACTGCACTTACTTGCTTGTCTGTACACACACATTTAGTGTTTACCTGAATATTGAATGCTGAAGATGGACTACTAGATCATAGAATCACAGAACGGTTTGGGTTGGAAGGGTACTCAAAGATCATCTAGTTCCAACCCCCCTGCCATGGGCAGGGACACCTTCCACTAGACCAGGTTGCCCAAAGCCCCATCCAGCCTGGCCTTGAACACTTCCAGGGATGGGACATCCACAGCTTCTCTGGGCAACCTTCTCCAGTGCCTCACCACCCTCATAGTGAAGAATTTCTTCCCTATATCTAATAAAATTACCCTCTTTCAGCTTAAGGCCATTCCCTCTGTCCTATCTCTACATGCCCATGTCAAAAGTCCCTCTCCAGCTCTCCTGTAGGCCCCCTTTAGGTACTGGAAGTCTGCTGTAAGGTCTCCCTGGAGCCTTCTCTACTGCAGGCTGAACAACCCCAACTCTCAGCCTGTCTTGCTAGGAGAGGTGCTCCAGCCCTCTGATCATCTTTGTGGCCCTCCTCTGAACTTGCTTCAACAGGTCCATGTTGTAAAAAAACCCTGTTGGTCACATTTATCTAATAAAATATCCCTTGGTGTACTATGGAATTGTATATTGCCACATGGCACTACCTGTGATATCTCTTGAGGAAGATATCATCTAGGTGTCTTCTGCCGGTGTTTTCCCAAAGGTTATATCTGGGAGGTAGCAGAGGAGCTGGGAAACCTGTCTCTGGGTCCACTAACAGGTCTCCATTCTAGCTGAATTCATACTGGTGTGGTCTGTTGTGCCACTCTCCCTGTAGAGAGAACCAGCACGCGCCCAGGTGTTTCATCCGGGGCACACTTAAGTGTGCTGTACCCTCGGCCCATCATACATTCACCGGAAAATTTGTGACTGTGTGATTTCAGCATGCATATGTCTCTGCGCAGGTTTCTGACGGATGGTCATGTATTTTTCTTATCCAGCTGAAAGGCTATAATATCTAAGACATATTAAAAAAAATTAGGGAAAGCTTTGGAGCTTTTCTTCTACTGCTGTACCCTGGAATATGTTTGGCATAACTCCTCAGATTTGTAACTATTTGAAATAACAGTTACATGTAACAAGAAGGGGATTTATGTCTTTGCAGTTTTATTGCAGTAATACATGAGATTCCTGAGAAATTCAGAATCTGAATAAAATACTACTGTCTTGCAGGTCTTTAAATAAGCTTAGTGAGGCTTGTGAGAGGTGTTTTTTTATTGTTTCTATAAAGAAACAGATAGATGTGTGAAAACTGATGTTCTGTGGCTGTCAAAACTGAACTGGGGTTAGAAGTGGAACAGGAATGCGGTGTAATATTTTAATCTTAACTTTAAAAACAAAAAGCAGGAAAACTATGTACAAAAATACGTAGCAAGATAACTGAATATTTAAATAGGGAATGTATATTAAATAACTGCAATGTTTATACATGATGCTTGAGATTTCATAGTAATCCTTTTTGTGCAGTTAATCCAATTTGGTAGTTAATCCATGTTGTCCTTATTTATAAATTGAAAACATTTCCAATTGCCCTCTAAAGAAGCTCATCAGAACCATTTTCAAAAATGAACTTTCATAATACAATAGACTTCCAAATTTCTGCTTTTGTAGAAACTGAACCGTGAAATGCTAAAGGCTGCCTTAAATGCCTTTATACTTACTCGCGTATTGAACAGTTATGCGATACCTTAGTCAACGCAAGTAAAAGTACAACTGGAGGTCAGTGTGGCAGAACCAATGTGACATAATGTCCTCCAGGCTAGAGAATGGCAGCCCTGAGGAAGCACTTGTATCCCGTGGACCAGCTCATGGTCTCTCTTGTAAGGCCTGCTTTGCTCTCCTGTAGTACTTGGCCATCTTTTCCTGAGCCTTTATGTTTTTTTCAGGATGGTCTCGTTGTCTCTAAGCATTAAAACACACTTTGGCAGGGGCCTCATCAGCTTCTTTCTCTCTCTGGTATGCTTTGGAAGTAGGCTGAATAGATCATAGGAAAAATAAGGTATTGCTTTTGAAGTACGTTCCTGCTTCACTGGTTTTTCTTCCAACAGAGCAGGAACTGTGATGACAGCAGGGGGAAATTACCTGCATTTTGTTTAAACACAAGAACAAGCTCTCTGACTTGGAGCTGAATCCGACGTTTAATCTCCACATTCACAGAATTAATTAATTGTGCTTTTGCACAATTAAGTTTATTTTGCTATACCCTATCTTGAAAGGCTTTTCTAGTCTTTGCTTATCCTTTAGATATTATTGCTTTAGCAATCTGTGCTCTGTTTTTGATAAATTTTTCCCTGTGTTCAGTTATGACAGATATTCCTTTGAATCGCCTGTATAAAAATACTGTAGCAGCAGAGCAGAGCAAAGATCTAACTGTATTTATGTCTATATTCTGCTTTTAAACATGAACAGCTGTGCATGCATTCATCTGTCTCATGTCTGACTCTGTGCTGCCATCCAGAACCTTTTCCTTTTTAATAAACAAATGTTTCCTTCTTTAATCTGTGTGTGTGTTTTATCTCTGTTCCTGCAACAAAATTTTCTCGTCCACATATGTTTTTCAAATCTTATTTGTATAATTAAACAAAGCATGCAACAGGGAGAACCCACACTGTAAATGGTAGAGGACTTCTCTCTCTCCAAGTAGCTGAAATAAAACAAGCTATTCTGTCCTGCACATCATTCCTATTTTGTTTTGGAAAGCAAAACCCCACAACTATCATTACTGAAAGACTCTTTTTGAAATCACTACATGGTCTTATTTTACAGTCTGATTTACAGAAGCGAGAAACATTCAAGGAGAGCTCATGAATTTTCTAAACGCTAAAGGCGTTAAAGAGTGATTCATAGCAGCAGCATATATTTATGCCTGGTGAGATGAAATTCTTTTTTGCACTTCAGTTGTCTCTGGTGATTGTTCATTGATCATGATAATGACATTCATGGTCAGTTCATCATTCTGCATGAGTTTTTTGATGTTCCTTTGGAAGCCGGAATAATTAAAAATATGGTTGCACAGAACACAGATTGATATTAGTGCTTGTAAGATCAGGGGCAGAAAGTTTCTTTTTAGTGCCTTGTATTTAAAATGTCTTGCGGAAAAGGCTTATTGTAAAAACATTTATTTAACACTTCTGTAAAGAAAACAGCAATCTTGCTAGCATTTGTGTTCCTGGAAGGTCTGCAATTCGGGCATGGCTAAGAAAGCTGCCACCAGTAGCCCCTTTCATCAGGGTTTACAAGGTATTTAACTAAGAATTCTTTTGCTCTTCAATTATTGTTTTCTGTCTCAGGTTTATTACTACTCTTGCCCAGAAAGTAATACTGTACCCAGTTTCTTAACTAAATTCCTGCTTGTAACTTCTGAGAGAGAAGGGAAATAGAGGAATAAATTCACAGTTGTTACCTCAAAGGGAAAACACACAACCTGTGTGCTAACATAAAAGCAGCATTAGAAAGGTCACAGTAAAAAAAGACGTTTTGCTTCTGGAGTCCTCTCTTCCATGCCAGGATTAGAGATTCATTGCTGCTTTTTCTTATGTGGCTGGGTATACTTTTGGTATTATACTGTCAAATACTTACTCAGAAGGATTATTTTGAGACAGATCTATGGAAAATGAAGATGGGCATGGGTAAAAAAGGGAGATTTTCTCTGGATTGGAAGTACACACCCTCCTGCAATGTGTTTGCCTGGCCAGCTGTCGACAGCATTGCTTCATATGAAGTTTGATGTTCAGAATATTTTCAAAGTGGCGAATGGAGTGAGCTCTGGAGAACTGTTTCCAGCAGTAACTTAGACCCCAGAGGGACAGGGAGGGCTTTAGCTCTAAAAGAGAAACAAGCTCTTAGCCACCTGAAAAGCTTAGCTAGCCCATAATCTAACAAAACCCTCACCACTGTTATCAGTATTGTGTTGTTATTGCCATAATAAATCATAGATGTTCTAAGAATCATAAAATTTTAATAAAGAAATATATCTACAGGCAATTCCATGCTGTGCAGTGTCTTTTTCTCTCTGTGTGTTTTGTTCTGTGCACTGCAAACATTGTTTCATATCTTTTTGGAGAAGCCTGACTTTTCTAAGGAAAACAACCTTCTTCTGGAGAAATTAGTTCTTCAAAATTTTTTCTTTCTGCTTCACTCACTGAAAAAAAGCGAGGTATCATTTTTAATGTTATTGCCCTAGAAACACATGTTCAGACAACTGTGTATTTAAATACTTCTACCCACTCCCCACATACTCACTCCTCAACAAGCCGTTGGCATTTTCCATGTCAGGGGGCAGAGGCTGGCACAGGCATAAGAAGCAACTTGGCAAAGTTTTTTGTTCCTTTTTATAATGTACCACATTACAAAAAAAAATTATGTGAATTGGTGTGACCACAGTTCAGTACAATAAAAGACTTCTGGCTCTGATCCCACCAGTCACCATACCAGGGTATATTTCCAGCCCTTCACTGAATCCCAATAATACGCATGTAATTCTGTGCTGATACACAGATCTAGTGTGGGGATCCAGTTCTCCATGCTTGAGACCTCAGGCTGGGGGTTTTTTTGGATGTTTGTTCCTGGCCGTGTGTCCTCCTCAAGCATTTTGTCCAGGACAAAGCATGTGGTTATTTTTCAAGCTACACTATTACTAATAGGAATACAGGAGAAACAGTGTAACACAGTAACTACCGTGGTATTTTTTTAATCAGGAGCTGCTATTCAAAATTTCTATCTTATTAGAAATGTTGCCAGTTAAATTCCCCATAGCTACACAAGAATCACTTGCTCTGAAAGCAGAAATTTCACGCAAGTTTGAGGGCATGCTTTGCTTTAAAGGTCTATCTAGTTGTATTTTGTGTAGCGTATTCACACTGCCTTTACCATATGAGCCAAAGCTAAATGATGCGATCAGCACCATGCTGAGTATGAGCTAAAAATATCAGAATATTAGGTACGAGGACACTAAAATGATCTCTGGGCATGCAGGAGGCAGGCGGTCATCCCTACATAGCTGCAACTAGTACATGATAGTCCCAAACCTAGTTCTTCTTCCTAAAGCAAGCATGCTCCTAATTGATGAACTACCAAGCGTGTCATAGAATATCCCTTGCATATATAAGACCCCTGCTTGTTTGGCTGGGAAGTGATTTGTTTTTCTTTGCTTAGCTCAGTGACGAAGTCCTTGATTCAGTGTGCTGACCCTTTGTAGTCAGGAAAGGGCTAGTCCGTGAGCCATGGGAGAGGGAGCTGCTGCCTTCCAGTGGGGACTTCAGTGGGCAGAGCAGAGCTCACGCCTTAGCGTCCATCACCTAGAGGCAATGTGGTAGCCTGTTCCTGTTCCCCAGAAGCACTGGCCTTCTGTCAGTCTTGTAACCAAGCCCTATTTCTTTCTGCAGGCACTGTCAAGGAGCCTGGGTGTCCTGTGCGCAGCCGTGGCTCACATGACGTGGCAGGGCACCTCCGGGGCTTGGCACTGGGGTGTCTGCTGTGTCTTGCTCAGGACTGATCTCCTTCGTCCTGCTGAAGGTAGAAGCCACCTGTCTTTCAGCCTATTGGAAATAGTAAGAAAAATCAAATATGAAAGATGTCTTCTTCATATCTCCAGCTGTCTAGTTTAGGGGTTTTGACATTTACTACCCGTAACAAATTCATAGGTTCATCACTGTAATAACAAGAGGCTCCAGCTGACATCAGTGGTCTATTTTATAATGTCCTGTACATCCAGAGGCCTCAGGGAAGCAATGAGAGATGTAAGGTGACAGACGCTGTTAAGATTTAGGAAATAACGTTTGATGATTTCCCATCCACCTCCCTACACACCTGCATTAGAGTCAAAGGTACTTGTTAACAAGAAAATGTGACTATCAATCCAGATGAGAAATATTAAACAGCCCTTACCAGGCATCAAATACAATCTTGTCTTCATGGCTACATCCACCCCACTAAGTAGTGGCACAACCCAGTTCACCTCCATACATCTGTAGCTATAAACTCCCACTCCAAGGCAGGGGTCCGTGCTTGCTGCAGAGAGCCTCTGGCACATGCTGCTCCAAAACACACCTGTGCACCGTCTGGAGAGCAGTACAGGTCAAAACAGCACCAAGAAATGTGGTGACAATTTAATGCTACAGCCGGCGAGGCAGAGGTCATCCCATGCCCCAGCTCCTGTGTAATTTGCCAGCCCCAGAGCAGTCCTGAGGCTGAGAATGAAGAGACCTTCCTTGTCCCTCTTGCACATAGCTTACGCTCTTCACCTCGGCTGCATAGCAATATTCCTATCAACATTTGCTGCAAAAACCTTTAACACACCCAGACGGGGGAGATGCAGGGATGAAACATGCTTGCTAGTATATTCCCATGCATAGGTCTGTTGTGCTGGGTCACTATCACCCTTTCCTCTCCTCATTAACATCAATGCTAAATTAGTTCACTAATTTTCCCTGGATGCATTTTGAAGGAGGGGGATGCTCACTTGAGGAAAACATCTTGAATTTTTAAGACATTGCAGAAGACTCTAATTCTGGCAGATTGCGAGGGAGAGGAAATTTGTGGTTTTGAATAACATAAAGTGGCGCCAGCTCCTCTCCTTTTATTCCAGGGGAAATTTTATTAACAGTTGGGACATATAATCTGACTCCAGATTTCTCTAGCACAGGACTGCTCAGATCTGACACCCTCAGCTAACACAGCAGCAGCAGGAGGGCTGGCTGCGAGGTGGCCATGGGCAGAGCTGGCACAGAGGGATGGTCATCACGAGCCTGTGCAGTCTTGGCCCTTCTCTTAGGAAAGCACAGTGCGGTTTTTGTTTGCTAAAAACCTGTTTTGCTGTGCTGGGTGCTGTAAAGCAGCCCTGGAAAGAAGATGCTGTGTCTTTTGGTGGCCATGGGCAGCAAGGGAGCAGCACTGTGACAGCCTGTGAACGTGTGTCTGGAGCAGGGCGCTTACCCAGCCCGCCCCTTGCTGCTGTGCAGCTCTCCCACTGACTCACACTGACTCAGGGTAGAAACCCAGGACAGAAGTTCACAAGTTAGGACTGGGAACATCTGGTTTACATTTACCCAGAAAATTTTGCATCAGACACCAACTGCTTGGACCGATGGAGAGAGGGAGTGTGTTTCTCAAGCATCTTCAGACTAGGCAGTTTCTGAACTTGAAGCAATAAATCAGATGGCTGAAACAGAGATATTCTCTGAGAAGACGTGGCTGTTTGTGTTAGCAATCTGATTCTCTTCCCCCTTTATTGTGCCAACTTTTGAAGAATTTGCATACAGCCTTTAGGAGAAATATTTGGCCTGCAAATGGGTGAATTTGCCCAGCAGCGCAGTAAAACTGCAGGAGCTCTAAAACGCTCATTTTACAGTATTGTGTGCACTTACACCAGTGTTGTATTTAGAGCAATGGCTTCCTCACCGTTCTCTTCGGCACATATTGGACCCACAAGCTGAAATCAGGAGCACACCAGATGTTACCCTAATGTCCCACAAGATGGTGACAAAATAATTCTAATTACACAACACTTTGATTTGTGGTACATACAGACTTAGCGACTCCAAATTTTTCCTTACCATGCAGTTGCATTAAACTCTGCTTATAAAACATACTTTGGGCATATTTTAATGGCTTACTCATTTGGCAGAGGTTCATTCTTTTAAGTACGTTGTTGATTATATTTTAAATTGACTTCAGGACTACATCGCAAGTTTCATTCCTCCCACATAAGGAGTCACAAGTTCCCTGGATGCTGGAGAAAGAAAAGCACTTTCATTGCTTCTGATCAATCCCTTTGCCAGACTGCTTACTCTCCCTCTCTGTGATTTTTTTTTGTGTGTGAGGTCTTATGGTCCATAAATTCTTTCCCTTTTGAATTAAGCATGAAAAAAAAAAATTGGCTTGGCAAATTAGGCATAAGAGAGGTGGCCACTGCAGAGCAGGTACATGCTCTCTGGAGGCAAGGCCAGGAACAAACATGGTAGGGAAGAGCAGAGTCTCTAGAAGCACAGGACGTCTGGAAACCATCTCCCCTACTCTTAGCCCCCAAATAGTGTTCTGATTTTTTTTTTTTTTTTTTTTTTTGCCTCTTGGAAATTGTGCCCTCAAACTGGGCACTGGAGATGGAACAGGCATCCCATATTATAAACTGCTTGTCTTTGAAGAGTAAGCATATTGTCCAATATTAGAAACAGTTGCTTCCCTGGGTCCTATTGTTTTAGAAACAATAAAGGAAACAAAAGTGTTTTTTTAGCCTGTCAAGGGATAATAGAAATACCCTGTGAATACTAGCTCTTCATTTTGGTGAAGGCAGGAACCGATTTTCATAGACTGAATGGCTCCAGCCCTTCAGGTGCCTGAAAAATATTGTAAAGAAAATACATTCCCAGCTGTAGCCATGGGTTTCTGTCAATAGATGGCAAGATCAGACTAGTCATTTGGCTGAGACTTACAGATGCATCTCAGTGACTTGAAAGCCATAGGACCAGATTTTCAAAGGTGTTACACATCTAATTCCCAGTGATTTAAGCATTTAATTAGTGTCTAAATATGGTCCATTTCTGGCCAGAAGTACCACTTCAAAATTACTTACGGATTCAGGAGCCAATGCTAAATGCAAAGCCTGTGTGATAAAGCAGGGCCCTGCAGACACCCAGCTTGTTCTGAATAAGCTTGTTTGACTATCAGCCGTGATGCATCCACACGAGCACAGCAGCCCGCCCAGGAAAATCAGCCCTGCTGAGGCATGTACTCAGATCATCTTCAAAACCTCACCTCCCACCCTCAGCACTGCAAAGCTATTTGCTGTGAATTTCTTTCCTATGGATTTTAGCCACAACTAACAGGCTGATTGTGATGCACTTAGGATTTGTAATACTACATAGGAGATTCAGCTTGATTTATTGTAACAGTGTTTAGCTCCTACCCTGGGAGATGGGGTGTAGCCTGTTGGAAAAGCACACTTGGATGGTACTCTAAGAGGCGGCAAGTTAAATGGTTTGAAATCAGGGACAGCCCTGTCCTCAAAAGCAGTAGCTTAATAGGGCTTGGCAGGACTTACCGTTTTCCTACTTTAATTGTAATTTGAAGAGTTATTCTCCCTGTCTCCATCTCTCACTCTCCCTCCCTCTCTTTGTCTCTTTCTTCAAATGCCATGTGATCAAGATCCCAGACCTGCTCTGTGGCAAATTCCCTCACAGGTGCATCTTCACGTTGCACATTGCTCCACACCTCTGCTGTTGTCTGGTGCTGCATTTGACACCTGGCAGCAGAGGAAACCCTGCCCTCCCCTGCCGCCACGGCTGTGCTGAACAAGTTCCTGCTGCCCACACCCACTTCTAGCAGGTTTTTACATATGAGCAAAGCGGATGATCACAGGCATAACCGTGTTTGTCTGGAAGTGGGCTATTCACACTTGTATAATTTTCAGGTAAGAAGATAGGTGCCTAAACCCATGTTCAACATATAAATAAGCATGACCTAATTTTAAGCATCTGCCATTCCCATGGCCTTTGCAGACATTATTCAAATGTGCAGGTTTTGGCACCCAAGTGGGAAAGTTTTGTCTTATGTTTCCAGAGGCCCGTAAGAAAGCTCATCTGTGTGCCATTATTTTAAAGGCATAAATACAGTGATCTGGAAGCAGGCTTCTGGGTTACCGTCAATCCCGGGCAAAACACCAGAGTTACTGATAAAGACTTCTCTTTGCAGCAGAATGCCATCAGCCGTGCCAGCTGATATGGTTTTATGGAAAACAGCTTGTCAGACTTACCTAATATTGCTTTCCAAGCTATTTTAGCACCAATGTTTTAAGACATAAGGTTGACTGGTAAAGGTTTTAAGACTGATAAAATTTATCCAGGCTTCTGCAGGGCATTTAACACAATCATTGTGGTGTATTTCATTAGCAGAAGCAACAAAAATGTAACCGTAGAAGATAAAACACCCTCAGATGACTGTTTTTCTAGTCAGGCCCTGCCAGGAGTGGTTCTTGGCTCTGTACAGTAATAAGGGAGAAAATCATTAAGCTATGAATGAAAAATGCCACAGAAAATGCAGAGTCCTGCCTCTCCACTCTTAGTTGGCTTTCCAACTAGAAGGCCAACTAGGTTGGGTGGCTCAGGATCGCATCATATGGTTGAGCTTTGCACATCTCTAACACTGGAGATTCCACAGCCTCTGTGAACCCTCTTCCAGTGTTTGACTATCCTCATAGCGGGGGAAAAAAAGTTGTATCTTACTGTCTAATTTGAATTTTCTGTGGTGTGATTTGTGTCTGCTGCCTTATGCACTTCCAAAAAGAGTATGGTTTTTCTTCTCTATACCCTCATTAATTTTTTGTAGACAGCAACAAGGTTTCCCCCCAAAGCCAACTCTTTGCTGGACTGAACAAGCCTGGCTCTCCCAGCCACTCCTCTCCCTGTGCTCCAGCCCCTGACCAGCTTGGCTGTCCTCTGCTGCACTTGCTCCAGTTTGTCAATGTCTTTCTTGAACTGGAGAGGACCAAAACTGGACAAAGTGCTCCAAGTCTGGTTTCACAAGTGCTGGATAGAAGGGGATTTGATATCTCTAAAACCACTGAGAGTACACCTCATCCTGTTGTCCAGATTGTTTATAAAGATGTTGAACTATACTGGCTTCAGTGTTGATCCCTAAGGATGCTGCTGTTAACAGGACACCAGAGGGACTTTGTCCTGCTGCTCACCATCCTTAGTCTTGCTGGTCACCATCCAACCAGCCAATTTCCACCCATTCTGTTTGTTCAAGTCTCTTGCCCATGTCTCACCAGTTTGGCTGTAAGGATACTGTAGAAAGTCTTGTTAAATTCAAAATAAACAAAATGTCCTGCTCTCCCCTTGTCTGACTGCCAGCCATCTCATCACGGAGGGCAATCAGGTTGGTCATCACCTCAGGAAAACCCACTCTAGCGGTTCCCAAGCACTTTCCCATCTTTTACATCCTTGGAAATGGCTTCCAGGAGGGTCTGCTCCATCAGCTTCCTGAGACTGAGGCAAAATGGTCTCTTTAGCTTCAGAATTAAATGAAAGTTCAAATATTTCTGTATATTGGAAACAGCTCCTAATTCTCCTGTTCAACCTTGTTATAAATGATCTGAATGATGGGACCGAAAGCATTCTTATCAAGTAGATAACACTAAACTGGGTGGTGAGGTGAACATGTTGGCAGAGAGAACCACCTTACAGACAGATCTGGACAGTCTGGAAGAGAGGGCTAACAAGAACTCTATGAAGTTTAACAAAGACAAATACAAGGTCCTTCATGTGGGATAAAACAACCGGAGTCCAGTATAGGCTAGGATCTGTGTGGCTGGAAAGCAGCCTTGCTTAAAAGGTCCCGAGAGTTCTGGTGAACAGCAAGCAATGTTGGATCCTGGGCTGCATCCAGAGGGGCATTACTAACAGAGATAGTGACGTGATCGTCCCACTCAGTGCTTATCAGGCGACACCTGGAAGAAACTGCTCAGTTCTGGTCCCCACAACCTGAAAAGGATGCAGACAGACTGGAAGCGGTCCAAAGAAGGGCCACAAAGATGATCAAAGAGCTTTAGAACCTGCCCTTTGAGGAAATACTGGAGTCATGTCTCTTCTCCTTTAAGAAGAGATTACTCTGATGAGGTTCACCCGAGCACCAGGGGGAATCTCATCACAGTATTCCAGTGCTTAGAGCAGCTACAAAGAGGATGTAGGCTCTCTCTTTACAAAGAGCCACATCAAGAAGACAAGGGATAACAGGTACAACCTGTACCAGGAGAAGTTTCATCTTGATATAAGGAAGAAATTTTTTTTACAGTGAGAACAATTACGGACTAGAAGAACCTCCCCAGGATGTGGCAGAGTCCCCATGACTGGAGGCTTTCAAGATGTACTTGGACAGGGTGTTAGATAATCTCATCTGGTCTCCCCTTCCTCCAAGAAGCTGGGCCAGATGATTTTTTGAGGTCACTTCCAACCTGGGCTGTCCTACTATTCTATAATTCTAATTTACAGGTCCTAAAAGAGTGTGTGATTTATAATTATTCAGTTTATGATTTTTAAAAACAACTGTAACTAAAATTGCACCATATTCAGGAAAAGACATGAACGTCCTGAGTTCTGTATCACCGTTATCCAAAAATGTGGCCAAGTATTTTTGACCACTATTCCTTTCCCCCTTGTGGACGGTCCGATACATAGTCTGTTCACTTCCAGCAGATGTTGCTCCTCATACCACTTTCTATCAGCACAGGTATGCTCGAGCTGGAAATTGCTAATTAGAGCAGAAGTGGAGGACAGCCACAGTCTGGGGTGGCTTGTGAGCTGCTTTTGCAAGCCAACACGCAACTGGCAGCCGCCAGGCCCCAGGGAACGATGGCAAGGGGAGCAAGCACGGGCTGAGGAATGTCATGTCTCTCCAGACACTGTGGCTTCTGGGGGAGATATGGCGGTGGGGAGACTGGTTCACGTCCTTCTACTGTGCTTTACAGCCTGGTGAAAAGACCAGCCTCCTCCTCACCAGCTGGCAGGCTGGGTGTGAAACACAGCCCGCTCTGCTCCGCAACATCCCATACACCGGCACAGGGACTTCTGGCAGGGAAGGGAAACATAAGGGGTAGAGAGGGGGCAACCTGTGACCTCTTTAACTGCCTCAGCAGGATTTGGCAGAGCTCTGCTGCCGCAGCCCTTCAACGCATCAGAGGGTCCCGTGCAGTGCTGCAATGCCATTCCCTCCGTGTCTTCAAAACTGAGCACTGTCATTACTTCTGCCACCTCCCTTGCCTGCCTTCTAAAGAAAAAAAGGTTGCTTTCTGAAATTTCTGGAGCAAGATGTTCTCTGAAAGCTGCCTTTTGCTGATCCCACCCTGAAAACACAAAATGTTACAGCATTTGGGAACACGAGTAAAGAAGAAAAGCTCAGTGCTGGATTGACGCCACTTTTGGCAAAGGATAAAAGACAGTCTGCCTCTCTCTCTCTCACTCACACAAACAAACAGGAAGAAAAGCTCCCAGGGGCACAATCAATTACAGTTCATATCTCTTCTGGGCTGTCAGAGATAGTCACTGGCATGGGCCCTGCTGGAGTGCAAACCCAAAAGGGATTTACAAAAACAAATCCTCAGCTGGTGTATACATTGCATACCAGTATAGCCCACAGCAATTTGTAGAATAGGAGGAAGAAGACTAATATATGATGATACACAGGCACAAGGAATATTTTTGTCTTGATTGCATTTCCTCTAGCCTTTTGTAGTGAACTGAGTGAAACAAAGGCTCTGCTGTTTCATGCTGTTCATTAAAAGTTTGACATTTTTGGAAATCTGACTTAGTCCGACCAGGACAGACATAACCTTTACACATAGCTGTAGATATAAATGCAGATACAAATAAGACATTCTTAAAATATTTAACTTGGAAATTTGAACATCCAGTCTGAAATGCAGACTTACTGATGGTGTATGGTCTTGTCCATTCTCTTTCTGCTGGAATTGGCTGTAAACCTAGCCAGAATATGGATACCAAACTCAGAGAGAAATCCCACTGGAAGGTAACTTGAAAAATTCACCAGACCTACCCTGACAGAAACAACAACATGCGTTTTATCAGTTACAACTGGGAAACACAACTCCAGCACACGTATTTGCAACCAACCCAGACTTAAATGTTTATTCTGCTATCAGGTGGTCAGTGCTAGGTCGTTGTAACTCCAGATTAACACAGCTAAAGTGAACAATAGGGAACTGTGCTGCAGTCATGTAGCATGACATGTTGACTTGATTTGGTTATACAAAACACTGGGACAAGTAGTGGGAATTTTCCTGCAGGAATATGTGTGTTTGATGTTGGAAAAGGATTGAAAACAAGCTGGGCTGAAAAGCCATGACTTGAGAGCCATCCTTGTGCAGCACACGCTTTGGGTTTGCTAAGACTCGAGCTGTTACTGTAAAAGCCCCCTTAGGCTCCTGCCAAGCTCCAAAGCCTCCTCTAACAACAACAGATCAAAAGGACTACAAATTTTTAATTTGTAGTCCACAGGGTCCACAGGGACACGCTGAGAAATGTCATGGGCTGTTGTTAGGGCGACGTGGGTCTTGACATCCCCTGTGTGCTGCCCTCCAGGAAGGCAGCAGCATGTGCTCCCAGCTGGCATCACCTCTTGGTGCCAGCAGCGGCTTGTGAGAGGTCCTGGGTCACAGTTGTGATCGGGGCAGGGGGGTGCTTAGACCAGACCTGCCACCAACAGGGACATGTGAGCAGCCCCAGCCACAAATGCACCTCAGAGAAAGGTGTGTGGCAAGTGTGGCCTCAGCCCATGGCTTTGAAATTGTTTACTCCTCTATTATGGCTTACTCCTCCTGCTAAGCACCAGCAAGAGCTTTGTCATGGGTTAACTGATGGGAGACACAACCCAGGGTTTGTAAGGTACAGAGGAACTGACATGTCAAAGCAACATAAAGAATAGTTGAAACCCTCTGGATAAGTGTTACCATCAATTACTTCAGCTTCTGGGCCAAAGACCAAGGTCAGCCACAGTATTTCAGTCACTTCTCTGAACTTTTGCACCAGAGAAATTACAAAGACTGTGCAAGTTATACAGACTCGTTAGACCATTATACCACCGTCCCCAAATCACCGCGCAACTGCTTGTGAAGGTACTTGTGAAGGATGCTCTTTGGGGCCCCTATGGCTGCGGGGCTGGTGCAGTCTGCTGATGCCAAATTCATCTGGGTCTGTACATGCCTGAGCAGACCTGGAGAGCACTAACATGGACTCATGTCTCCATTTGCCCCCCATACCCAAACCTCCAAGGTTTTCCCAGCGCTTCAGGCTGTAGCCAGCAGGTAGTGTAAGGCAGTGCAATTAGCTTTCCACCTCCAGCCAGTTACCTGCCCACCCACCCCCTTCTCAAGACTGATGCAAGTGTGTTGTTTATTTATTTTGATGCTACGTGCACTTTATGTCACACCCTTCATAAATTCTCATTTCTGGCCTCATTGCAGATTTTTGCAATCCAAGTGCAGAGGTGCTATGTGTGGGTGCAGGGAGGGAGGTAGTAGAAATTAAGACCCCAGCTCGGGGGGGGCAGCAGGGACCCATCTCACCCAAGAGGGCCTGGGGAACTGCTTTAGGTTTTAGCAGTCAAGGAGGCCCCGACCCAGGTGGTAGAATTTCAGTAATAAATAAAAAAAAAACAGCTTAAAGCCGCAACAAAGACAAGTTATGAGTGTAAATTAGAAGCCTAAATCCCACTCAACGGCTCTTAAGATCTGGGGCAATAATTTGAGCCACATGTCTGATTATCGTAATGGTATATTTTAGCATTGCTTGTAACTAAGCTCAGTCTTCACCGTACTTGGCACCTCCACATCTGCAAAGGGCATCTCTGCATTACAAGCCCGGGCAGCTGGCATGAGCAGAGGAGCCCAAAGGTGGCATTGGTCCAGGGAATGGGAGCAGGATCAGACCTTCTGGTTCTGAGCAGGGGCTGCAGGTTACTGCAGTTAGAGATGAAGAGAGAGCCACTAGAGCAATTAACAGCCTGGTTTCTGGAGAACAGTCCTTTCTAGGGAGCTGTGCAGAGGTGCCTGTGTGGCCATTTCGAAAACAGCCTGAGCTACGCAATGCTTAGTCCTACCATCCACACCACCCCTGCTCTGCAGGGCAAGACGGATTTACCTAGCCCACACTGGGATGCCAGGCCTCTGTCAATGGCTTCAGACACGCCTCCATCCCAAGGAAGAGCTTGAAAAAATTAATTCATTCAAATTTTCACTAATTGTTACAGGTGGTTAGCATGCACATGCTTCAGACTCTGCTGGGCATGGTACCTTTGTGCGCCACTTTTCATGTGATTTCCACAGAGTGTGGCAGGAGTTGCTGTATTTTGAGAGGTTATTGAAAAAATAATCCACTGAGGAGTATAGAGAAGAATAAATGGGAAGGGGAGCTCAGTTTTGCTTTTTTTTTTTTTTTTTAAAAAAAATCTAAATATTGTGGAGTATGTTGTGGAAAAATTTTAGCCATCTGTCTAACGGATATTAGTAAAGTGGAGACTGTGTTAAAAATAAAGTGCCAGGTTGTCCTCTGCAGAAAGTTAATAAAAAGAAGGAAGTGAAAGACTGCTCATTATTTTTAATGACTTTGCTTTCCAGCAGAGTGCCTGTATCTCCCTGCCTTTACATTCTGCCTTATTTCAGTTCATTACAGCACGTTCAACTGCTCTGGAGAATGATGGCTTTGTTCTAAAGCACTGAATTTATCAAGAGGCCCCTGGCCCAGCCTGGCCACGCTGTTAATCACAGCCCCGCTGCCAGGAGGAGGATGCCGAGAAGAGCCTGATGCATGGTGTGTCCAGCCAGGACGGCTGGGAGCATTTTGGCAGGGAGAGCTGTGCTGGGCACTAGTGCTGCTGAACATCATATGCAAAGTCGTCATCGGAGTAGATTAAGCGGTGCTTGGTGATTGTCTGAACGTTTTCTGCATGCACATCTCTACATTCGTCTCTCTTACTGGCTCCATCTGACATGAACGTCTCATTCCCTGTCAACGGGCATTTGCTTTATTAACTATAAAATATAGGACACGATTTGCAGTTCAGAAGATGAAGATTCATGAGTGTGCAACTTGGAGCACAGTACCATGCAAAGCAGAGCATCCAGCTAAATCTGCAGGCTCCTTGCAAGCAGCAGACAGCAGGTAGAAAAACTAAAAGCAGAAGCTGCATTTTTGGATTTGAGAACCAACAGCTTTTCTCAACAGCCTTGCTTGCGGGAATCCACGCTGTGATTCTTTTAATGTAAAACTCTTCTGCTATACATTCTTTGCATGAATCAAGGCCCACGTTACAGACAGGTTTTTACAGTACTACAGTTACAGTGATGTGTTTGGAAACAAGATGCGCATTTTCTAGGGCTCAGAGGAATCACCTAAAAAGGGGGTCCACAACCAGGCTCCAGGGTCTTTCCAGGGTTTTTTTCTTACAGATCCTTAAAAATCTATTTGCTAGCAGATTTTGTTGTCCCGCTCTGCCTCCTCTTCTGCCTTATCAATGGTTGTGGCCCTGCAGCAAAACCTGCATCCTGCATCTCCTATGTAACATGAGTGCAGGGATCCTATAAATGCCCTGACGAAGCCACTGCGTGGCTTGGAGCAGTAGCAGGGAATGCAGGGAGACCTCACACAGCTGTGCTCACAGCTGGAGTACCTTCCTGGATCTTTCCATGGTTTTCCTGTAGCTGCCACTCACAGTCTCAGCTGCTGCTCCTGGGGGTACAGAGGCTCTTGGGAAACCACAGTCGGGCAGCTCCTAACCCCAAGGGCGTTCCAGTACAGATGATGCTCTGAGGGGCCAACTGCCCTCTACCTCTAGACCAGCCTGGCCAGCAGGAGGAGGATTGGGTTTTCCTGGGGCTGGGGCGAGGGTTGGATGGGGTGGCAAGGAGCCAGTGCGGATCTTTTAAATTCTGGGCACAGCAAGCTGGCTGATACTTTGAATTTGCTTACCTTTTAATGCAGAACAAGGCCAAAACTCATTTATATGGGCTAATCACATTTTTTTGCCTGTCTTAATCCAGGAAATGAAAACTGTGACCAGAAGTGTAGTCTCCTTGTCTAAACACTGGCATGCTGGTGTTTAGAAAAAAAGGACTCCACCATGATTCTTCCCAATTGCCTGATGAGTGAGATGAGAGCTTCAGCCAGGGAGGAAAATGATCTTGTTCCTGTGTGAAAACTCAGCAAGGAGTCAGGCAGAACTTTTTTGGGGGTGGGATGGGTTGGTGGTTTCTTTTCCAGCTCTACCAGACATCAATCCTGGGTATACCTTGACAAGATGCTACAAAGCACTCTTCTGGCTGTAAGCTAATGAGAGAAACATTTGATAGATGTCTACTGGCAAGCTAATTACAAGAGAAGGGATTCCCTGGATTGCAGGAGAAACAAGAGGAAGGAAATCAAAATGTTTGGACAGATCATTTAAGATTTTCATCCTGAGAGTGAGGGAGCGACCGGTTTCATTTCACAGAGGCTAATCCTGCTCTAATTGACTTATTGTAGTCTGAAGGAAAACAATCTGTGTGGTCATGACAGCACAGTCAGGGAAGGTGTGATTGCAGCTGCTGGGAGCGGGGACAACATGGGGAGACAAAAGGTTGCAGTGTGCAAAGTGATATGGAATAGTATTGATCACGTGCCGATCACGGTGGTGTAAAAGCCCTAACTGGGTACACTGGTTAGTGTTACACTACGAATCGGGGAGCATAGAGAACAGGATCGTGATTCATTTTGACTCAGTTGTTTCAAACACCTTGGTCTTCTGTGAGAAAAAGCTCAACTTCTTTCTAAACACAGACCAGATGACAAGGGATCCCATGCTACAAAAAAGATGAGAGTAGCTATAGCTTACCCATGAACTACAAAAAACAAGCTACATGTTTACAAACCAAACTCAGGACAGTGAAATCCTAGTTTCATGAGAGGCAATGTCGTGCACGTAGTACAACAGAGCTTTAAGGACAAAGATGCATCAAAATACATTAAATCTGGGAGCCAAGCAAAGGCTGAGATTTGCATCTTTCAGCAATGGGAAAATCTGTTGTGCTTTCAATTAACATGGGAAAATTGTTTTGAGTCCCTAGTTTGCATAATTAAAATACATAACTAGAAAGGAATTCAAATTTGGGCTAAGTTACGCTGAGGAAACTATGTTCAGTTTTGATCAGTTTGCTTGACAAGGACTTTTTGGTATTAGAAATGCACTGAAGATATAGTATTACTAAAATAAGAACTATTATGGAATGCCTAAGGGATACAATTAATTATCCAGATAAACTTTTAAATAAGCAGACATAAATGCATGCTAAATTACAATAAAATTCCTGTGGAATTACAGATTTCTTCCATAACGGCCAGATGACCTCATCTCATGAATGTTATTACTGTGACTACCACAGTTGTCCTGGAAAGTTCAGAAGACACAGTGAGCTTCAGGTATGGTTAGATAGTATGAGTGTATGGTAAATTAAAGAAACCAAACACACAAGAGAATCCATCAAACTGTACAACTGTATAGAAAACTACCTTCTACCTCTTCAGATAAACTTTAAGATGTATTTTCCTGCCTGAAACTGGTGGAAATGCCTTTTCTCCAGAAGGACCTGAAGGCAACGAGCAAGTGTTGAAACAGGTGACTATGTGAAGATCCCATCAGATATTTGATTAATAGCTGTGACTTGGCAAGGAAGGTGTAAAATTCTGGTACCTTCTGTTGGACCATGTTTTCTGAGATTTTGGGCTTGGCTTTTCAAACTGGGTTTTTGTTTGAGTGTTTCCAAGGGGAAACTAGTAAAAAAAGAACAGCCTAAAATTAGCAGACCAGAAGTATTTTACATTGTTGGAGTATGTGTATGTGCAGGTGACAGGCACTGCTAAGTAAGGAAAAATCTCATTGGAAAGGCAGGAGCCAAGGCACGTTACTCAAGTTTACAGATTCACCTGGGATACAGCTATGGGGGAGAGAAAAATTTAGAAATGCTCCTCTCTGAATACAGCACATTGCAAACAGAAAATGAGACGTGTCACCCAGCTGAGTGCAGGGACTCATTTCACTCCACTGGTTCAAGGTGGGAACACTTCTGCCAACACTTGGGGCTCTGCTCGGCGACTGAGTCAAGTGTTTGATCAGGGAGGGCTTGTAATTCTAACAGCTGCTCCAGAAATGCATTTTCTTGTTGTACAGACAAAGAAATACATCTGCACATCGTAGTACAGTACTCTGAAGTTAGAAAATCACAGAAATTCTAAAAATCCTTTAAAAGTTTGGTCTTACTGCAGACTTTTTCATGTGGAAGAACCAGCTGTTGTACCACATAGTAAAGTAAAAACCAAAAATAAACACAGGTGGTAGAGACAGGGAAAAAAACTCTCAGAGAGATTGGTGCATTTCTCACTTATTGGGACATTTCCTTGATTTTAAGCATAATTTATTCTGTTTCAGCCGCATGGTTTCTGCACATTTCCTTTGAAACATCTGTAATTCTTTCTGGCAGAGATCAGAGGCAATACAGTGTTGTCTCATCTGGGAACAGTATCCTAGGAAGGCAAAAATATCCCAAAGCTGTAAAGAAAATAAAAATAATAAGTTAGTGTTGAAGGTCTTGAATGAAAAACCAGACTAGATCGGAGATAAGCGAATCTCCTCACCCAGTGACTTGGGCAACAAGGAGGAGGAAGAGGCTGGTGTCAGCCCGCCCCACGCCAGCCAGCCTGGGAGAGATGCCCCTTCTCAAGCCTCTGGGACTCATCAAACCCCATTTCTGGTGGGCTTGTGTTTCATGGATGACTGACTTTTTAACTCAGTTATAATTAGTAAGAGCAAGGCATGAACTGTCTCCTCAGTGGAATCCATCCAGGAGACAGAAACTGTGACTGTGGAGTCAATTATTTGGAGATTAATAAGGCAAAGCCCTGAAACGTGCTTTCTGCAGAGCAGGGCCCACCAGTTGCTCCAGGATCATTCGTTTCCCAAGGAGAGCCCTCCGGCATGAACAAAGCACACAAGCTCCTCAGCCATTGCTCAGCTGTGGGGGTTCAGCAAGGGCTGAGCACCCGCGCAGTGTGGGGTGGGACCTCAGACCCCAGCAAGCTGACGGGTCCATGCGGTGTGGTGCCGTGCCCTGCAGAGACACCCACCGAGGTCAGTCCCCCGGCCACATGTGCACATCAGCATAGCATCCTGCCTGGCCTAATTAAAGAAATTAAGCTAATTAGGCCAGGCACAGTGCCATATTGATTAGATGGTAGAGACACAGCCCTGACACCTAGATGTGTTAGCAGGACAACATGGCACTTGGTTTGCATGTTACCCAGAGCCTTTATTGTCTGTAACTGTCAGCATGGTGCTGCTCGCAAAGCACTGCCTTCGCATGGACTTTAATGCAGCATTGTGTTTTGTTTTTCTTTAATATCCCCCAGAACTCAACAATCATCTCCCTGTTTTGCGGGCACAGTTCCTGAAATAAGATTAACTTTGTCTCCAGGGGTCACTTTCCAGCCAGCAAACCAAAAGCCGTGGAGGAGAACAAAAACAAGGCGAAGAGAAAAAAAATCAGGCTGTGTTGCAGACCTTCAGTTTAAGATTGGAAAGCATTTCAGGGCTTGTTACAGGGAAACATGCAAGCTCACAGACTAGGCTTTTTATGTTCAAGTCCTCCATGCTCGTCTAACTGTGAGGAGCTGATGGTTTCCTGGCTGGGGGCTGTCCCTGAGCATATAGATCACTGCATGGATACATTTCCCGATGGATCCTACGGCGCAGCGTTCTCTGTCCAGACCCACCCTGCAGCACCGTGCCCTGACAGCAGCCCTGCTGGCTCCGAGGTTGTCCTGAAGATGACAGCACAGCTACAGTAACTGTGGGTGGACCCATCTTTTGTGTGGCCTCCGTTTGCCGCTTCCATTTTCATCATCTAGGATGTTTCAAGAGGACAGACATGTATTATTTTCCTGAATTATTCTATAGGGGCTCTAAAAATGTTAATATTTATGGGTCTGACTAGCTGGGAAATCAGATTTCCTCATATCACAGCGTAACCATTTTGAAGAGCCTGTTTCAAGGAAAAGTGAATCCCAAGGTTCAAGCAGGGCTGAGAAAAAAGGGAATATTTTATTATCTATGATCTCTCTGATCAAAGCAATACCAAAAGCATTTCTCTGTCTGCAGAGAAAACAATGAAGAATGTGGAGTAGGCAGAAAACCTAATGCTCATTCAATAATATGTGTGCCTGTACTTTTGAACCCCCTTCCCACCAAAAGAAAAAACAACTGGCACAGCTTCTCAGCCTGCAAGCATGTGCACACATCTACGTTTATCAGGCTGTGGACATCTCCATTTTATTCCATTTCATTCTTTAAAGAAATGCAAATGGACCGAATAAGCAAAATTACTTTTTTCTACTCCCTCCACGGAAAAGGTGACGGAGCTGTTTGACGTGGGAGCAGACGAGAGGGGGCACTCACGCCTTTCCTACAGGAGGGCTTTTGATTTATGCTATGTTAGCTGGTCAGAAACGTATCTGAGAGAGTCCTTGCTGAAAAAAATGCAGGAAAAAATACCAAATTAACATAACATCACAAAGGAGCAGACAATTTGTCAGAAAAGGAAAGAAGAAAAATGTAAGTCTTGTGGGTAGCGTTAGAAGACATCCTGGTGCCCTGCGCAGGGAGGCCTGACTGCAAATCCGCGTGGGTTGGAGGATGAGGTGCTGCAGAAGCAGAGGTGGAACTGAAGCTCCCATGGGCGTGAAAGACAGTTTCCATCTAAAGTGTAGTCCACAGCAGTGAGCTAAGGCTGGCCTCAGGCCCCTTGCAAGCTTTTATACTTTCAGAGCAATGAAAAAGGGCAGGGTAGGGGCTGAGAATAGCTGTAAGAGATACAGCCTGAAGGGCAGTCCTCATTTTACTAATGAAACGGTTTGAGCTACCTACACTAGGTTGCTCAGGAAAGTTAAATAAATCAATCAGCTAAAGGTGTGAAGTCAATTTATGTAAGTTATAGCATATTAAAGCTCCACGTGAATAGTTTCATTCATTGCAAATAGCCTTAGATTACTACAGCTTAATTTTCTAGATTAGCAGAAACAAAATATGTTTTGATAGCAAAGTAAAACAAGATGGAAGGAGAATAAACATCCAGTTAGTAAATCAGTTCTGCATCTATGGTCTGTCTTTGTTTTTAGCAGCAGAAAATCCAAGGCTACTCAGAAAAATAGTTTATCATGCATTATAAATATCATCTAACAACCTTAGCTGCAAAAGTCTGTAAGGAGCAGAAAGCATGTTACAGTAACTAAGTGCAACCCTCACAGTGTTTGCTGTGCCACTGTGAGACCCTTTTGCTGCCCACATTTCTCTGTGGGCACCCTGACTGGAACTGAGCCATGTTCCTGCTGCAAAGAGCAGAGTCAATTAACTGTGAATTAACTTTTAACTAACACAATTTAACTACATTACCAGACAGTGATATTATCAGAAACATAACTAATTCTTTTATTAAAAACTACATTCATTTGCTCAGTTAAGCGAAACATCAGTCAATCAGAAACTCTGCCTTGCTCGGCAAGCTTCCCCTCTCTTCCCTTAGCTCACAACCAAGCTCTTCTCATTTTTTTTCTTTTTGTTCCAGTAAAATGAGTCATGGTTGTGTCTTTTTTATCTTTTGTAGGCTTCCCCCCATTGGTCTCATTGTTGTTCCAGGCTCTTCAAGAGGTTTACTCTGCTGTATACAAATGAAGATCTTCTGATGCTACAACTAAGCGAAACAAAAATAAAATAACTGGCTGAGGTTGTGAAGTGCACCTTCTTCACAAGGAAACCTGAATTCTAAGCGACTTCTGAAAATCATCAGTTCCCCACTGCAGCTTTGTAGACTGCTCATTAAAACCAAGACTGCAATTTTCAAAGCGAGTTTCACTAGTCACTTCAGACACCTTGCACCAAATCACTACCTGAGAATGAAATTAGGTAAGACAAAGAAATGTACAGAATATATGTGATATCATTACAGGTCTGATTTTTTAAAAATTAATGGCCATGTGCCATTTTTTTCATTTTCATTTTATTTCATTAAATTTTTCATTGAACTACTCTATTGTTGAAAATAAAGTCCTACCTCAGACTTTTCCCTAGAACATGTTAACCACAAATGTGTTAATGTCCTCAAGGGTCACATTTTCCCTTTGGAAAGGGGAAAATATCAGGCTTGCTTTAGCAATTTTCTGACTTATTTTAACAAGATGGGTTTGGACATGTAACTCTAAATTGAGTATCGCTTGGTTTCCATGAGTCTTAGCGGAAACTCCACAGGGATGTGAAAGTGGGAGGAGCAATCCAATGAGAAAATGAGAGCACTGTAGTAACACTGAGATGTTCGGGGCACTCACTTTATAAAAAAGACATAAACTCCTGTTTGGGGAAAAAAATGCAGGCTGAAATTATGTAACTGAAAGTTACAAACACCAAATGTGACCGAAAAAGTTACAGAACCTCAGGCTCCATGATCCTATCCCCTAGTTTACAGGCAATGTATGTTCCCTCTATAACACATTTGCTGTGTAAGACTGATGAGATACCCTGTATATAACTAAGATATTACTAACTTCATGGATCACTTAAGGAAACTATAAATAGTATATAAAACAAGAATCTTGTGATGGTTCTGCGTAGTCTTTTCATTAACCTAAGAAGAAAACTGTTCTCTCCTTAATTCACTCTTTTCCCCCAGTAAGCTGGTGGGAGTGTTATGAAATATATAGCATTTATACAGTAGAAGACAACTGGGTTGAGGCCTATAGGCTCCATCACATCACATATTTAATAATTAGGTTATTTCTTCAACCTTTTTCTCTGACAGCTTTGTTTTACCTTCATATTCATTGTTGTAAACTCACATTGCCTCAAAACCAGACTAAAAAATAGCAGAAATAGTTTATTACAAGGAAACAACACTTGAAATTTATTGATAAATGAATCCTTCAAGCATTTTAACAGTGAATTTACTCGCGGTTTCAGAGAAAGTTCACGCAGTCCAGGAGCCAACTAGGTTTCAAACCATCTTCTTGAGGTCTGGGCAGAATGCTTCAAAAAGGCTTCATGGGATGGCTCATGGAGGCATTTGTCTTATCTGTAAAAGATGCCGAGGACAAGGCCATGCCATACTAAGCATCAGAGGCTTTTTCCAGAGAAAAGAAATTACATTTGTTGAAACATATCTAAGGGCTGAGGTTAAGAAACCATAACAGGACCAAACCAGAAGTCTTCAGTCTATCAGACTGAAATTTCTTTCCTCATCCCTATAATTACCTGCAGGAAATCAACAAAATAACTACTTGTCTTTTTTTTCTTTTTAGGACAGTTAGTTGCCATTTCAAGCAAAGAGGCTTTAGAAATGCTCATAGGCTACAGAGAAGAGTCATTTAGGGTTTACGTCCCTGCTTCCAGGCAACCAGCCTTCTAAAATCCCCTCTTCAACGCTTGCAAAGATTTCCCTTTTACATTTTCACTCAGCCACAGCCCTCCTGGTCTTCAAGGCACCATCCTCTGCTCTTCTAACTCCTTAACACTGGAGCTATGTTCTCAGTGTCACAAAGCCTCTGGCTTGCCCAGAATCTTATCTGTGTATGCTTGAAAAGCTATCAGAGGAGCAGATGCAGCACAGCACCCACCAGCCTCCCTTGGGAGCCCGGTGACCCCACACAGCCGTGCTCTCATCCCCTCATGGCTCTTTGCCTCTGACAACTTGTCTCTTCCTGTGCCACTCAGCCCCTTTTCTTCAAGAGTAAGAGAAGGAGGCTCACAGAACATCATGAATGTGCCCAGACTCAGGCCCCAGGAGGTGGTAGCCCTGCAATGGAGAGTCCTCAGGCTTGGTTGCAATGCTGCCACAAGCAGAACAACAGCAACTTCCAAAAAGAGGGAGCTCATAACTGCTCAGCAGAGAAGTAACACAAAACTGTGTCTGAAATACTTTACAGGATAGCTAAATGACTATTTCAGAGACAACCTTTTTGCTAAGAGCTGTTTCAGACTAAATCCCTGAAAACTCATAGGCAACCGAATGTGGAAGAACCATGGGAAGTCCTGCAAAGTACTGCCAGTGACCTGCTTTCAGGCAGAGCTTAGCATTGCTCAGCCCCTCCCGGCATCAGGCTGCCTAACAGTCTTCTCAGAGCTTAAATTTACTCCCACACATTTTTGTACTATTCTACAAATTAGACACATTTAAAAAAATTAAGGATGGGGAAGAAGTAAGAAACAGTTAAGCCCTTGACAATAAGACAAATGACTCAAATAGAGAGAAACTTATGCATACATTTGCCCATAAACAGCAAAAGGAAATTCGTAATACTGCCCACAATGTTTTAAAAGCCATTGGGAAAGCAGGCAGAGGAGGGTGAGGGCAAAATGTTCATTGTCCTTAAGCAGCAGCTGAAACAGGCTCTAAATTAATCAGGATTCTTAGAAACTCTAATAAGAAGGGACTGATGAAAAACAGCTGCACCCAATCCCTATAAAAACCTTCAAAAAGAAGGGAATTAAGTGATAATGTTGGTGGAAGGGCATATCATCACAGGATGGTCTCCTGCTGCTACAAAATGCCAGAGCAAAACCAAGTACTTTTCCAAGTGGAGATAATTATGATGAGTCTCAGCTCTGTTTTCTGTTCCTGGACTTGATTTCCACTCTTACGGTGTGGTGATACAGCTCTCATTTGGGCAGACTTTAAATTGTACCAAGCGCTTATGAGTAAGAGCATCCAGTTCTAATGTTTATTAAAAGTGGTATTCAAAACACCTCCTCTGCCCCACCACAGATATTTGCGTGAGAAGGATGTGTTTCCAAAGTATGGCTTTGTAAAGGAGGGGGATAGAAGGAAAAAATAAAATATATATGCTTGCCATTAAGTGTTGAATGTCTTCAATACTGTAGACTCAATAACTTGTAACCCAGTACTGGTGAAGCAGAAAGTATCCCACAGAGAGGCAGGATATAAGTTGATGCCTCTCAGGAAACCGGTTGTCTGCACAAAGTAACGTTTGCAGAACAGTGAGAGATGATGCTAACAGGTTTTAGTACATTTCAGCAAAAAACAATATAATCGTTTGGTGAGATTAATGGTGCAACAAGGTGATGTACAAACCCAGTAGTTTATGGAAAGAAGGAAAAATGGCTTTTTGCTTGGTTCTCCCAAAAATGTACATTGATATTTTTGACAGAAAAGTGGTTGTCTCTCTAACCCCCCTTGCTCGGTGTGACACTGCTTCTGAGTGGCCCCCAGGATAGACAAATGTGCAGCCCACAGTGGAACTGCAGCCTCCACACACACAGTTCCTTGCCTCTGTGGGTTTACAGCAGCTTTTCCTCAAAGGTCTGTAGGATTTGAGAATACGGATGGCCTATAACTGTGAAATTTCCCTTACCGAAAAGACACCTATAACATTGACTCTACAGATTTAAGCACTCACATACCAAGGTCTGTGTTTTACCTCCAAAAGGACTTTTGGTGACTGTATGAAAATGTTTGCACGTGAGACTTTTCATCTGATTTTTTGCCCTGGAACAAATTGCTTGATTTTTGTCGCCTGCAGTTTCTGTGGTGTTAAGATTATCTTAATGCTCAGTTATACTGCAGGCTCCATGAATGAAGATTTCAGGACTCCCATGTGGAAACACACTGTTGCATCACAGTTGCTGCTTCTCCTCTAACCCAAGTCATCACAATAGGAAATGACTCCTGGGTAGGAGACATTACATATAAACTACAGGCGCTCATCTAACGTTCCTATGGAAGCTCAGTTATTTCTCTCTGAGCTAATTATATGACAAACATTGATCTCACTATCAGTTATCTGCACAGCAAAAGCAGGCTAAACCAGCAAGATTTTTGCTTACGTCAACAGTGTGGAGAGGCAAACAGAGGTACGAGCACTACAGAGGGGTCATCAAGCAGGTACTCACCCCCACTGGGGGGCTACTACAACTGCCTCAGCTTCCTCCGCTCCCTGCCTCGTGTAATCCCCAAGCCTGTCATTTCTCAGTTTAGCTAAATGTTGAACCCTGAATAAACATATTTGATAATGCAAATGTGTTTAGTGATGATGGCCCATTCTGAGGACCCTGTAAGAGTCATAAACATGTTTGTTTTAATTGAGGTAGGGTAGGGTTTGTAGTGCGATAGAATGATGAAAACAGCTCCCATAAACAACTCCTCTCATCTCCTTTTCTGACAGCCCCTTTCTCAAAGCACCAATATTACCCACTTAGAAAATGGATTTATGCCAACATTTAAAGCACTTCTTCTTCTTTCAGCACACCAGATGGTACCAAAAATTCAAAATATTTCCTACAACAGCTGTATCTTTGACAACAAGATTAATACAAGCCGAAATACCACTGTTGTGTGTAGGTCATAATGACCAGAGTCTTTGGTTCTATGTCTAATATAACAAGGCGTTTTATAGTTAAAAAATAGATCTGATAGACTCAGTATTGTGTCAATCATGTGACTCTGTCTGGGTTTTCAAAACCAGATGCAAAATTTAGTGCCTTTATAGTTTAGCAGCTGGTCTGATAAGAATGTAAAGTACACCTTTCCCTAGAGCTATAATAAATGTGTTAACACTTTCTTACAACCATCCCTTTCCTACAACTCATCATTTTCTTGCCCCAAGCTCCTTCGTTATGTATTTGATGACATAAATCTTTTAAGCGGGTTTTGACCAGCAGCTAACTTCCCTTACTGTCTGATATCTGGACAATAAGATGCATTTTCTTCGTTGGTGTTTAAAGAGGAGGAGGGGAATACTTTCAATTCAGACAAAACAAAAAATGCAAATGATGTACTTGCAATTTCCATCTCCTTAACACAAATGTGTACAGTAGGGTTTTTTAAATGATCTGTTTGTTAGATCATTAGATATAAGGCATGCAGCTCTCAAAGTTTTAGTATTTTAAACAGTGTGGTAGCTTTGACAAGCCGTGAACTGTGAGCAGTAAGGGCAGGAAACACAAAAACAAAACTCAAGCCCATTAAAAGGGTGTCATATCCAAGCAATGTAATGAATGCTGTTCTGTTATCCGTATATGTTTCTACATATATGTGACCATTCTTGAAGCTAGCACGTGAACATCTGCTTAAAAAATTCAATTACTTAACAAAGCTGTAAAGCAAGAAATGACGGTTAGCTCTTGTAGAGAGGGAGGATGGTCTGGTGGTTATTGATGCTGCACTCAGCCCAGGGAGGGACAATTTCATGTCCCTTTGCTGTCACAGACTTGTGAGACCCTGAGCCACCTGGACAGGGAGCTTTACATCCCAAAGTTGTCTAATGCCTGAGGCACGTGGGGGACCTGTCATGGGAACAGACACTAAAACCCCAGCACCTTGGCTCTGGCCATCCTTTTCCCAGTCAGACCTTCCTGCAGTAGGTGAACATTGCCTTCCCCACCCCTGTGTGTCTGCCATTGCCCTCTGCCGAGCGCCAGCCTCTGCTTTCCCACTGGCACCTTCCCTGCACAAATCACTCCTCTCATCTTCCCGCAGTGCAATTCCCACCCTCAGCTGCAGGATCCCCTGTTCTCCAGGACTCAATTCCTCATTCAGCACAAGCATACACTAGCACAAGGCATCTGGCACTGAAATGATGCAGTTGGCCTGGCGCTGTCATGCTGGACGTGGAGGTGATGAGAGAATGGTTGTTATTTGCAGATATAGTGCTTGAGCTATTTTTAACCATCTTCCTTTGGCACAGCTGCAATGCTGTCATATTATCAGTTCAGCATACTTGAAAATCAACATTCAAGAAGCTAAGAATGAAAGCATATGGATTTTTAAAGTATTGATAGAGTTTTAATATTTTAAAAAATGAGACAAAACTAATTTTGGAATGTGCTTAATTTAAAATTTTGCAGTCCCTGCTCTCAGCTGCATTAAAGACGCAACACAGGCTGGAAGTGAAATGAAGGACTATAAATTAGATGGCGGTGGAGAAACAAGACAGCTCACATCATGCAGGGCTCCCTGCAGTACTTCCCAAGGTCTGCATAATGCCCTGTGACCTTGCAGGAGCAAGACTGCAACAGGAAAGTGGGCAATGGCTCTGGTCAATGACTGATGAAGGCCTTTCATTGAAACCATGTGAAGGTAGAACTGATGATAGTTTTGGTTTTGTTTTACTCAATACAAGTGCTCCCATTTAAAATTTCGTTCTTACATTAGCTGTGGCTAGTTCTAAATGAATTTGTTAGTGTTTCCCTTCAAAGCAAATATACTGTCCAAACTCATGATCAGAGAGGTGGCAGGCAAACGTGCGTGGCCTTAGCAGACATGAACAGATGATTTTACTCTAGATAAATCTCCAGATTATTTTATCTAGAAATCTAAATTATTTATCAAGACTTATAAGTTTATCTAGACGGCTCTAAACACCACACTGGTGATGACTTTCAGCCTCTCCTCAAACACAGTGTATCCCCACAGCCAGCTCCATTTCAAGATGAAAAATATGGGTGACTTCTATGACCTGGTGATCACCTGAGCCGGATCAGGAGGAGAACAGGCTCTTCTGTTTTATACTGAAGATTGAGCTGATCTTGGAGGTTTAGATTTTTTCTTGTTTTCCTTCCCTTTCCCACCCCTCCAGAACCACACAGCCCACTAAATGGCAGGCAGGCAAGACCTGACCCACTATGAAGGCAAGGAACACTTTTAATTGAGGTAAAGTAATTTTAAAGCTAAAACTGAGGAAAAATACTGTCTGAAGGACCCACTGCATCTCCTTTAATTTTTGAGGGAAGGAAATAAACAAACAATGTCTAAGCAGGGTTTTCTGAGCACTTCTGTGTTATTTTGCAGCTGGCCAAGATTTACTTATGGTTGTTTATTTCCATTTCCATTTGCAAGAGCCCGGCTCACTCTTACACAAATCCCTGTTAATCACACATGTTTGTAGCTCACTGAAAGCTAAAGGGATGGTCACACTGTTGGTTAAGCCTTATCTTAGCTGCTGATTCGGAGCCAAATACGCTCCTCAGCCTCCAAACCCTGACTCTGCCACTCACTTTCATGGTGCCTGCTAAGCAAGCAGGAGCCAAGCATCAGCAGAGGGCCAGCCTGTCGGGGAGAGCTTCCCATGTGCAGTGTGGACAGCAAGCTGTGCTAAACTTCAGCCAATAATAGTTATGGGGCAGAAATTTCCCCTGAAACCACTTTTCACTTGTATCTATTTCATTCCAGTGCAAAGCCAAGGAGGTTAAAACAGAAAGTGCCAGTGCTTTAAACTAATCCATTTGGTTTTGCACAATATGGAAGGATAGCTGAAAGACATTAGAAGAAATATTTTAGTTATTTTTTGCCATCCTTCTTGGTAAGATTCCATTCTCCACTATGTACTCACTCGGACAAAACCAGAGTACATCAAGTGATGCATTGGGCCAAGGCACTGGACTCACTATTTGATCACATTCTTAGAAGCCAAAGCCTTCATTAAAATGACTTCCTTCATCAGCACTAGCTCTGCTAGCTGAAATGAAATGTGCATTTGAGTGATTCCTAGAAGACCATCTGCGCTTCCCAAAGTCTGTCCCTGTAGCTCCCTCTCCCAGCTGCAGCACATACATAATCACCATGTCTAACGGATTATTCTGGGAGTGTGTGTGATTCCCAACCTGTCAGATTTTCGTGGTTTGAGATGTTGACATACAGCTCCAAGCTGAACACTTTCAGCTGTAGGTTAAAGCACATAAAGGAAAACAGGGTGAGTTTAGTACACCTGTTCTCCATCCATCCACCAAGGACACAGTCTTTAAAGACTCGAGACAAATTCAACTGTAGATTCCCAGAGGTAAAAGGCAATGAATAAAGTCACCCCACAATATTTTATTTGCTGCTAAGATACTGCAAATTTGAAGGAAAGCTGACACTCGGAAAGGTTACACAGGCATCCCAGGGAAGAGCTCAGGAAGCAGTGAACACCACCCATACACTTTTAGCGCCTTACTAGCTAAGCTCCACACATTTAATAGCTTGCCCTTCATCAAAAAGATTTATGATGCTTGGTAACAAAATGGTATTGCAAAGAGACTGTGCTGCAGGAATGCTATCCTTGCGGTGGCACGCAATGACAGTGCTGGAATAAATGATCGCACTCCCTTCCCACAGTAAGTGGTCACAACTTTTCTAAGCAATCTGTTTACTGAAAGAGAACTGGACTGCAGGTCAGTGCATGCTGCGTCTGATGAACAGTGTGGAGACTTCAAATCCCATCTCCTTCTTCTGTGAGGTGATGGAGGCCTCAGCTTCATCCAGTCATTTACTTTTCTGATTTGTCCTGAGGGACTCATGGTCTCCATCATTCTGCTGTCCTCGGTCTCTTAAGGTCCACCCTTAACCTGGGTCTTAGGTGCTTTTGCATTCCTTTAAGACTAAAATCCATGTTTTCAAAACCAGAGAACAACTACGTGCACTTTAGATATCTTCCCACAACCACAGGAGCCACAGAGGTGTAAACTGCAGACAGCACTATGTCTGTCCATACTGTCATGGCTTGCTGCTGGCTGTTTGTTGCTAGTTTTTGTCTTGGTCCTGAATGTGTTCTTGCTTTTACTGTTCACTCAGTCATGCTTTGTACCAATTGTCTGGCACTTGCTGTCTCCAAAGCCAGGATTCATTCTCAGTAGTGGCAGAGCACAAAATTTACCCCTCAGTACAAGCAGAGCTATGCCAAAAAAAGCTCTGTTTGGGAAAACAACACGTGAGCTGGGATGAATGTGAGGTATGTGCACGGCCTGTTAAGAACAACTCAGGGGCGAAACATCAAAGTACCAAAGTGAGGTAGTTACCGTGCTGTGGTCATTTGTACAGGGTGAGAGACAATGTATTTTCCTAACAGCTGGCTGAAAAAACACAACAGCATCACTGGCCACATACCAGTGTCCTCCTCAGATGGGGAACCTGCCTGATTGCCCAGGTGCTTTTGAGACACAGCACACGGAATCAGTTTACCTTGGAGAAAGACAGAGCAACAGTTTACCTTGGGTGGTGCCTTGCTTTCCCCTGTACCACGTTAAGTCATCGTGACAGAGGTTCACTCTCGCCAGCACATTTGTTCCATATTCCTCTATTTGTTTCTTGTACTAAGGTACTACAGTCCATTCTTGTTTTAATCACATTTATCCTGGGATCTCCTTTTTCATGGCAATCCCTAAAAAAATCCCTGAGCCTTGTGCTTCAATAGACACAGTACTATCTTTTAAAGCACCTCTAGTTCCCTGCAGTGACCTTGAGGTGTCCTCAGCCTTGCAAAGGTGATTGCACAAGTGATGGATATTTGCAGGTGAGCCTGTGTGAAGATTTGGGAGGCAGAAGCTATTCTTATTTCTGTCATTTTTTTTTAGTGGGTCACCTTGGAGGAGTCTGTTCCCAGTTCTTTGCTTCGGTCTCCTCATATGTAGGAAGAGATATTTAACATTTTTGTGATGAAAAGCAATTAGCTAAGCTGTAGTAGAGTTTCCCTTCCTAGTTACCTGTCAGACTGCTGCCTGCTGAGAGAATGCTCGATCTATGTGCTGTCACACTTGCAGATACACTGAGGCACAATTTTTTTTATTTTTTCTTAGTGCATCTCTCATACTTCTGGGGCACAATTTTTGTGTCTCTTAGTCCTCATAAAAATGAGCCGTAATACTCTGTCCATCATAAGTCCCA
This sequence comes from Falco naumanni, assembly GCF_017639655.2. Lineage (NCBI taxonomy): Eukaryota > Metazoa > Chordata > Aves > Falconiformes > Falconidae > Falco > Falco naumanni. The sequence goes on along the minus strand of NC_054058.1, from coordinate 50,906,239 downwards.
TTGTAGTACCCTTGATAGGCAAATACACTCTTTGCCAAAAAAATTAGCATTAGAGTTTTAATTTATAATTTAGCTTCTAAAAGAGGATTGCTGTCTGAAACAATATGGTATTTGAAATAATTTGAAATTAGCGATGGCACCCAGGCTACTTAAGCATAGACTGCGCAGGAGAAACAGATCTCAACAGAACAACACCTGGGATTCAGCACCTTCCTGGAGCATCCTTTGGAAAAGTCTCTGAAACTCTGCCAGGACAACACACGTGATGCCTCTACACTCTGGAGCATGAGTTGTACTGGTGGTGAGTGCATGTTCAGAGTAACCACGTAGGGCCTGTTTAAGAAGTTCAATGTGTCTGGGATACCCCAACATCACGTTTTATGTGCTGCACAGTCAATCTGCCACATGCAATGGCCACCTGTCTGGGACTTCCAGAAATCTGGCAACTCTATTAGCATTATTTCTCTATCTCCTTCTCTTTGCGTGGCCAGACTTCTTTAATAGTTCAAAAAGCACTTTCTTTCTCCTGAAAACGTTTCTGGGCAGAGAAGAAAAATGGGCATGCCTGGGAAAATCCCTTTACCTACCTTTTCTTCCCAACCTTTATGTGATTTTTTTCCCTGAAGCACATAGACTGTCTCCTCCTGCCCCCTCCCTGGAGTCTCCTCCCTTCCAGTTAGTTTTCTGTTTCTTTGGCTGATGGTGCAGAGGAGAAAAGCCCTCTCCATGAAGGCATGTGCCTTTGTTCCTCCTTTTTGCCCAAAGCTGTCTCGCTCTTCAAACCTCTGCTCTGTCACCTCTGCCCCTTTGTTCTGCTTAGTGATTTTCCACTCCTCACTTTCCTGCTGATAAAGTTAATCAAACTAATTTTCCCACTCAGTCACCTCCCTTATCACAGTCACTGTTTGGCCAGAGCCTAATGGATATGGTTTATGAGTTCTGCTGTTTGTTCTGCAACTTTTTCTGGCCCGGGTAAGCGATGTATCTCAGGGTCTGTGTCAGCTCCTGGCTGATTCACAGTACTTTGAGAAAAATAACAAATACATTTTGAATCATTTTGTGAAATAACTGGAATTCATAAATTCAAATAATTTCCTCATCAGGAAAAGATCCAGGATCTTTCTGTTTTGCTTTGAAACTATCTAGAGCTTAGCTGCCCGTGTCCAAGTGATGACTGTAACTTGGTTCAGCTTCTGTGTCAACGATGGTAAAAGGAAGACTATGTTAGATTTTTTCTGCCTTATCCTTGCTTATGTTGCAGTGTAGAAGTTTTGAAGATGCAGAATGGGAACGCCTGTGAGAATCAGCTGGAAATGGTCTCTGGTACCTCTGGCAGATATCTAGTCTGATCTGTCCCCCAAGGTGCCCTCGGCAGTTAATGGGAGAGACCATGGCCCTGCAGCTCCAAGTGCCTGGGGGAGGCTGAGGCAAGGGGTACGGACCAGGTTCTTAGTCCCAAATGGGCTCAAATTAGGGGTGGCAAGTCCTACCCAGCAAGTGAGAAAGATTTGCCATCACTCTTCCTATTGCTGTTACTGATCCAGCACAACTTGTATTAGCAACACCAAGGACAGCATGTAGGAGGGCCAACAGCAGCGTTTCGAGCAATCTGTCAGCTAATCAAGGGGTGCCACAAGGACGTAGGTGGATCCTGATAGCAGCTCGGGGTCACTACTCATTTGATTTCATGCCACTGAGTTTGTCTAAGCCTTCCCCGTGAGGCCCCGCTCCCCACAACTTGGTTGTCACTGTCAGAGACCTCTGAGGAGGCCCTCACAGCCTGGCAGTAGGAAAATCCCGGAGTACCCAAGGCTTGCATGGGGTATGAAGCACTCCCAAAGGGATTCCTCTTTGCACATCGCTCCTGGTGCAGGGTGACATCTCAGCGTTTCACAAGTTACTCCCCTGAGGCAAAAAGACAAAACAAGTTTTGTTCTGCTACTCTAGAAACCATTTTAAAAAGCCTGCTCAATTTGGAAAACAGGTGCAAAGAATCCAAGGGCAGATCCTGCTCTGACCTCACATACCCCATCCCCATGCCTGCCCCTGGCCACTCATCTGTGTGTCCCTTACACCGGCTCTGGACCCTTGGACCCTGCTGAAGCCCTTCATGAGCTGATTTAACTCACTGAAACAGCAGAAAGAAGGGAGGTAAGTGGTTGTCTGAAGTGTCAGTGAGGTCGTTTGGTTTGGTAGGTTATCTGGTGGGTACCATGGCTGGGGAAGGGAGCAGCGAGGAGCGTGGTGGTGGGCACAGGACTGAGGGTAGGGATGCCTGCCTTCCTCCCGTGCAGCAAGCTGCGTGCCAGCCTGGAGGCACCTGCAGCCACGCTCCCAAACAGCCTAATCCCTCCAATGTCAAGCTCCTGTACTCAGGGTAAAGCCCTGTGAACACATCCTCTCCCTGGGAATTCGACCGAGTGTAAATGCCACACTGGGGATTTCCTGTAGCCCAAAGACTTGATAATTAGTTTAATTAGGCTATCAATTTATGGTCTCACTAGTGAAAAGCTCCTTGATACAATGCTAGCTTTTGATATGCAAAAATGCTTTTGAAACTCTATCACACCCTGGGTGGCCCAGGAAACGTTATCATTTCACTATCAATAGGTAATTCATTCATAATACACACACGCACCCCTGCTTGACACACTCTGATGGAGAGTGTTGAATAATCTCCAAGGCTATGGATTCATATGAGGTTTTCTCTGGTGACAGTGCCAGAGTTGTGTGTTTTTCAGACTGCCCCCAACCTCAAACCATCGGATCGCTTCAACTGACCTACTTGTGGACCTACAAACATTTCATTCAGCCTAGTGAGGATGCAGGAAGACAGGGACAGGGACAGGGACATCCTCACATTATCCTCACATTAGCACTAGTATTGGGAGAATCATAGCAGGAAACTAGAGCTTGAGTTTAAATACACGAGCCTGAATGACTAAACTTTCTATGACATATAGCCATAGAAATACCTAATAAAAAGGCTTTAAGGTGGTAAAAAGATACAACTTATTTGCAATTTTACATTGGTGCTAAATATGATTGCTAACAAGATGAACTGGAAGGTTCTCAATTGTGAGTTAGTGGAGACACCAATATGGCAAAAAAGGGAAGGCTGCCTACACCGAGGCACAATGTGGTGTTGTCAGCACCCTTGTATGTTTCGAAGGTCCCAGTATTTAAAAATAACACTTTACTAGTATGATAATGAGGATGACAGTTTTTCGGAGGGATTTCCACTGATCTCATATAATTTTAAATAAGGCTTAAACTGTCTCTTCACCATTTGTTTCAGAATTTTCTGCTGTTCTGATTTAATTTAACCTGATTTTCTGCAGAGCCAAAAAAATTTCCCACTCTCATTTCTTTTGGACTGATTTGCTCATGGGGCACATTTGTTTCTGTTTCAATTATGACCCTGTTAAAATGCAAAAATTTTCTAGGTTTTAAAAATCTGCTTTGGACAGCACAGCATTCTTAAATTAACATTAGCCAGCTATGCATTTTTTACGTTATTACACCAACAGTCTAGACTGCTGAGCCTGATTTAATCTTCCCTAAATTACTTGGGAAAAGTGCTGTTGGTGACTCTCCTAATCACTCGCCATTTTGCCAGGTGGTCAGTGCAGCTCCTTGTTCAAAGAGCATTTATACCCTCATCTTTAACAAATGCATTTCTATTTCAGACAGGTTTGCAGGGCAGCTTGCAAAGTGCTCAGTGTCAGCAGTATCAGTCCACTTCCACGGTTAACCTTGCACTTTGGGACAAGCATCAGAAGAAACCAGTCACTCACAACAGTTCATGGTTGTGGGTGCAGGGCCCAAACCACCATTAGATGGTCGGTGCCGTACACTGATGATCACATTAAGGAGGGGGAGGCATGGCTCAGGAGTGCTGCTCTACAGGGTTAGGGGAAGAGGAAGGGAAGTGATGCCCTGAGGGGACAGCTGCCCATTACTATCCCCCTGTAGCATCTATGCCTTCTTACCTGCCCTTGCTTTACAGACATGCCTCAGGGAGGGAGCACAGCCATGAGGAACTGTCTCCAAATTCTCCCTCAGAAATATTTCCTGGCCACATGAAAAAAGCCCTGCCACCCCTGCCCCCAGGGTACCAGCAATGTCTATTGCCTCCAGTCCCAGATCAGCTTCAGTGGTAGCCAGGAGCAGTGTCTGGTCATGGAGGGGAGCAGCAGTTCATACAGCTGGTTGCTACTCTAGGAGAAGCAAGCAGATACAGGCTTCTAAACTGCATGCTGGGACATCTCACCTGGAGACAAAAAGGTGGTTTCCAAATCCCAGAAATCACTGCGGCTTAAAGGCTGGGATGAGAGCTGGTGGAAACGCAATGCAGCATGACACAAATGTTATGGGCCGGTGCCACAGCATGTAGTGAGATATTGATAGGGCACTTTGAAGGGATAGAGGAGCTTCTTTCAGGTCAGTGGTAGACCTCTTGTATTTCTACTAAGCCCTGATTAGTGAGCGCCTCCTGACCCTATCCTTATCTCAGCTTCAACTGATCTAAAAGCCTCCTGCAGCCTCACAGCTGCTCTGCTCTCTCTCTCTGCTCACAGCACATGTGAAAGCCCAGGTCAGGATGAAGGTGTGGGAGCTGGTACTTTCCTAGTGGTGGTTACGTATCACTACCAAAGTGCTGTTTCCAAACTGTCCATCACAGCTGATGGCTTTATGAACTCCCTCAGAATTAAGGGTTTTCCAGGTGGTACGTGGAGACTTATACCATGTGAGGAAGGAGAGGAGAAGGACTGATCTCTGAGCTGGTGGGAGAGAGGAAAGAAAAAATGGTTTGTTCTGCTCCCATGCAAAACAGGCATTTTATACAGCTGGAGACATTTCTGCGTTTCAGTCTGGATGGTGGCCAGTTTAGACATGGAGCTGGTGCCAGTGACAAGATGAATGAATTGCAGTAGCTTCCTTAATCTTCCCTGTAAGGCAACTTCTGGGGAGATGCAGGCAGGCCTTCCTGCACGGCGTGAGAGAGAAACTGGTCTAAAACAAAGTCTCCCTTTCTACTCACCAATCTTCAGCTGTGAAGCTCCAATGTGAAAGGGGCAACAAAGCAGAACCCAAAGAAGACCTAAGAAAAGGAAAAGCAGCACTTCAAAAGCAATGCAGAGCGGGAGTTACTTCAAAAAGGAACCCTGGAGTAAGAAGCACTTCAAACAGGAAAACTTCCCTAGGGAGCTTGCAAATTATATTAAAGTATATCCTACCATCAAACAGATGTAATTAGTTTTATTCCTATTGCTACTGTCATGAAATCCTGTTCATTCAAAAACACCCTGAACATTTCATATGGTGGAGGAGCCCTTGCCGAGGGATGCACAAGACTTTAGTGTAGCCAGCATCCTACAGCTGTGGGCAACAGGCTGCAAGAGGTACCTACTCACCAAAGCTTGCCAAAGCTCAGAAAGGTCCTTCAGAGCAGATCTGTCCAAAATTATACAACTTGGGTTCATTTACTTCCCGTCTTTTCACAGCTGACTTGAACACTGTAAATTAAATTTGTGGTTGCAGCAAAAGCCACTGTAATTTTCAAGGATTTGCAGGTACTATGTGCAGCCTGATTTGAGCACTCTAAAACTACATATATCTTTTTCTTCCTCTGCTTCACTGTCTCTAGGGATAAGCCAATCTAAAGTTCATAAGCTGCATGTACTGCCAATTAATTTCACTATTATCATAGTAAGTGTAATTAAAATAATGAACAGTGTGGTCTGATCCTCCCATTTTCCCTTTTTATACCTTTCTTACCATTTTCTTCCTTCTCATCACTTTGCTCCCTTCATCTTCCATACAACCCTTTCCGTGTGCTGGTTCTCATGACAGGGGAATGAACTCTCCCCAGATCTCGTGTCTGCAGCTGCACCATCCCTTGGCCAGCATCCATGTTAGCCGCCTGGCCCCACCTTAACACTAACGTTAATTTTGAAATGTCTGTTTTCTTTTAGAAGTTCAAGCTCTATGCTCCATGAAGAAACTAACAGGGTGAAGTGGGTTGTGTTCACAATGTAGGTCAAGCGTGAACAACTCCCCAAAAGAACTGAGACATATCAGGATTGTTAAGTTTCAAAGTGCCCACAGCCTGACTTCAGGAAACCTCTCTTGGTTCTCAGCACTCTGCTTCCTCAATCCTCTCCCAAATCCCTAGAGATGAGTTAATTTTTCATTCTCTTGAGAACCAATTACCACCTTAGGATTAATTAAAATGAGTGTCTTTTGAAACCACACCTATGTCAATTAAATAACTGCTAAGGTACATTATTCCATTACACTTAAATGGATACATGAAAAAAGAGGGAATACATAATTAACATGGTGCTAGATAAAGCACATATCGCTTGAAGACTCTCACACAGACACCTAGAAAGCTTGCTCATCATTTTCTTCTCTTTCCCACCAGAGTGTGTCTCTTATTCACCATGCATCTTATTCAGAAGTTTAATTTTAGAAAACTTATTTGTATCTCCCTGGATAGCATCGACATTGTAACCATAACTCAGGTAAAGGTGGTTCCTTATTTCTGCCCAAATCAGGCGAGGTTGTATATATGTTGGAAAAAGAGAAAGGGATAAAATGAGGGTGTACTGTTTTTTAGATTATTTACCAAAAAGCAATATTTAATGCCCCCAGCTTGAAATTTTAGTAGCATTTTTTGTCCTTCAGACAGAAATACTCTTACATTGTATTTTCAGTGTCTGATTCCCATACTTTGTGTTGAACCTTATTTCAGCAAATGATCCCCTGAATTAGCGGTGAGATTAATCTTGTCTTTGAAGACAATGAAAACATCAAAGCAATTTTAATGTGTAAAATGCCATATCCTTTCCTAGACAGCTCAAGTGCCAATTTTCTGGATTTCAGCAGCCTGTGCTGCTAGACACACGAGAAACAGCTACTGTGAGTGCAGGGATCCCTCAGGTGTGTGTGACAGGTACACTATGGGACACATCAGACCTGCTGCCCTCTCACTTGCCAGTGTTGGCATGTCAGCTTCCCTCAAGTTTCTTGGCCTTATCAAAGGATGGTAAAGTATGTTCCACACACTAAGAACATCTTTATTCAAGATTTTTAATATTAACTCTGTTGTGGTTGAGACTTGTTTTGAAATTTGTCTCTTAGCAACATCAAAGTTATTTACAGTAAATCACATCTGAAAAGTAAAATACACACAACTTGTGTTTACAAGGCAACCCATTACAGACGAATGCCTTGGTGATAGCAGCTTATGGAACATCCATATGTGCTGTTGGCGTTTGTAAGGTGATGAAACGGAATGCAGTTTCTGATATCTGAGCTGCTTTTACTGCAGTACTTGCAAAAATAAAATACTCAGTAAAACGACACTTGGAATTTATAACAGTTGATTTATGTGAAAAACAGGAGCCAAACCATATTCTTTATTAAAATGGAGTTCAAGCTCTAAAATAATTAAAAAATAATTGTGCATTTTAGTAGATATTTAGACCACTGTAGAGCAGCGTGACAAAGTAGTGGAGCCTGAGGTTGCTATTCTGAGCTAGAAATAAAGTAAAATAAAGTTCTGTTTGTTTTAAACTAGAAAAGAAAGAAGCTTACAGAGCGTAGTGGCTCTAACTCCCAATTTCTTTATCACATTCCAAAGAAAGAGAAAAAAAAGCACAGAATAACACAGAGAAAAAAATGGCTTAGGAACAGATTACCTGTCTGTGATAATGAATATTAACAGTACTGTACACATTTTGCTACTCCTTTGCATGTGGGTTAAATCTTGCTGCTGACTGTTCAGTTTTGTAGGGCTGAATCAACAGTACTTTGGATGGCTAGAGAAAAGGAAGAAGTCATGCTGCAGACATCACCTTAAGCTACTTTGGAAAAAAAATGATGTCAGCATCACTAGTTCAAACAACAAGCTAGGCTCTATAGACCATTGAAGCTAAAAATCTTTGGTATTGGAAAAACTAGACATTCTTACTGAAAAAATAAGCAAAATTATGTTTTGGGCTAGTCCTCAAAAAGACTTCAGCCTTGCTATTTGAAGCGTGGCAGCACCTTGCTGTTATATATGCTGTTCGCAGTGTCATCTATAGATTAAGTCAGGATTCCTACTGTGTACTGGAGGATTTAGCAATACGGACAGAATACACGAATATCTGCAAGCTGAGCTGGGATGAGTGATCTTCTTAGTCACTCCAGTGGGAAGCGCTGTGGAGGACAGAGTAGCTCCGGACAGTCACATCCCTGAGTACAGACTGCAGGGAAGCACATCCTTCCACCAAGTGCAGTTTTCAGATGTGCAAGCCTCTTCTAGGGGTTAGGCCTCTTGCTAAGCCTTTCTTATAAAAGGCAACCAGAAAAGATCTCTCTCGCCATCTTTTGTTCCAAAAATTTAGATTTCTATCCTTTCCTTAGTAGAACTCAAGCTGAAATCTTTTTCCTTCCATCTTCCCCACTGCCCTTCTTTACTACCTACTAACTGCTGGGCTGTAGCTGTGCAGATTGTAGTCCCTCTTTCATTATGCATGGATTAATTACCCATTCATTATAACTAGCTTGGGTCAAAGCCTGTAGGAATCTGAGCTGCAAGAGACCTGGATACTAATTATTGTTCCAAATAGTACTTACACCTTTATAACCAAGTGATGAACTTTTGTGTCTCCTATGCTTCAGGTGAATGCTCTGAATTTTCAAATGCAGGGCACCATGTAGCAGGGAAAGGGAGCAGTCATCTGTCCTGAAGACCAGTTCAGGGGGTGCTGAGCTGCCCAGCATGGGAAGGATGAGCATGATACACTTTAAATAGGCATCAGACTGAGGTGGCCACCCACCTGGTTTCTCAATGCTGTCACACCTTCAGGCAGTTTCTTTGTGTCCAGCAGCAGGAAATTCAGGCTTTCTGAGCTTTGCTGGTAAAACTCAGGCACACACTTTGATGGTACCAAAGAAGAGGTTAGCAGCCAACAGGACACTTGGGGAAATCCCATTTTTAGAATCAGATGTGCCTAAATAACTGGCAGTGAGGTGTTGCTGGCTAGTTGGCATCTCACCATCAGGCAGTCTCTCCTTCCATGAAATTTCCCCCAACACAGTATCCTAGAAAGAGGAGACAATTTCACTCTCCAAAAAAATAATAGCCTTTCTTTCCAAAATATTTGAGAATGTTTTCTAATCCTCAGAAAGCAGCAAATGTTTCTTATTTCCCACAGAAGTCAAAGACTGCCATCTTTATTTTTATGTTTTTCCTTGGTGTTCAGCTGTCATTACAGTTAATTATCTTGTCAGAAGCATCTGTAATTGGGGGAGTATTGCTTAAATATTTTCAGCTGTTTGCATCCCATGGTAGCACATTTTTGGTGAGTGATGGGAAGCAGAAAAAGGATGGAACAGCAGAAGGGCGCAAAGATGGTCAGTTTTGACAATGATGTAGGTTTAATTCCAACAAATCAGAGACTATAGTGACCAAATGAGCACAAGAATGGATGTACACCTTTACAAATGGCACACAACTGTACTTACCTTTGATGCAATATGTCCAGAACCTTAACGTAATTTTAAGTTAACTTGCTATATACATGTAGAGGAATTATAGAGGACTGTATGAAAAGTTTATTTGTGAAAAGGTTGTGATGATTGTGAAAAACATAAAGTATTAAATATTAAGAAGGACAAGAAAAAAAGAAAAAAAGGAGGAGGGGGGGAATTGCAGAGGAATTGTAGAGGAATGAAGCTGGGTTAATTAACAATATACAGCTGTGGGCTGGCTTCAGGGGCGGTGGGTTGGCTGATGTGGATAATGTGCAGCTGTGGCTGGTTCCTGCTAAGTAGTTAAATAGCTCTAAGGGGTAGGGAAGAGGAGCAGCCAATGAAGAGAGACTGGGAAGAAGCAGAGGGAGGAGAGAGAGAGAGAGAGAGAGAGAGAGAGTCAAAAAAAGAAAGAAAGAAAGAAAGAAAAGAAGAAGGATACAGCAGAGGCAAGAAACATGGTGGACTGGCCTGAGGAGGATAAGGAAACAGCATGGACAGTAGATGAACCTTTGAAACCTTGTGGGGGATGGGTGATTGTGCTGGGGCAAGGTGTGGGAGCTACTTATTGAAGTTAACCTGGTATGGGACGGTAAAAGCCTTGTTGTAGCTTGATAGTTTAGTTTTGAGAGTGCTGTGACATACACAGTTGTACTTGCATGATCATATACCATTGCAATGACGTATCTATTGAACACAAACCATTCAATCTGAAGATTTTGCCAGCATTTTTTATACAGGTGTCAAGGAGAGAATTCGCAAGGTGTGTACCCACCACCCAGGAATAAGGCACAGGGATGTGCTTCCTCTACCTACCAGCTACCCTTCTCATGATGGGGCCACCTGAAAAGGGGTTGGAAAGAGATAGCCTTAGCTATGGACATGGCAGCAGGAACACTAGCTTTGTGAGACCATCACATGCTCTATCTTTTCCATGACTGACAGGAAAGAGCTAGCAGGTATAGCATCTCTGTAATTTAGTGATGTTCTAGGGTTAAGAGGACTTAGATGCACAATGCCTCCTGGGCCTCCCATCTGGATGAGAGAGTATCTATTATGCTGGAGCGTGCACATAAAACACAGGCTGACACATAGATTAACGGTGATTACCAAGTCTGGACCCTGCTGTATCTCCAAATATACAGCTTTTGTGTAGGATGACATTGTCTCAAACATCTGCCAGAGGGGAACATGTAGTAAATTTATCACATGCAGAAGGGGATAAGTGTTAGACTATGTTCAACAAATAAACAAACCAAAGAAAACCTGTTCCACCTCACTCAGAGAGCAACAATTGTCTGGATTATCCCTGTCAGTACTCAAGCAGATTTATTGCTTCTTATCAGCAGCTAGTTAAAAAACCTGCCAAGACAGTAAGAAACTGGGGAGGAAAATCCTCTAGACCACAGTTTGCTGTTGATGCCCACCAGTCAACGTGTCTTGCTTGGAAATCATGCTATGGCTGTCAATAGGGATGAGCTATGCTACTTAATGCAGCTGTACTGTGGCAGGTGGGAAGGTCAGCTCCTTGCAAAAAGTTTTAAAAGAGAGGTTAGTAGTGTATCTGGAAATATGTAGCTATTTATGTATCATGACTGAGGATTCTTAAATAAATTGAATAGCCAAATACTATACAAAGGTTGTTTGATGCACTTAAAAATGAGTGAGGTCTTCTTTACAAAAACAGCAGCAGGTTGCAAAAATTGTTCCCTCTGGTCTAAGATATGCAAACTGTAAGCAAGTTCAGAGTCTATCCAAGGTAACTGAATGCTTTAATGGAAGCAACGTTATTACAGTACTGCTTGGAGCCGCAGCTGAACCATCAAAGGGAGGTGTCAGTGGTGAGAGCTAACATGTCATGCTGAGCAATCTGGTTTTTGTTCATCTTGTTCTGTTTTCATATACTGAATTCACCTCAGATCTGTCTTACAATTTGGATATTCAGGAACGTGGAGGTCACATTTGGAGTGCTCAGTTATTAAGAACATGAATTTTTTATATGTCTGTATATCAGATTTGCATAATTTTCTTGCATTTCAGTTATGGCCTTGACACAGTGCTATCAAAGATCCGTCCAGAGTAAGAGACAGCCAAATGAGGACATTTGGTTTTGAAATGGATCTGCTACAGTTTCACTGATTTGTAAGAGAAAGATCAATCCAAAAAACAAGTGAACTTGTAAAACATAAGCTATACCTAAAGAACACAACTGTATACTGCACATTCTTCTCTAGTTGTATGGGCAGAAGGAACAGAATGGTTCATTTTTCCACTTTGTGAAGTTTCATGTACAAAGTATCTAAGCTATTGTGTCTTTATAAACATAAATTCTAACTTTTATGACACAGATAAAAAGGAGCTTATATGCGGATGTGGTTTTAAAATGAAATGAAAGAAATTTTATATCTATAAAGAATGAACCGCTTATCTGTGTTATCTCTCATTTTAATGGAGTCTTTAGTATTTCCTTCCTATTCCCACTTACTTAGGTCATGTGGGTAAAATACACAAATAAGTGAGATCTCGGTGTTAGAGTGACAATGCACAGATGGTTTAAAATTCTATGCTAAATTCACAGTCTGGATTTTTTTATAAAAGTTATTTATTGCAAAACGTCTCTAGATTTGCACTGAGGTGTAATGTTCTGCCAGCAATTGCTTTAACAGCTCTCCAACAAAAAAACCCTGGGACTCACTTTATCTCCGGTTTGTATTTTATTAACTTTGTAAAGCTATGTCACTCCTGTCCATCACTTAAGACTAATTTCACAGCCTGTAACAATTACTTCATACATAATAGATACCTTTTGTCTGAAAATATAAGAAAAACTCTAACAACCCAGAAACTGCATTTTTCTTCACACGTGATTGTTCTCTCCATAGAATTTTAAATGTGTTTTTGTGGAACACATGCTGTACTTAATCTGTTCATTTTTTTATCAGCTAGTGGAATCGAAACATGAATCACTGAAGTGCAGTCTCTTTTGTTTTCACAGATCCCACTGTCTCACATGGCAAGCCACCTAACAACCAGCTGGACCAAGATAACTGCTTTCTTCCTCACAGGTCTTTTGTCAACTTGCAGGGAGATGACAGAAAGAATTAATTGGCAATTAATGCTTATATCAGAATTAAAAAGCTTTTTCAAAGCTGCTTTCTGTGGCCACTGGTCCTGGAGTACGCAGTGGAGTTCCTCTGGGGAGAGTGCAGCAGCGAGTGCATTCATGTGGGAGGTACCTGAATTCTGTTTTATGACAAGTGTGCTAACGTCCTGGCTGCCCCTTACACGGAGCTGCTGCCCAGCTGCTCCAGTAATTATCTTATACTCACCTGACAAAGTTACAGTGTGATGAGGCTGTAGGGAAGGCACGTGGCAGGAACACTGACTTATTGATTTGGGGATCTATTGCACGTCTTGGCAAGGAAAATCTCGGTTGAAAACCACATGTTTATTGCATTGGAAGAGTTTCTTCATTACATGAAAATAACTCATAAACTGGAGGCTCGTTGTCTGACATTAGAAGCAACATCTCACAGAACACATTTTTTAAGAGCTCACAGTCAGTTTCACTAATTAGCTATTTTGTAATTGCTTTGGATAAAGTAATTTTACCCTCTTGAAATGTGTGAGCATCTTTAGCAAATTGTCTCAAAGTGCCATGTAATTATTCTATTTGTAATGGAGTTACAGCAAAAAAGACTGCTTGCTGCTTTGCTCCCAAATCAACCAGCAACTTATTTTGCCACTGTTGGAGACACAAAAGTCACACAAAGGCCACCAGGTTTTGCAGTGTGGCTTCTGTAAGTGTGAAATGTGACAAGGTCCAAAAACAGCTCGAGTGAAACCTCAGCCTTATCACACAAAGTGCTGAGCAGGCAGGGGCTGCAAGACAGGCTTTGACTGGGAGAATGTAAATCTAAACAGTCAGAGAGCAGGAGGAAGCGAATGTTAAACCTATCTTGCAGATGGGGAGCAAAGGCACAGAGCAATTAAGGTCCTGATTCAGGAAAATACTTAAGAACATACGTGAATCCTACTGAAGTAATTAAGTTCAGCTCCAGGGGAATGACTTTAATGAAATGAGACCTGGGAAACTGCCTGCAGCCACTTGTAAGCTTATGAGTGAACCAATGGTGGGTTCTGGTCTCCAAAGTCCCAATTTGGTAAGTTCAGCAGTGTCCTTGCACTGTCCCACTGGGGACCTACCCGCTGGCTGTGTTTCTGACCAGAGAGCACAAGAGGAGCAGCTGGACATATGAATGCAGAGCACAGGAAAAACTGGTGGTCAGGGGTCCTCCTGGCTGATCAGAGAACATCAGCTGGGTTTTGGTTGCTTTTACTTATTTTTCTATTTTCCTTACCATCTTCTTCATTGTCCTTTTTAACACTGCCACTTTAGCTGTGGAGGAAGGAGGAAAGGTAGTGGGGGCCTGGCAAGCTTGGTTTACAAACACTGCCCTGCCCAGGAGCCACAGCACAGGGTGGACGGTGCAGCCCTGGCACGTCAAGGTGACTCCGTGGTCTTGCTGCCTGTTGTGCCCCGCTGCCGCTACCCCCCCTCACTGAGACCTGCCACTCGGTCTGCTCCTCGGGATAAGGCTCGGGGCTGGCCCACCTTGGCCTGCTCTCCCATCTGCTCATGGCTCCCCTGCTTGGGGCTGCCTGGTTCAGGCACCGGCCCCAGGTGGCAATGTGGGCAGGAGAGATGGAGACGAAAATATCAGCTGCCCAGACAGTGTCACTGGGCTTGGCCAGGGAGCTGGCATGCTCTGCACTGGGGAGGTTGTAGGGTCTGCTGGGGTTTTTTTCTGGGCAAAGACCTGGTGCAAAAAAAATTATGGGAAAAACAGCATCTCTCTTCCAAATGTGCACGCCTTGGATAACGTGTCACTACACCCAGTTGTTCAGGTCTCCATTAGAACTGGGAAAATAAAGGTCTTGTAGCAAAATTAGAAGGAAATGTTTGAAAGATTTTTTCCAACTGAACTTAATTTGAAAAATATTCTGGACACTTTCTTTTCTTCCCAAGCAAAATTAATAGCCAGTATCATTTCAGACATGTCAATGAAAAGATGCACAGTAATATTTTTTTTCCAGACCTAAAGTGAAACATTTTATAATACTGCTTGGGTTTCCTGCTGATGTACTCCGTATGTTTTTCTTTTCCATAAGATATATGTTTCTTTCAAAAGGAAATATGCCATTTCAAAATGAAATATCAAAATATTTATTTTTAGTCTCTTGAAATAAAATGTTCAAACTTTTTCAACTGAAGTTATTCACAGACCCAGAAAGGAGCTTTCCCTTCTCCCTGTATGGAAGTATCAGGGCAGTGATCATTCCTCCATCCCTACCTGTTATTTCCCCTCTGCCATTCTGCAGAATTTAAGCAGTGACAAGTTAATGACATTTAACTTCCTAATTATTTTCACTGGACAGCCATAAAAGAGGAGACTCACACCTCTCAAAATCACTGCTTCAGGTTATGCCACAGCCTCAGTCAGTGTTAGTCCAAAGAAGAGGACCCAGTACATTTACTGACAGCAGGCATTACCTCTTAAATCACTTCCTTGATACAGTGAAAATACAAAGAAGAAATCATGATGGTAGAACTGGGATGCTATTACAGCATGTGCTGGGCCATTCAGTTTGGGGCTGAGAGGAAGCTATTTGTTTTTCTTGGTGCCGCTGTTTTCTCCAATCTGTAGTCATTTGACTTGGGCTATCTCATAATATTCTTATCCCTGAAAAGAAAACCCTGGGCATTTTCCTGTGCTTGGTTTCCAGTCAGTTGGTTTCATAGTTACAGAGGAGGTAGTTGCCATCTTAAAGGTAGACTTAAAGGTCAACTTAAAGGTGTATGAATACACACGAGTATTCAAAGTGTCTCAGTTACTTTCACAAGCTTTTGCCTCTCTGTGGTCACCAATGTTGCTGTTCCTGTGTTTGGTTTATGATCTGTTGCTAGGGTGTATTTCCCTGGATGGGAGCTGGCCACATTTTGCTGATGTCTGGCATGTGCTGTTCTGCTTTTTATTCATGTAATTGTTAAGCAGGAAATACCTATTACCTTGTTATCATCTTGTGTTGAACAGAGTCCTAGTGAGCAGACAATGAGGAGCTGCAGCACAGTTGTTTCTGCTCACACACATCATTCTCCAAGCTGAGTACAAAGCGTACGCTTTCTTCTTCCACAGAGCACAAGTGTAATAAGCATCACATCATGTGATTTCTCCTCCTTTGATTAGGCTTGCAGGAAACTCACCTCCTCCTGCTAGTGAGATCCACATGTGTGTCCTTCCTGAGCTGCGTTACTAGATCTTGCTGCAAGTAACCCTAGATTTCTACCATGAGCATTCCTGGAATGTATGGATGATAACTTCCTTCAAGCAATGCAGAAGCTGATGAGGAGAGGTGCTATGCTGGTCCTTACTCCCACCAACAAGGATAGGCTGGTGGGGAATGTGAATCTTAAGGGCAGCACTGGCTGCAGTGACCATGGCATAGTGTAGTACAAGATCTTTAGGGCATCAAGGAGGGTGCACACCAAATCCACTGCCCTGGGCTTCAGGAGAGCAGAGTTTGGCCTCTTCAGAGATCTGCTCAATAGGATACCACGGAATAAAGCCCTGGAGGGAAGTGGGGCTCAAGAAATCTGGTTAATATTCAAGGATCACCTCCTCTAAGCTCAGCAGCGATGCATCCCAACAAAGAGGAAGTCAGGCAAAAACACCAGGAGGCCTGTGTGGATGACCAAGGAGCTCCTGGACAAACTCAAGCGCAAAAAGGAAGCCTACAGAGGGTGGAAGCAAGGACAGATAGCCTGGGAGGAATACAGAGCAACTGTCTTGAGTAGTCAGGGATCAAGTTAAAGCGCTGATGGAATTAAGTCTGGCCAGGGACATCAAGGGCCACAAGAAAAGATTCTACAGGTGTGCCAGTGACAAAAGGAAGACTGGGGGAAATGTGGGCCCTCTCTAGAAGGAAATGGAAGACTTGGTTGCCTGGGATATGGAGAAGCTCCAAAGCCCTGGCTGCAGTGAGATGGGTTATTATTCTGGTTGTCTACTTGTATGCATCTACTTCAGACATTATGTAGGGCTCTTTGGGTTATCTCAAGTCCTCTTTACAGGCAGCTGTGAAAGCAGTCATAATCACAGTACAGACCATGATTCAGCTGCCTTCCACCTACAGGGTATCCTCATGGACAACCTACCACTTGCTTGCAGGAGATTTCTCTTGCTCCATGCCTTGGCCCCAGAAGCCTCCAGTGGTTAATGCCATGGAGCCTCTGGCAAGGGCTGCTCCCTAGGCTCCCCTGGAGTGCGCCTGGTGGACCTCTGCAAAAAGGTGGACAAGCTGACAACCCACCGGCAACTGACGGAGTGTGACTGAAGTAACTGCACCCAAGGAGCCGTGATGAGGAAAAGCAGAGATAGCAGGGGGAGGCTGGCTGCCGTCAGAAGCGATGTTTGCTGAACTAACCTGCATGCTGGCATGTCAGTGGGTTCATTTGAGAGGGGAGGAATGATAGGGCAGCAGGCCATTTTGTTCATGTGTTTGATTTTGACGAACACTGGAATGAGGTTAAACACTTAATACAACATACGAACTCTGATTATGAGGACAGACAGGCCCATTTTGTCTTTTAATACAATATAATTAGTCTTCCAATGGATAAGTGAAAGCTGGAAGGTTTCCAGGTTGTTGTCATGCCATAACTGTAGTTCAGTTATGTCTAACCAGGAAGAACAAATCTGAAACACACATTTAATTGGAAAGTAGGGTGGCAGAACTTAGCAACCAATGCAACATTACAGTCCCTTAAATAATTCTAGACCTATCCAGGCCTTCTGGAATTCCCTTTTGGGATTTACCCATCAATAAAGTGAGATTAACATTTGATCCTTTAGGAAGGTAAGAGTTGAGATTGCAGTTTTATTGTTATAAGACACATTTTAAGGGGTAAGGAGATGCCCTTCAGAAGGAACATATTTAAAACTATTCCAGGAAGCCAGCCAATGTACACAAGCATTTGCTGAAAGTACGTGAGAGATTTATAAAAAAAAAATTCCTGGATGAAACATTAACAGCACAGCGTCTCAAAAGCAGAACTGCAAAAAATGGAAGAAGTTTAGGTGAGCATCCTACCAAGATATAGACAACCCCTAAGAATGCAGGACACAGAGCATCAGCTGCATGGTTGCACTTCCACTGAGTGTGCTAAAGGATGACGTCGATAAGGAGAGTACAATGTGGAAAATAAACAGACATATTTCTGCTCACTAGTCACTAGTTGCACATTTTGTCAGTTCTTGTTACCTGAAAGATCCTGCCATTTGCATTACAAATGTAGTATTGCATTACTACTCCATGGTTTAGTGCCTCTGGGTATGTATTTTTTCAATATTTGTGCCACTGACCTTGGTTGCTGGACGTTTCTTCTCAGCTTTCAGCTGTTCAGTTTCATTCACTCCATCTGCTGTTTCCCATCCTCCAGCACCTAATTCCCTTCCTGTCCCTTTGTATTTTTTACTTGTGTAATGTCCTTCATCTCTTTCCTTGCAACCACAAGGAGCCATCAAAACTGGCAATCCACAGATGCAAATGTGTACAATGCATGAAGTTTACCTTGATTGCTTAAATAAATTTTCCTACTCTCTGTCTTTGTTTTTTCTACATCAAACCCACTTTGGATTAGGAATTGTGACAGTATATTTTCACAGTAGCCATTATAACAGTACTGCTATAATAAAATAGCAAAACAAACAAATGAATGTGTAACAGAAATAAGAATACTGAATGAGGAAAACTGAATGTCTGTTGGTGACATCTGGAGAAAGGTAAGAGCAAATGATTTCTTAGGGATAAAGGTTTACTCTGAAGACATAATTAGATGTTCACAAAGCATGTCAGTAAAGGAATGGTAAATTTTGCTGGAAAACCACTTTCATCAGAAATAATGTAACAGAAACAACTGAAAACCCAGTCATTTAGAATTCACCACACTAACATACTTTGGAACAGCCCTAGTCTAAACTCTACTCCAGTGTGAGCACATTGGGATGATTCCCACAAAAATTTTGCAAGCAAAGCTGGTTTGCAACCTAGGATTTCCTTGGACAGATACATCTTGCCTCATTTTCAGAGAAGCTTAATGTTCTTAGACACTGTTCAAGTTAAAAATGACTTTTCAAAGCAGTCCAGCACCATGTTGCATGTCTTAATGCTCCATCTGGGACAGCGGTGTTGCCTGTTCAAGAAACAAGAAAGAACACTTTACACACACAAAAAAAAGAAAAAAAAAAGGAAAAAAAAAGTGTAGCTTGGAGTTTTGGAAACTACCATTGAATAGTAAAAGACACATCATTAACTTAGTTAAGTATATACAAATTTTGATTATTTTTCATCTCTGCTTCTGAACAAAGTATTGCACTATGGAGCTGACTTTGGTATGGAGCTGACTTTGGTCTGAATGCTGCCTACTGCTCACTTGCTCACTCATTCCCTAAAATATTCCTCTCATTTCAGAAATGCTTCTACATGGCTGTGCAGTGCTAGTAATTTTGCATGGAGTTTTGCAAACATGACTGATTTTTCAGGTGGAAATAAATACCTAAGCCTTCATATCATGTGCATCTGAAAGTGTGTTAATTCCAGCAAACTTAGGTAGTCACTGTCTCCTGTGATCTACCAAAGCTGTGATGCAGATCTTTAGTAGCAAGTTAATGACCATAATAGCTATTCAAGACAAAGAACTGTGATCATCTCAATGATCCCCCATGGAAAAAAGCTGCATTTGTACAGATTTTGGTGAAGAGTGAATATCCATACCTACTGGAGCCAACCTGGTTTTGAAATATGCTGAATCAATCATTTCAAACAATGCTGAGCAAGGTCTAGTTGCAGCTTTGTAGAAGCTTACTCCTGCTACGAGGTGGAGGTCTCTGAAAGTCTCACTGCAGACCACCAAGAGGAAAAATGTTTTTTATTGGATCAAAGACTACATCAGACCTGGAAACCCTTGTCCAAATGGGAAGTCTTAGAACTATCACACGCTGCAAAAGTGCAATTCACACTTTACCAAAAAAATTAAGCAGTATGACAAGTTCTGGATAATTTGAAGTGAGAGTTAATGCATGTGTGGAATAACTTCTTCATTTCACAGAAGAGCTCAGCAAAACTCATGCACTTTAAGCTTGTGATATTACGCAGGTGGAATAAAAATCTAAAAGAAAAATAATAGCTGATATTTAGGATTTATAACTGGTGCAGATGGTTCAGGTGGTTATAATTCACATTTTAATAACAAAATTGGCACCAGACACCTTCCTGAAATCTGTTATCCAGATTTCCAAAGGGTGGATAGGGATATGATTCTACCTAGATAACATCTAGAGATCTTATTCTAGAATGAAAGAAAACTCAAAGGGCCAAGTTTCTTCTTGGCAGATAGCAGAGTTCAAGAGTCTACTAGATAAAAATTCTACATTTCAAGATGTCAGAAAAGATCAGGGCTGTAGCAGATGCTTCATGTTTGCAAAATGAGAGTTAATTCCATTCATTCCAGTCGGTTTTGTTTGGTGTCATATGCTGCCTGTATATCTCGACTGCAAGAGTAAAAAATAATTATATTTTGGATAACTTTTAAATTGCATGTCTTTTTTCATATCTTTTGGAGGACTTCTTATTAACAAGATTATTTTTTTATTAACAAGTGGCAGCCACTTTCCAACCAATGTTTCAAAAGATGAATGAAATAATATTCATTTTTGACTTGTTAGTCCACTTTTTTTGGGCAGATTTCATATACCTGATATAAGCAGAACCTATTTGAAATTACATTGATTAATATGACCATGGCTTTCCTGGAGACATTACAGGCATTATAAATGTTTAGACCCAATATGAAAGGAATTTACTAAACTAATTTCAGAGAACTTTTGTGAAATAACAGTATAAGAACCTTATTCTCAGAGTATACTATTCTGGAAACCAGATGCAATGATTCAAACTGGGTTCTTAGAAGGTTCTGTATTTGTGTCATTTGCACTGATTTGCTGCTTTAACTCAATAAATTATTCTGCATAGTTCATTTGAAATTGACCTAATCTCTATGTAAAACTTCATGAAAAAATTATACAGTTCAGTTACACTGAATGAAATCATTACAAAATCCTGTGTCTTGCCTTCTAATAAATTTCATATTAGCTGATACCTTGTGAGTAAATATTGCACAGAGAAAAAAACCCACAAAACTACATATTAATATATCCATGTCTATATATACCCAGCCAATACTGTTTTCCTCAGAATAACTTAAGAAGAATTTTTAGAAACTAAAATTAGGTCAGTTTTCTTGCAATTTATTGCAGGGGTTACTGCAGAAAGGAAATCTTTTTATCTGTAGCCAAATACAGAACTGCTGTGCTGATGCTGAAGGCACTGGGGGTTTCAGCCGTCCTGGCAGTCACTTGTGACATGCAACCAGGAACTGCTATAGCATTGTGTGAACAATCACCTAGTCAAGCTAATGGCACAGGTGACTAAATGATTCCTGCATACAACACAATATGTTTTGAATTTACATTTTTGGCAAAAAATGTGTATCTGTAAATCCTTTTGTAAGTCTATACATATTGTAAACAGGCTACCTAAGCTTAAAAAATACCTAATAGAATTGCAATTAAATCAAGAGGGTTAGCAGATTTTTTGCCCAAATGAGGATTTTATTCTGCCTTTTGCTTTGTAAACTGAAGTATTCCCATTCCCCACAAGTATTACAGTACTATCTTTCCTAACAATTATCTCATTCTGCTTTCTCCTTTATTTTCCCAAAGGTTTTTTTTTTCCCCTTTAGCAAAGTATAATTTGGCCAGATCCACCTACATATGCTCAGCTTTCAAATGATTCATTTCAGATGTTCCTTCTGCTTACTTCTCAGCAGCATTTGTTTCCATCATTCTCCATATGTCAACAGGTTATTTTGAAGCAGGCTCTCTTCCCATTTTGTCAGTAGGGTTAGCTGTGTTTTCTCTGTGGGGACAGTGGGTATAGAAAAAAGTGTACAAGCCTTTTTTTTAGAGCATAAAAAAATCATCTGTTATTGGTTCATAACTCTTGCATAAATAACAGATGAAAATCTTCCTTGGTTTTCCTGATACCTGAGTGGTCATTCATTTGCGCATTTTTTTCTCATTAGGCAACAGGATTGCCTTTGATTTCCCATGTTAATTTTGAGTTTGTTGTTGTCTCAAGCATCAAGTCCAAGTAAAGGCACATGTTAATTTTGTGGGGGTTTATTTCTGTGATTGTACAGATTTTTCCTGCAGATACTTTCCTCCTTCAGCATTATGTGCTCCCTTTGCGGTAATTCTTCTCCATTTTTAGGGGGGCTACTGTTCAACCTTTTTTCTTTTTTTCACATCTGAAGAAAAGCATGCAGCTCCTATTTTCCTTAGAGGTATTCCAAATATTTTTCTCTTAACACATATATCATCATTATTTTAAAGATTTGTTCTTTCCAGCATCCTCCTCCCTCCCACTTAGCCTTTCAAAGTTCATGAGCATGAGATGTTCCATGGTATAGCCTCCAGTGCACTGACCTGTTGCATTTTCCATGACAGACTGTTGTAGCTCTTCTGCATTAGCTCGTCTACAGGATTTCAGGAGAGCAGAAGGTGTTTGTGTAATTTCTCTTATCTAACTTATCAGTTGATTCTCAGAATGAAAACCATTTGCTGTTTTTGAACATACAGGTTTTTTATTTTAATTGACAACCCCTGTACTTTTAAAAGGGCCACAATTTGCATCATTACAAAACTTTCTTGCAAATATGCTGTTGCTTCCAGTTCAGCCACATTTCTTATTTAAATTTTAAGGCACAGTTTAAAAAGAATCTGTTCTGCAGATAGTCCGGTTGGTAACAAGCAGGCTTTGAATCCTGCCTAGCACAAACTGTGTGCAGACAGCCAGACAATAGAAGGCCCGTGTCCAACTTGACAAATGTTAGATGCAGATTTCCATTGTCTAGATTGTACTTTAGGTTGCATTGGGGAATTTCTGCTGTGATTTTACTCACTGCCACTGATTGTTAAAAATCACACCCCAAATCCAAAGTTATTAATAACGCATCCAACAGATGGCAGATTATTTCATAAGAGCAAAATGCAGTGAGTGATGTGTTGAATATGAGTTTTACAAAATGGATTTTTAACTTGCATTATTTGGCTCTAAATCCAGTCTAATCAAATGCAGTTTAAATTGTAGCATAACAAAATTTCTGTAATGCAGAAAATAATGTTGTGCCTCATGTTGTATCTCCATCTGAATCCCTGAGCCTTACCAAAAATATCTATGTTTTATGTATTTAACAAGTTTATTGGAAGATGGAAAATAGCATTATTCAGCAGGAAAATCCCATACAAGTATGAGGGTACAGATATTTACATTGAACATGTGGAAAACAGAACAAGACTTTTGAATGGGTTTTATTAATTAAGCTAGTTGAGATTTGTAAAGCTGGAATCTATATACGCTGCCAACAATTCCTCTCTCTAAAAACAATCCTAAGCTGCTTTTAGAGCTCTTTGCAGCAGTCTGTGAGGATGACTAGGTGGAGCTGGACCTCCGTGATCATTTAAGATTAAAGCAACCCCCAGAAAAAATAAGGCGGCACATTGCACTAGGAGAGCTCAAGGGAGGGAAAGATTTCTGGCCACCACACCTCTCTTCTCTGTGGATCTAGAGGAAAAAGTACTGTTGCTTGTCTGTAACAGCAAATAGCTCTCCCCATCGCACCAGCTCTGCTGCACGTCTTGTTTTCCTGGTGATAATATCAGCAAGTTTCTACCAGTTCTTGCACCTGATGACCCAACACCACTCAGCAGCTGGGGCGAGTGACTACTCCAGCATCTATCCACAGCACGGTGTGCATATGAATAACCTGTGCAGACGCTTAGATTGCATTTTTCATCCCTTTATGCCTTAATGGGAAGGAGGAAGTACCAGGCGGCTGTCAGACGCAGAGCCCAGTGGAGCCCAACAGGATTGCTCCTTTACAACCTGCATGCAGAATGCAACTCCTTCATAGTGCTGCCAGGGCAGTATCAAAGGAAACCCACATGTGATGGAAAGTGTGCGCTGGTTCCACCTTCGGGTGATGTTGCAGCCCTGTAACGCTAATGAAAGGCCACATATACCATCAAAACATAATTAAAATGTAAACTAATCTCAGCACAGAAAGAAAAGTATGGCATCTGCCTTTATCAGCCCCAGTCATGACTCACTGCTGGGTGGTGCAATAAGCCTGAGTGAATATGCAGTTGGAGCTAAACCCACGCAACTTTGCTCTAAATTAAAAGTGACAACAGCAGGAGAGACTTATCTTGCAGGAGCAACTGGAAAATTTTGTCATCAGATACTTGACAAAACCTACATTTTCTTAAGGAAATGGCATTTCATTTATTGATAAAATAGTAATAGTAAATATGCTTAGCTAAAGAATTGTATGTTTGTAAGTATTTTCTACAAAGCCTCACAGAAAGTTTGATGTATGGTTCACATATGCTGCATTGAATGGGAATATAGCTAAACTATGCTAAAGCTGGCATCATATTTCTTGTGTTAAGCAAACTTATCATGTAACACTATTCTGAATGAGATTCAAACTATAATGACTTGGATTTGTGTTTTGTACTGGGTCTATGAAATAAATGGCACTATTTATATTGTATCAGAAGAGATTGTTTGAAGAGGAGGGAGTAGAGATAGCTTACAACCAGCAAACTGTGCGAGATAATTGTCCAGAAACAATTTTGGTGAAAATATTTTTTTTCTCCTCCTAGCATTATTGAAGTGCTTTTCAAGCATTACAGAGTGTTCTGGGAATACTGTCTATCTCTATTTTTATCCGTAGTTTACAAAGCCTCTCCAGCTGCAGACAGGCAGCTGAAGGATTTCAGGAGTCCATGGGTGACGTGCTGAGCTGCCCTTTGTAGTTAACCTGAGTCTGTCTGCAGCGCTACCTCAATGAGTTATGGGTTGCTTTCATCTTAGCTGCTTACAACATGGAAATAGCTTCCTACAAAAGGGATGGCATTGGTCACCGCATGTGTTGCCATGCTGCTAGATTCAAAAATCCGACTATATGTTAAGGGTATATTTATCCTTACAAAGCCCAATAATTGGCTAAGGAAATTAAATTGCCATCACATAAGCAACAAAATTAGATCTTTTTTCAAGGTGCTTCTTTATACTTTTTGTCCATAAAGCTGATGATCTGAAAGAGTTGTATAATGTCACCATTAATTACTGTAATTACTCCAGCTCAGCAAGGTAATCAATCACGTGTGTAGCTTCAGTAGAGTCACTCTTGACTTAAGATGAGCTTAAACTTAAACTATTGCTTCAGTACCCAAGGGTTTTAGTATCTTGTGTCAGTAGGCATGGCAGCTCTCCATTGGGATAACTAAAACATTAACCTCTCAGCTGGTCTTGGGTTGATATTGTGACAAAACGCATATAAATATTTACTACTGACAACAAATATGTAGTCAGTCATTAAGGGATAAGGTTGTTCCCAACTCCTAAAAATCTGTTAACTGGATTCTTTCTGAATGACGTTTACTTGAATACCAAAACACACTTGCATGGTCCAGGGCACAGGTCTGAAGGAAACAACTCCTTTTCTGATCTTACACTTATTTACACACTCAATTCTTCTAAGCATGTATGAGATTCAGGATTAAATTTATGTAGAGCCTGGGAAGATTCAGAGAAGTTCAGGCTTAAATTTCTGTTTGACTGAATAACCTCAGATATAGGAAATTCTTTAAGCTTTTGAGATAAGACCCTATAATTTTAACATAACCATGAACAAACAATAATAAAAGCATCTTTCTCTTCCCAAGGCCTGTATTGCTTATGCAAGAATGTGAAGAACGCTGTTTGAAATAAACAGAGTTTGTAAAATGCAGCAGTTAATGGCGGGAAGACACAATACTCGCCTTTGTGACATGGTGCAAATATGGAGCAACACAGAAACTTGCTGCTGAAATACAAAAAAAACCTAGTCTGGAAAGAAATTGGGCATGGGCAAGTGCTGGATCAGCCTCTTGTCAGCACACCCTGGGTAGGGAAACTAAAGGCAGCGGTCGCTGTCATATACTGTAGGTCTAGTTTACATTTCCTAGTTGCTACTCTCTGTTTACTTTTCTTAAATTAGGGTGTGATGAGGCATGTGGGTTTTATCCACTTCCCTCCTTATCCTTTAGAGGCCCGTTGCAGAGCTGAGGCTGGGGTACAAGCATCACAGAGCCAAAATTTGGGGAAAAAACCCCTAGCTTCTCTCTGCACACCCATACTTCTGCACAAATCGATATATCTCTGGCTGTAATGTTTGCAGAGCAAATTGGTAACAGTTTCTGTTTCTTTATATGCAGTATATATACATAGTTAATACATTATAGATAACATAAATGCATGAATTGCAGACTGCACCAGTGCATGCCTAAAATGTGACTTTCAACAAGATGAAATATTTCAGGAAATCTAGCGCTGGATCTATGCGAGGTCAGGGAGCTGCCAAATCAAGCACTATTCTGTCCAAAATTTTTTCCAAGTGCTTATGTGCCAGATTTTCAACCTCACTTCATTCAGGAGGCAATTTTTGAACCTGAAAATTTAGAAAGCATTAATAACTACACGAAAAAAAAACCCTATGGTGATGGTAGTTTATGCTAAAAAATATTCTAATAAATCTATAACACTTCAGTGTACATCTGAAATTACACAAGAATTACCTGGACCCCAGTGAGTATATTAACAAACATACTGTCTTTTAAAGCTGATGGTGGTTATTTTGTAAGTTTTCATTGTTTGAAACTGACTGTCCTTTGAATATGGTGAAAGTTTACAATATACCATCAAAATTATGTGTAGCTAATAATTATTTGTTGACTAATGAGTAAAGGCTGTTCCAAAGCACCAGGTGATAGCAATTGCATAATGAAGGAAGTGATGAAATCATGAGGTGCCATTTAACAGACAGAAGTTTTACTTTCAACTCACCTATCACCCCTGACAAGTATTAATTCTGATTTTCTTTCCTATGTTGCCACAACATATATCATAGTGCTACATGACATTTTTTAAATAAAAAAGTAACACTTCAGTATTCACTTTTTTAAAAAAGAAAATAATTTTGCTTTTCTATTGTATTCCACATTATTATATTTCCATCCAAAGCCCCCATAAAACATTCATGTTTATAAAACCTACTTTTTTTATCAGAAAACTAATAACAAAAAAGGATTTAACTATTTTAGACATGTATTCCTGAATTTCACCTAATATTAAGGGTCTGTTTTGAGTCTTATGAAGTAACCCTAACTTAGAAATTTCATTAATACTTATAAGAATTTGGCTATTGAATAACAATGCTTTTCTTCTGTAACTCATGTGCAGGATTCTTTGCTCTATGAGCAATATTAAGATCCAGAGATGGACAGGTTTGCTTTCTGGTTGTTTTTTTTCAGTATGTTTTCTGGATTAATTTTTATATGAATCTACAGATTACTTTGTTTTATATAGGCTGATGAAACTTGGGGTGATTGGAGGGAGGGGGGTGTTCCCCCCTGTTTTTGGCCTCCTGTCTGGTGTACTATCTGTAATTTCCTAACACAATTTACTGTGCTTTTTGTATGAGACTACTTTTCTGTGTCTGTATTCTGTTTTGAAAGTTCCCCCTTTTTTTTCTGTGAGGTATTTACACACTCATGCACACACACATGCACGTGCATTCTGACCTATAAGCTCCTTTCTGCTGCAATGATCCCAAAGCTGGGGTTTAGCTCTGTATTAAAATAAATGGGAATTTCAGCTCTGAACATCTTTGGATCATCAATGTTTAACTCTGTCTCAAAAGTGTTCAAATCCCAAGGACAATTTTATGTTATACTAGGCAAGAAAGCTGAAGAAGAATTTGCAGCGTCAAGGGATTAATTGTAAAGAACTGTTAAATCAGAAGTATAAACTGTTAAGAATGAAATGATGGACTCTAGTGCAAAGTGAAAGTAGGTCTCCAATAACTGCTAATTCATAAACTGGCCACCAAAACTCCTTACTACTAAAAACAAACGCGGATGTGCTCTGCCCAAGGCATTTTTTCAATTACTCTTGCTTTGTCCTGGAATGCTCCATCTCATTAAGTGGCTGATCCTGATCACAGAGAATTGCATGTTACAGGATCAAAACCCACAAGAATCAACTTCACTGACTTTCTTCCCTTACCAAAGCCATTTTTATGCAAGCTTATAAATATGCTCCTATCTATAATCTAAAGTAAATTTAAGCCTTTTATTTCCCTATCCAGTGATCACTGCTTGGCTGGCTCTCCAGATCCTGACAAATTTGAGGGTTTTCATTTAGATAATTTAGATAATTTTAGGTATTATAAGCTATCTTTAAAAAAATGCAGGCAAGTTCCAAAACACCACTTGACTTAAGGTAACAGAACCTGACTTTGTACAAAAGTGAGCTTTCTATTTTTATTAGGAGTACAAAAGCTATGAAGAAAGCACCTTATGAATTATAAGATGATTAACTATGGGTGCTCTTTCAGTCAAAGAGCCTGAAAGTAAGTACCATTTGAAAAAGAATATTTTTTCCAGCAGACAGTAAAATATCTTTGAGACTAAGCGATGAACTGAAAGCCAGACCCTAGTCCTTGTAATTCAATTGCACGAGTAATCCACTTTTCTGAAAAGATTATTTTTGTATGAAAATGGAACAGTTAAAGCCAAGGGGAAAATCTAAGGCTGAGCAAAAGTGAACCTTGCTTATTGTCAGATTCAACCAATGCTATCCGTAACACATTTTCGTTACTACTTCTCAGCAACACCAAGAAACTCCCCCCAGAGAAAGATCATTTCGAACAGACAAGCCAGATGCTGAAGGAAGGTGGGCAAAGATCATTTCGAACAGACAAGCCAGATGCTGAAGGAAGGTGGGCAAAGGGGGAGAGGCCCTTGCACGAGGCCACAAACGGGCAGCAGGGGTGAGGGGAGCCTTTGCTGCAGAGTGCAGCGAGCCCCCGCTCCTCCCAGCATCGCTTCTGCCACTGGAGCCGGAGCTGCCCAGACACAGATCAGCACAGAAACCCTTTGGGGTGGTGCACGCTCACAGGTAAATATCTAGCAAAGAAAAAGAAAATAATTATCAAGAAAACATTTTAAAACAACTAGAATTACAGGATATCCAGGTAGGGAACAAATCTGTGATAGAAGATCATCCATGCTTCTAAGAGGTAAAAATCCTCAGCGGGATAGTCACTTCTAGCATTTTACAAGCCTGTCATTCTGGAAGGCATCTTCTGGGCAAGCTGTGTATTAGAAAACACTTGTTTAGAATCCCTCTTAGTACAGGTGCAGTACAGGGTAAATTGCTTATGTCTGTGCTACATTCATCAGTCTTACAAACAAACTAAGCTATCTTGCCACTGTTTGTTATGTATTTGCCAACATGATAATGTTTACCTTTAGGTTTTTACTAGCTTAGATAAGAAATACACTCCTATTTACCAAAGCAACCACCCAAGCCCTTCTTGATAAGCACTGTCGTGCTAGCAAGAGCTCATTCTGGTGTCATGTAGTGTTATCTCATTTTTATCTCCCTGCAGACACCATATATATCTCTGCATAATGTGCATCTGCAGCCACAGGATGGTGAAACAAGGACAGTGGACAGTGTTGTAGCCATGTCCAGTGGCAGAAATTTGTTCAGTTGACCACTGCTTAGCAGACCTCTTTGGGCTTGTGTCCCCAACAAATCCCCAGATTCCTTCTGCCTACAGTCCCCAGAGAAATTCCTGTTGACACCAGCTAGCTGGGCTGAACGGCATGCACAATGAGCTTCAAGTAGCACAGACAGCACTAGGCTGAACACACTTGGAATTCTGGTATTTTTTTCTGCCATGGCTTCAGCTCACTGCACGATTCCAGACCAAAGCTGAGTAACAATGTTCAGTGAATATGGCAATTGGGCCTCTGCTGTTTATACCATGAGTAAAATTAAAGTTCTCCTGACTTAAACTTCTTCAACTTTATTAAAATACAGCATTTCAAAATTTCTTGGTTGTCTCTTAGTTTCCTGGCTTGAGTTCCCAGGCAGATCCGATGCTGTCAGCTGCTGCCCACAATTTTGAGCAAAAGGGGGGAAAAGGCAACTTTTTTCTTGGGGACTTGAAGGATCCCTTCTCTTCTGAGTTGTCTGATGCTTTTCCCACTGTCCTCTCTCTTCCTGTAAACAAGGCTTCTTATAACACCTTTTAGGACTTTTTCTTCTTTTCTGCCCACCAAGGTATCTTCTGTTAACTTGCTGCTTTCTATCAAAGTTAGCTGTTCCTCTTTTGACACCAGTGTTCTTTAGCGGGTGATTTCTGATGCAGTCAGCATACTGCTTTGAAATTTTTTGGCAACTGTCAATTAGCCATTCCAAGTTGGAGTCTCAAGGCTCCAGAAAATCTCAAAGCCACACACCTATAATGGAGGCTTTCATGAAGTTTGCTCGCATTTGTTCGCTTGGAACCCACAGAGTTCAGGTGAGCCCAAGCCAAAACCATATCCCTCCACAGAGCAGCAGACATGGTATGAGTCATTTTTTTCCTCTACCTGCAGATATGGGAGTGTCAAATGTTAATTTACTGTCAGCCTGAGGAGCTTTTTCAGCTACCTCCCATTAGTACTAGCCACCATGGTGTACATTCAGTTATCCATGCAGCAACCCCTCTTAAACCATAGACTATCCTTGTTTGAAGGTTAATAGATTTGTTCTTGTTTTTATCACGTCTCAACAAGACTTCCCAAGGTTGAGGGATCACTGGGACCTTTGATTTCCAGTTCAGCAACTTAATCTAAATTCTTCTGCTGTGTTTCCTGGAAAAAACACACTTTTTGTAATGCTTTGTCAGATGTTCAACTCAGACCTCCTGGAGTGATTTCTATGACCTTGATCATGCTTCTTCAGTCGATCTTACTGGTCTGGAACGTTTCATATTCGTATCTCAGCATATCTTGCAACAGACTAGCACAGAGACACTTGCTTGGAGACCAGAGAAAATCACATTATGATCATGAACAGTGAACTCTCAAATTTGACTTCAGGAGGCAGAGAGATGTATTTGAAAGACATGCTAATTCAAACGAATACAGTCTTACTGGGGTGTGTGTGTGTGTGTCAGTGTGATTATCATCATGTTATGTGCAGCATGCATACTCTGGATCATGCAATAGAGATACCCCTTGGCAGGCTTTTCATCCCCTGCACAGCCAAGAGCTGTTACTGGCTCTGAAGTCCACCCTGAGTCACTGATCATGGCCACTGAAGCACAAGCTGAAATTCTGCAGCTTCCATGTTGCTGGAAGCTACAGAATTTGTCCTTTGGTTTTGCAAGGTGTTTTAGAAGGGGTGAACACATTGCAAGGCTACTAGTTATACTGAATTTTAAGCATCTAATTTTGTTGTCTCCTAGGCTTATCCTTTTACCAAGAGGCAGGATCAGGTCAGCAGCAATTCAGAATTGCTGTTAGGCTTTCACAATCTATAGGAGCTAAGTCTCTGCCCGCTACCTAGGACTTAGGAAAGTAGGGAGTCTCTTATCTAAGTTAGGTAGTTTGCACATATCCTCTGATGAACATACAACCAAATGTTCACAAGACAAGTTTCAACCAGATGCTTTTGAACTCAGTTGGAATTTAGATTGAGAAAGGCTTCAAGTCATTGTCCTCAACCAGCTGAGACAGCTGATACCATAGGAGATGTATTTAGAACAGGTAATTCCTCCATGTATTGCAGACAAGATACTAGCATAGTATAACATTTACAAGAGAAAAAAAATTTACAAACATTATGAATTCACTTTTCATATAATTTTATAATTATGTATTTCATCCTGGAGTGGATTTTGTGTTGCATCTTCAGTTTAGACTTGGATGTGCTTTACCACTGCTTGTGGATTGGCAGGGGTGTTTTACTGAGAGAAGGGGCAAAATGTCAACCAAATAAAAAGCATTATATTCCCTATTTTTTTTAAAAAAAACCAATAGCATCAGAAAATCATAAAATAACCTGGATGGTCAGATACACTTAGTATGTTTCCATAAAAGCAGTTAGATCTGTGTATAAATTATATTGTTGATCTTAGGTAAAGAATTTTGCTGTGTTAGAATCTGTTACAATGCTGCTGCCATGTGAGTGATTCGACTGGCAGTACTAACAGTTTGTCTAACTGGATTGCAAGTTGTTTATTAATGCAGTGTTGGAAAATCACATGAAACTGTAATTCTTCTGAGAACTAGTCAATATTTATGTACATTTAGAAGATGCAGATGCCATCGTGATGGAGGGGCTATGCAGAGGCCAGGAATGCCTAATTCCCAGGTCCTTATTGGAGGCATTGTGTGCTCATGCCTCTCTTACAGGTATGTTCCCCATATGGCACCTTCAAAAGTTCCCTAAATAGCATCTTGTCAGAACTCAAAGGTCTCCCAAGATGGCACTGCTGTCAGTGTGTGTGGTACCCTTTTCTTCCTAAACAGACAAGAAAGATTATTGTGTGTGGTGAAACAGGTCAAGGAGGACAGTATTCCTGCTCCTCAAATGTTGTTGCCTACCTTAGCCAAACTAAATCGTCTCCGTAATCTTCTTTTTTGGGGGGTTATTTCACACTGAGATTTGACTTTGGCAGTCTCAGCTCTCCTCTTCAGGGATTCCTCTTTCTCCCTTTGATTATGTTGAAAATGGATAAATTAAAAATGTATAAATAAATAAATAAGTCAGGACTCTTCCTCTTAATGTCTTGCATGGAACTTCTAAGCTGTCTCTGGCCAGCATGAAATACAGTTATATACCAGACACCAACACAAGCACTGGTCTCTTTTGGAATACAATCATAGAATAGTTTGAGTTGGAAGGGACCTTTAAAGGTCACCTAGTCCAGGCCCCTGCAATAAGCAGGGACATCTTCAACTAGACCAGGTTGCTCAGAGCCCCGTCCAACCTGACCTTGAATGTTTCCAGGGATGGGGCATGTACCACCTCTCTTGGAAACATGTTCCAGTGTTTCACCACCTTCATCATAAAAAATTTCTTCCTTATATCTAGTCTGAATCTACCTTTTTTTAGTTTAAAACCATTAGTCCTTGTCCTGTTGCAACAGGCCGTGCTAAAAAGTCAGTCCCCATCTTTCTTATAAGCCCCCTGTAGGTACTGAAAGGCCTCCCTTGACCTGCTGGCCATACTTCTTTGGCTGCAGCCCAGGATAGGCTTGGTTTTCTGGGCTGCAAACGCACATTGCTGGCTAATGTCCAATTTTTCACCCACCAGTACTCCCAATTCTTTCTCCGCAGGGCTGCTCTCAATCCTTTCATCTCCCAGCCTGTGTTGATACCAGGGGTTCCTCCACCTACTTGTCAGTCAATGGAGAAGAAAAAGACAGAGGTGGAAAGGACTGGGAAAATATCCAGGGCAGCTGTGCTCTGAGAGGCCAGGGTTCATGCTGACACCCAAGGAAGACCACCAACACCACAGCTCGCTGTGCAAACCACAGTGGCTTTGACAAACAGCCTCCTGCCATGCCTGAGGGTCAGCTTGCACTGTGTGTCATCTTGTTTAACAAAAAAGCAGACTGTGCCCCAAAGATCTGACACTGATAGTGTCCTCTGGGATGTTAGTGTGTATCGACTAGCCCCTGTCAGAACAATAGGAGCGCTTGAAACAAGAATAGATTCCATTATTTGCTAGTCGTGGCAGGTGTGTGTGTAACACAAATACAGACAACTGCCTCAGCTGATTGACAAGACATCGTGTATACCCCAAAGTCAAGACAGAGCTGCAAGTGTGCAGCCTTCAGGGGGCTGGCTGAGCCCACTGGAGAGCAGGAGTCCTCGCCTCATTATCTTCTGAGTTTTCAATCTGCCAGACTTCTCCCAGGAACAACTGCATGGTATTTATATAGCTGCTGGAGCCAGGAGATGGAGAACATATGGGATGCCGAAACACAACTTGGATGTCAAAGTAGCCCTGGTGGCAGCCTGTTAAACCACTGCAGCAGACTTGGAAGATATACATGAATCTTGCGCTGCTGCCACCACCCAGAGACACCGTTACTAGAAAAGCTGGACAGTGAAACAGGGAACTACGGTGAAGTTCACGCTGGGGGAAGGACGTGGAGGGGGAGGTACTCTGATCCTTTGGCCCACGAGGTCTGAAATAGCAGCCAAAAACTTATTCTCATGGGATTTTATAGTGCAGCAAAAGAAAATGTTGGCAGTCAGTGTGCTTCTTTGCCTGGGTCGATGCTAAGCCATGCTGTAGATTAAGGGTGAGCAGAGATTCATGAGAGCAACCCAAAAGCAGGGACTTCTCTCTGGCAGATGCCACGGGATCCCTGTGGGCGGAAATCTCAGTTTGGTCTCTAACTTCAGAGCAGACACTGCGCTCTGTCAATCAGCCATGTAAATCCAACACATAGGGCACTCATTTTTCTTACAGTTATGAACCCACCTGTCATAACAAACTAATAGTTAAAATTTAAACTTTTATTTTAATACTCTAATTGGAGCTGGAGTTTATCCATTTAAGACCAAATTCAAATGATTCCCACTCCCCCCTTAAGGAATGAGAGAGCATTTGCTAGTTTTAAATAACAAAAGAATCGAAGACAAAATCTGACAAATGCCATACTAATCACCCAAGTTTCAGACTATCCACCCGCTGAATGTCCCCAGCTAGAAGTGTTCCCAAGTAAAGAGAGAGAGGGAAAAAAAAGGAAGGCAAAGGAAGACAAAGATGAGTAGGCTAAGAAAAGACCTCAAGGTGTGAAATCAGATAACACCACAGGCAGGACTGAGATACCCATACACTGAATGAAGCTTTATACCATGAGTAATCCTGTAGGTATTAGTAGGACAAATGGTGAAAAAAAAAATTGTTGCTGTGTAAGAAAATCACAATTTGGCCAACACTTAAATGAGATTGAAAAGTTCTTATCAGCAAAAGAAATTGAAGATTTTTTTAAAGGCAGTTTTAGAGTACTTTTAACATGTATTTGTATCCAAAACAGAACTATCATAAGCCTTAATTTTCCCAGTGTTTTTCCTGTTAAGGAAGAAAGATTTACAGTTTTCTAAAACCTGATGCATAAACCACCGTGATTGTCAAGTAAGATTTTCTTAGAATACATCATCCGGTTCTTCAGAAGGAAGAAGAGAATGGTCTGTATACAAAATAGCCTGCACATTATTATGTTCTTGATCAGAAAAAAGAAAGGGTAATTTTAGACATCTCTGGCAGCTTTGCAGGATCTAAAGGAGCTTATGAATTACCTCATTTGAAAAGATCCATATCAGATATGTAATTACACTTCCCAAGGACAAAACCCACCCAAATCAAAGCAGGGATCATCAAAAGTCATGCGGCATCTAGCCTCCCCCTGAAATTAAAAACATAGCAGTACCAAGAGCATTTCAATAAAGTAGGAAGTTAAACAACCTGATTATCTTCTCCAGTTTCTTTCAGTTAGCTACATGATTTAGGACACATTCTTTCCAAGTCCAGAAAACACTCCCGGTACTTTCTATCTTCTAGCTAAGGAAGGATATACTAAGGCATGTTATGATCAAATATACACAGTGCTGGCATATTGCAATTACAACAGCATTATCAGCTTTAAAAAGAAAAACTAACATCTCCACTTTCAACCGGGAACAGGTGGAAATAATGGCTTGGAACAAAACCTGTTCAAATTGAAATACTGCATTGGGATATAAGACACAATTTTTTTAATCCTCTCTATTAACTCGAACTGCAAACATCTAACCTGTGATTAATCATCACATAACCCAAACCTTTTCTCTTTAATCCTCAAATTAATGGAGAAAAAAATAATCTGGATCAATAGAACTGTAACAGTTTGACAGCACTGTAGAGACACACTAAACTAATGTGGCAGATCTACAGTAAATTGCAACACTTAATCTATCCATGCCATTTTCTCAGGAAGAATATAAATTCATGCAAATAATGTGTTCACTCCCACTCTAATGACTCCATCCTGCAAACACTGACAGACTTTGGTTTTCTTTCTCGTGTCATCAGTGGCAATGAGTAATAGGACTTGGCCAGCCAAGTCAAAGTGTTTACACAGTAAAGCAGAGGGTGGAATCCAGTCTACCTCACCGATAC
Source organism: Falco naumanni (assembly GCF_017639655.2). Taxonomy (NCBI): domain Eukaryota; kingdom Metazoa; phylum Chordata; class Aves; order Falconiformes; family Falconidae; genus Falco; species Falco naumanni. The sequence goes on along the minus strand of NC_054058.1, from coordinate 50,870,470 downwards.
TTCAGGCATGTTGTGTCAGGGTTATTGGAGGCAAGGAAAGGGCTGATTCATTGCATCTAAATTTGCTTTATGCAAGGAGAACACTTCAGAAAACATATCCCACCATGTTCAGCTTCTTCCATTTCTCCTGTCTTCAGAGGAGCTCATGAACTCTTCAAGGGAGTTCTCCCAAGTTTTTATCTTCATCTGTGGATATAAGTAACGAGCAGCAATTTCCAAGTGTCCCTAGCTTCCAAAAGCTAGTCTTTGTGACCTTCTTCAGAGGACCTTGATGAGCATGCCATACTGTGATGCTGTAGCAAGATCCCTGCCGCAGGCTGGGGAGTGGAGCCAGGCAACTGGTCCTGGGCTCTGCTTCAGAAGGGGAACCACACATGGCCACCCTCCTGGCAAATGTGCCCAACACCTGAGCACAGGGTGCCCCAGGGGACCAGCCAGCCTTTGTGTTGTCCAGGGGTGGCTGGCAGGAGGCACAGTGCCCTAGGGAAAAGCCCACAGGAGCCCACCACCACCTGAGCTCTCTGTCTTGAACCCTGTGTCTCTATCACACACATTGGCCAGCAATAGATGAGCTGGGAAGACCTGAAGAACATGATGGGTAAACCGTGACTGTCTCCCTGGTAGAATCTTCCAGCTCCTAGTCAGAAAGGGTTTGAGCCTGGGGATACAAGCTGGCAGGTCACATACTTGCTCAGGAGCTGGGGTGGATGGGAGAGGCAGACCTGTGTCAGAGCTGGGTGGGGTTAGGCAGTGGTAGTCTCATGTAAAACAAAAAACATCCTGGAGCTGGCTTTGAAGCGCTACACCCCCACGTATGTCCTGACTTTTGTAAGTCTTCTAACCCCTCTCTTGCCCCACTATTCTGCTGCTCCTCCACAGGACACCAGCCCTGGTGACACCAGGGGAGCACTGTGCAGCAGAAGAGGGCAAAGGCTGTAAGTTACAGCTGTACCAAGCACCTGAGCAAAGAATTTTCTCTTTGTAGTGATGTCAGTCTAGAGCTCTCGCAGCATTAATAAATTCCTCTTTGAAGAAGCCTTCTTTAAAGTCAATATTCAGGAAGAAAAGCTTGATTATTTTATTTTCCTTATACTGTTTGTTATAAGTGTTAAAAACATCGAGGAGTCATTCTGACTCTTCTTGGGATACAACTATCAGAAATTAGTGATGCTACTTATTATTCCCGCTGTAAAGAACAGAATTTCAACAGTATCCTGTTACACTATTTTCTTATCTCTCTCACTACAGAAACTTTGTTTTGAATATTGCTGAATATTTCATGAGCCACTCTATAAATTAGTCTCATCTGAATAAGTTTCAGCCCTTCCTAAATATGTGCCTTTCACTGCATTTGTATTTGTATCACAGCTATTGTTTATGTCAGTTTCAATGTTTTGTTTCTCTTTATTTAGCATTGCATTTCCAGTTGCTACAGAAAGAAATTTATGGCTGAATCAGCAAAAACTTTTAGGAGAATGTCAGTCTGTTTAGGCATGGTCTGAGGGGAGAACAACTGGAGGCATGTTGCCTGCCCTCTGTTTTATTCGAAATAATTTCTTCTGTAGAGATAGGTGTGCTGCAATGGTGGCGTTCCTATCCAAAAGGGTATGAGACCTTAACAGCTGAGGAAGATGTAGAGAGCAAGGGAACAACAGTATTTTATTGTGACAAGAAGTATCTTCAGTGCTTCACCTCCAGGACAGGGCAGGCAGAGGAAAGGAGTGGTTTTGGCTAATGTGAGGGCACGTCCGCAACTTTGTCCTTCTGTCAAATGGAGCTAATATGCAAAAGGGAGCCTCCTTGCTTTGCTCACTGTTGCCAGCTCTTGCGGCTTTATGTGAGATGTGTGATATTAGCTGTTTTTCTTGTAGCATCAACACCTTACAGCATGTGTGGGCGAGACTTTCAGCTTCTACTTGCAAAGTAAAGCTACAAGCTTTCTTGGTAGGGGAGAGAAACAAGAAGCAAGACCCAAGTGTACCCTAATAGCTAAAGAGCCCAGAGGGAAATAAAACATGCACAATTACTTTCATGAATACCGTGATTCCTATGCTAGTTGCAGGAATTTTGAACCAGACTAATGATTTTTTAGCTTGCAGCTTACAGTGCTCCTTATTAATGCTCTAATCAATCACTTTTTAAAAACATCTTTAATTTTCTGGTATTTTTCTTCCAGCTCCCCCCAGCCCCCAAGTATATAACGTTGGACTGAGCCCATGTGAGATTCTGATACTGATCTCAAAAAGCTATTGTACAGATTAACCAGTTCATGTCTGTAAATACCTACAAATAAAAAATATTATTAAAATGCCAATAATAGTCATCGCCATTAAGGTATATAAAATTTTGCCTTCTGCCTGATTAGAGTTACCATGGTATTATCTATGCTAAGGTACCATGACAACTTTAAATACTTGCAAATGGTAATTATATACATGTTAATGTTGACCACTGCATTATTAACTGAATCACTGAGGTTTGTAAGGACAGAAACAACTTCAACAAGATGAGAAACACTGTATGAGACCTGAAGTGAGCAAAGAGAAAATAGCAAATCTATGAAGGTGAAAATACTAGGTATCCCCTATTATCTCGGATTCTGTTTAGTAGTGTGTACTGTCCATAAAAGCTACTGAAATAAGAACTAACAAACCCATCAATGTCTTTCACTAAACCATCAGAATATAAATCTCCCCTCCTACATCTCCAGAAATGTGTCCTCTGTCTTCACTTAACACTTAAAAATATATATTTGAAGAGCAGGGTTAGAGAGGAAGGCCAAGCCTTCCTGAAGAATGTTCAAGACGAATGGCAATGAAGGATGTTCAGAAATTTTATTCACGTTGGAGAAGTGCCAGCTGCACTCATTGTTAATATTTGAAAAATTAATTGTACTTGCCAAAAGACCCTTTAGAGACAGATGCTTCAATTCCTTTTAAAAATGCAAGATCAAAATATGTATCATCAGTTACTTTATTTTGAAACATTACCAACTCTGTCCAAGATCAAATTCATGACACAGTGACACAAGCTGATAGTTAAGATCAGGTTTGGGGCCTTTATTTATTTTTATAAGAATGGGCTGTTTCTCCATCATTAACATTTAAGAAGAAAGAAAAGAAAAATATTATGAAAAAGATATTCTGTCTTTTTTAAAAAGGAAAAAAAAAAAAACTTTCCTAGAAAGAGGGCAGGCCTCCAGCAAATATTAGGGATCCAAAAGACCTTTTACTTCCCCTTAATTCTGTGTGATAGCCTGCATGGCTGGAGCATTATAATGCACCGTTACTGTAAGTGTCATCGGAGGAAAGTAGGATCAGCGCTGAAAAGTGAGGGAGAGGCTACTAAGATGATATATGTAAGATCTGAAGTAGATAAGGACAGCAACCGTATCTGTCCCAGGCAGGATATGCTGTAGCAGCAATCAAAAGAAAGCAATGAAGAAGTCGATGATCCAGTTTTGTACTACTGATCCTGTTCTGTGTTGCTAAACTCAGCACTGATATTTATTTTATTTTGTCTCTCTCTTACAAGTATTATTAATAGGGTTTCATAATACATGATTAGAATTCCCCCCACATGTGGAATTAAAGAAATTCTGTTCCACTTTCTAAAGATAAAGCATGATGTGTAATATATGACTAGGAATCAATGGCCATATCTTCTGTACATATAGAGCTGGACATCGGCCAAATATTCCAGACACAAGTCTGGTTCCCAGAGAGTATTTGCCTTAAGGAATGGTACTCAAAGAAGTTTTATAACCACCCAGTATCTTTGTTGCCTCTCTCCTTAGTGTTTCTGCTCTAAAGTGTCTCTTACCACTTTTCAGATTGAATTTTCTCCAGCTATTTCCTGGCACCCATTTTGGGTACCTGATTTTTTTATTGCCACTCTTTGGATACTGAGATAAATGGTTTAATAGTCATTGAACGATGCTGCAGCCAGTGTGGCACTAAAGATAGCTTGATACATGCTGCTTTAGAAACTGCCTCCCACAAAGCGCACTGTGGGCACACCTGACGTGAGTGTAAGAGCGCAGATATGCAGAAAAGCCAATTAGTTTTGTCTCAGCTAATATAAATACATACTGGGGACTGTTTGATTCAGGCAACTTAAGCAGCTCCTGTATTTTATGACATATCTGCTAACCTGAAATCAGAATGTCTTAAACTATTAGTGATAGAAAAGAACTATTAGTGCTGTGTGGGACAGCAAGGAGATAACAACAGCATCAGCATCTGGGTTACAGAAAAGTTCTAGAAAAATTAAGTTAATGTAGAAGTAGTTATGAAAAACCCATCCTTCAAGGTTGTACTTCTTGGTATAGGAGGCAGGCCTTGCTGACAAGACTCTGCAAGAGCAAGCGAGACAGGAGCAAGCTGTTACGGCCAGAGTCCTGCAATCTTCATGGTAAGGCTTGCAGGCTGAAATCAGGTATGAGCCAAATATTGGAGCAGGCTTAATTTTAGTAATATATCCCAGTAGAATCTGATGGATGATGGGTCTTCAATCTAGTAGGAAAGAAAGCTATAATAAAATCCAGTGCCTAGAAGCTGAATGTTGATAAAATTCAGTCTAGAAATAAGACTGAACTTTAGCTGCCAGAGTGATTATCTACTAAACTAATGTCTGCAGGGATGAGTAAACTCCTGCAGACAAAGACCATCCATTCTCCTAAATGACAGAGCTCCAAAGGGGAGTTCTGAGCACAGTGGAGAAATTAGTGAGTATGTTTTTCTGGCAAGTGTCATGCGTCATGGAAAAGGTCACACCAGCCCATCAGCACCACACCTTCAGGTCTCCAGATCTTCTTAATTTGTTCCACAATCAGGTGTGCTCCAGAGGCCTACATGGCTGCTGCCAGGCCACAGGTGACACCTAGTGCCACCATTGTTCTTTGGGAGATGATCACACTGCAAATCTGAAACTCAGATCAGATTAACTGAAAATTTCATGTTTTTGAACCAGCAGAGAGCTACTTTCAAACTAACCAGAGTTGCTGATCTAGATTGTAAAAATCTGTACGTGCATCTTCCTTGACAAAATCCTCTGGTTAAGACTTCCTGTATTCCTTTTTAGCACTGCTAAAAATATAGGGTTTGGCAGAAATAGCCAAAATGAAACTAGTAGAGTGTAGTTTATGACATAAATCTCCAGTACTGCTGAGTTACAAACCACTGATATTTTCTCCTTCTAGCCCGCTCAGTTTATGCTGAACTAGGGACAAGAAAAGGGAAAGCTTTTGGCCACCCTTCTCCCTCCAATCTCTTATTTTCCAAGATAGGCTAAATGGGCCCATCACCTTACAGAAATTTCAGAAAATGGCAGGAATTTGGTTTTCTGTGTTTTCAGACCACACCGTGAAGTCTATATCTTTTCACAGTGCATCTTCCAAAGGTGTAGCAATAACTAGAATAAACCCTTTCACTAGGTCTCTGTCTGCCCCCAAGCTCAGCAAGATGTTCTCCTTTTGCTACAGAGTATCTTCAGTGGCTTATTGTCTTTTGCAGTTGTCTTTCTTAAACTATGGACTACTGTAAATCTCACCAGATTTCACTTTGTGTGTATGGATTTGGTAGGGTCCAAGATTCAAAAATGAAAGACAGGGATCAGAAATTTGGGATGAACTACAACTAGCCAGTGTCACGAAAAAAAGAAATATGAGGTTTACAATGAAAGAAGAGAGAAAGAGCCAACAATTCTGCAAATATATATATAATTAGCGCAAAGCCCCATCCTTACCTAGATTCTTGATTTTTCAGCCTGTACTTTCAAATAATTAATGAGCATGGCTCCCTGAGACAGACCTCAGAGCCTGTTTAGAATTTTTTTGTCAGTATCTAATACATTTTTCCACAACAGCTTTGAGGTAGATTCGTGCAGTTTGTGCTAGGAATTTTAACCTCGCCAAAAGGCTTGTATAGGCCAGAGTCAGACAAAAGATGACAAAGCTCTGTTATCGTGAAGCGATAACGCTCAAGAGATTCTATTATGTGTCTGTCTCTCGCAGTAAGCTGAAGCATCAGATTCTTGCATATATGGATTAACTTTCAGTCAGATAGATAAAAGACTATTGCTAGTGTTACTTTCGCTAAATCCTCTCACGCTGGGGATTTTTTGTCATTTTCTGTGGCTAAGCAGTACACATGCAGAAAGGGAAGAATGCTGATGTGGGTGAAAAATGTACATCAGTTACCTCTTCCTAGTCAGAGTGCAAAACCTCCTGCAGCTGTATCAGAGGTCACGGCAAGGACACTGTGCCAAGCACTGCTTATCCCTTGCTGATGGAAGCCTATCACCTTCAGAGCTTTTGGGAAAAATGCATTTCATGAAAGCCTCTGCCAAGCCTTAGTACTTATGCCAGATTTTGTCCAATGATGATGATTAAGAGCTTTCCCCTTTGGAAAAAGCACAGCAGCTTGGGAAATGGAGTATCTCGGGGGGAGTCTGGGTTTCTTACCTGAGGCACCAGCACCAGTGGTGGTGATGCCAGGTCCAGGAGCCAGGTCCCACCAGCTGCAGCTGCTGGTAGTGCACCACAGCACTCAAGGATGGGCACCCCTGTCCCCACACACCTGGTGATGGGTCAGAGAGAGGGTCCTGGAGGGTGGGCAATGTCAGCTCTTACCTGCCCTCTCCAAGGAGGCAGCAACGCGTCCAAAGCCCTGCAGCACAGCACAGCAATTAGAGCAGGGCAATGGCTCTGTTGTCTTTCCAAAAGCTCTCCAAAAGCAGTGGTAAGATGCAGGAGGCTAACAGCAAAAAATTCACTGTCTCTTCCAGTGCAAGATCTACAGGGTGTCAAACAAAACTAAAGGACCGGGTGAAGCTAGGCAGTGAATTCAAATTGAACAAAAGGCGATAGTCCTCATTCACTTATGACCACAGGCCACTGCAGATGACAGCAGCTTATACAAGTTCACAAAGAAATTGGATGAATTCATGGATGAAAAATCCATCTCGCACTATTAAATAGAAAGAAACTACTGCTGGCTCAGGAAGCACCTGCACCACAAATCACTGAAGCTGCAAGACTGGGCCAGGGTAGTTTCATTATATGCTTGCCCTGTTTTTATGCTTTTTCTTAAGCATCTTCCATTTGACAGTCTTGGATACAGTCTTCTGGACCTGTGATCTGATCCAGTTTATGGTTATGCTTGTAGTCCCATAAACTTCAGAGCATCCTGGCCAAAGCTATGATGTTTGAATAAAATTTATAATTTGTATAAGTGAATGTGATTTACTGTAATAGGTGCAGCCTGTAAGTCTAGGTGGAGTTACTGCTTCAAAACAGAACATGGGCTGAGAACCCACTGAAGGCAAAAGGAATCCTTCCTTTTTTGTTAATGGGTTTGGAGCAGGCCCATTGCTCAGCCAGGCTGGTCTTTGAAGCTACAGAAATCCTAAAGGAGCACAAAAACTATCAGTTCTGTGAGGAGCAAAGGCACTTACCTGAAGCATATAGGTATACCAGGCATTTTAACAAATGCTTTGTGGGCTACTGTCTAAGAGATGCCTTAAATCAATGAAATTTAAGGGAAGCAACTTTTAGGATGGAAAAGGTGGGAGTTTAAAGTGATTACTCAGTTCTGGATCTATTTTCCTTATCAGGGGAATGCAGCACTGGAGTTGATAGTGCAGCAGTTTACAATACTTGAAGGCATCAGCTGCACTATTTGCTGTTCCCTAAGGCTCACAAGCCCTACAAGTTGCAGCTGACACTAATGGCTTTCATACACCAGAACCATATGAAAGTCTCACAGCCACTGCAATTTGCCGATTGTATCGTGTTACAACAGCACTGCTGCACCAGTATGGCAGTACAATATTTATGTGATGAAGATGTATTAACCTTTACGTCCCTGTTTCTACTGATGTTTATTAGCAGAAGAGACATGGGTACAATTGTACTCAGGTCTTCAGAGAATCCCTGAATGGTCCAAACACATTCAATTCCCAGAAACATTCAGCTTGCAAGCTATTGACTGAAAATGTCTAGACCAGGGGTCCTCAGACTATGGCCCGTGGGCCGGATACGATCCCCCAGGGTCCTCAATCTGGCCCCCGGTATTTACAGACACCCCTGCCGGGGCTGGTGGGGGAAACCAAGCAGCCGCAGGTGACTGCCTGCCACTGCATCCGCGCACCGGCTCCCTGGTTAAAAAGTTTGAGGACCCCTCGTCTAGACCATCCAAAATAACTTTTGGCAGGTGAACTGAAAAAGATCCACACTCCTTTTTTGAAGTATAGCTGTATTTTACACAGACATGTAAAATGTCATGTTACAGGTAACAAATTTTTGAATGCTCAAGACCTAAATAACAGTAGGTTGCAAATAACATTGCACGAAATAGCCTCCATGGCCTTCAAAAATGGTCTCCAATAGGAAAATATTTTGTAGTGCTCTTTTCCCTCTTTTTTTCAACATATTTGCTTCTCAGTATTTAAAGTAGGTTTAGTGATATTGGAATAGAGTGTATTAACAGTTCAGGTGAGGTGGGGAGGCTCTATTTTCAGTATAACTGTGGGTAAGTACTATCTACTTCAGAGGGTACTATGGGGCTTAATTAATGTTTACAGTGCCTCAGGAGTCTTACCCACATTAAAGGTACAATAAGAACTATTCCTAATTAACTTCCTACTGAAACGCAAACTTCCATGAAGTTTTAAAGCAGAACAGTGGATGAATTTGTAAACTCTATTTATTTGAATCCCTGGAGTCAGAAAAGTTAGTGGGGAAAATGGTAAAAATCTTCAATTAATTTTCCTCAACCTGTGGGATTTAATTAAGATGTTAGCAAAAACCTGCGAGTTTCCTGTGGGTATTTCTTATTTAATTTTCAGTTTCACGAAGACAGATCTTGCAGCTTAGATCAGATTTTGTAAGCCACAAAGAGACTAATTCGGAAATAGATATTAGTTTATTAAAATTGAACTGGGTATGGATCAAATTACCTAGACAAAATTCAACAGCTATGTGCCTCACTTTATAGCATCTACATATTGTAGTTTCCGTGCTTTGAATTTATTTTAAAAGTATTGCTTTGGATCTCAGAATATGTCTCACTAGCATAATTCAGCACCACGTAGAGATACCTGAGCTACCTGTGAAAGAGCTAACTCAAGTGTTGGATGCTATGCATCTCTGCTAGCTCAGAATTATATCTGAATTAGTCTTAGGGAGAAGAGGAATATATTAGCTTCAGTGGAGTGCAATGTAACATAGTGATATCCAAGCTACCTTCTCTAAAAATACCATCTAGGATTTTCTTTCCATTTCATAAGTGGGAAACTATTAAAAGGACCCACAGCAATGCATGCATTGCACTGCACCAAAGAGGAGCACTTGCCTGTGCGCTCAGGGTGCATCTACACTCACAAGCAGAAGACCCACTTCCATGTGTAGAACTATAGCCTGTAACCAGACATAATCTTAACCAATCCTGGCTTTATCCCCACCCATCAAACAAACAACTGTGGGGAGATGTGAGAGCTGCAAAATTCCCATTTCATTGAGCACTGGTCATCATGTGGCATGTGGGGGCAACAGGTTGTAGTTTAGAAGGCATCAGAGTTGATGAGCTCCATCCGTGTGAGGAAACAGCAATGAAATAAGGGATGATTTAAGACCAAAAAAAAAGAGTTAGAAACAAAGAAATTGCATCCTTGTCTTGGAGAGTGTGAGTGATCTTTAGAAGCTACACTGCTTGCCTCAAAAACCTATCAGGACAGCCAGGAAGTTATGTGCAGCTCAGAGGGTGAGTCCTGGCTTTCATTCCCTCTCCTCACTTGCCCGGCTTTCTAGCTTCTCTGCTTCCCTCGCACAGTCACTTAGTGCTCAGTGCTTGTCATCAGGCTCTGCCACGTCGCTGAACCTGAAGAGACCTTCTGCCTTTCAGGAAAATGTCAGCATTGCTGGCACTCCCCACCGCACAAGAAGCCTGGTGAATGGGACTTGAAGCTATGCGGTGATAAACCTTCAAGCTCCCTGCCAGCAACCTGCTTAATTTAGACACATGGATACACCTACAGCAGTAAATGCTTAAGGCTAAGATTTTCAGAATAGGTTTGAAGGAATTAAACACAAACTCCTATAGACTTTCCCAGTCTAAGTGCTTTGCTGGACTGGGGCCAGAGTGCTAATGAACTCGCAGTTCTGAGCTCGTAATGAGGACCTTAAATCCCAACTGCTCCAGTGTGCTGCTTGCCTTCTCATTTGACTTTGGCCAGGAGTGTGCAATAGCATCTCTGATTTTGGAATACTAAGGCTTCACAAGTGTTATTTTACATCTTTTTGGACAAGGTTTTTTTGTCTGATGTGCAGTACAGCTTGCAAAAATATATCCTCTAACATGTAGAATTCCAGAAAATGTGGTAATATCTGTCTAACGCAACATCTGTCTAGCATTAAATCTGGAGAATTGGAACCATTTGTTTGATGAGCCATGTCACAAAGACAAAAATTCATTCTTAGAATATCAATGGGGAACTTTTTTTTTTTGTTTTATGAAATGTGAGATTATTTCAACCAAAAATTATGTCTGCCAGCACATAGAAGCCTCCAGGCAGCTTATAAAATGTTTAGAAAAATAAAACATAGACTCAGTAGAAGACTTTGGGAGTAAAATGCAAATAGCTTAAGATTTATATGCTGTTTAGCAGTGTACAGGTGCTCCAGATGAAAAGAACCAACAGAAAACTTCAGGGCATTTATGCAGACTGTGTATTTCCTGCCACACAATAAGTTGTTTGTCCTCATATTCTATTCACAAATAATTTAAGACCACAAATAATGTGAAAGTTTGCTATCAGAATCACTAGAGAAGTGCAAAGCAGTCTGTCAGAGGTGCTAGACATGGATTTCTAGAGGCCTTCCTCCATAGGTGATGGAGCAACCATTATGTGTATGGACCCTCCGTGCCAATGCAGCAAAACTGATCTCTATGAAATCATACCAGCTTGGATGGGATTCAATGAAGTAAATGATCTGGGCAAAAAATTACTGAGAGAAAGAAGTACAACAAACACAGGATAAGATGCCAATACTGCAGGCTGTTGTCAGACTTGACAGGATTTTTACAGAGGTCAGGGCAAGCTGGCTGTGGGTAATGGTACATCTGAGGGAGACGGAGCATCCCCTAATGCTTCTAGGCTGCTGGGAGATAGGAATATGACAGATGGGAACAGATGAAATTTGCCCACAAAATGGTATTATTGACAGGTGGAAGTGTCAGTATTTTCTCCTTCAGAAAACAGTTAAAACCCACCCCCACAATCTATTTGGCTTTGTACGCAAAGCTTAAAGAAATTAATGGTGCTGGTTTACTGCAATCATTGCACTATACCAGTCGTGAAAGGCTCTTTGGTTCAATGTAGAATTTCAAAACCAAGTTCTCCATTGAAGATTCACTAACATTGTTCTCTGTTTTCCTGTTAGTGTCAAATACGGTATGATCTTTCTTGCTTCTCTCAGCTGGCTCAAAGCATAACTCTGTGTTCAGCTGACCAGCTGTCACATATCAACAGTTTCCATTGGAGATGTTTGTCTCCATTTGTCATTAGTTCTTTTGCCTATACTATTAACAAATAAATATAAACTGAACATTAAAATTCAATTTTTATGAGTTGCTCAGGAAAAAAAAAAGTCTTTATTTCAGACAGTAATGAACCCCGGGTTATTTGTCTCTTAGTTGCTCAGGACATGTTTAAATGCCTTACTTATGTCTCCCATTATAACTGGGAAACTAAAGCATGTCTGTTAGAAACCAAATAATACTTATTTATGACTCACCTCTAGGTTTTTTTGCTCCCATTGTTCTCATTTTATTTAGTACAATTAAAATACAAAGGACAATGACTATCCATAGCTTTCGGCACATTACCAGTTATTTAAAATACAAGTCCAACACAACAGAGCTCACATGAAACAAAATTAAATTAACTTAGCCAGCTAGTAATTCAAAGCAGTAAAATATATCCTGTCCCATTCATTTGCTCAATTCTTCCCCAAAAGCCTTAGGAAATAGACAGTCTTTGTAGTATGCTTTAAAGGTCAAAAGATTGTATTTGAAACTTTTCCTCTCTTTTAAATTGAGGGGACTCATGCTTGCATTCTTCTGGTGACACCAGGATGGTTACGTCAGCAATATCTGAAAGAAACAGTAAGGCAGAACTCAACAATACCTTAACATCCAGCCAAGAAACCAAGCAGCAGCCAAAAATTGGGGGGGCAGATCTTACATGCTTACAGAAAAATACTCTTACACAAGCTCAGTCAGTTGATTGCTGGCATAGCACACCCAGGCACAAAAATGGTGGAGTCTGGGTAAGGCTCATTTAGTGGAAATAAATTCATACAGTGGTTAGGGGTATAACATGATTTTTTTTTCAGTTTGGCCACTGAAGCAAATGAAATTAAATAAAGGCCACCAAATTAGACAGTTCAGACTTTAGAACTAAAACAAAACTGTTTTTCAATTTGAACCCCATCAACCAAAAATAAAATGCCGTAAGGCTTCATTTCTGTATAAAGTTGTTTCACATCAATGAAAGAGTATTGTGGCTTCATTTGAGGCTTCTCTATGAAAATGAAAGCTATGGACAAGACTGAAGAAGCCTACAGAGCCGTGATGGAGGAGGTGAGACAGAGAGCAGCCTACTTCTGCCTTGCCGCCCAGCTCACTGTGTCTTCCTTATATGCAGGGGATGGGACCTGCTGCCCCAACAGTGTGCCTGGCTCCCAAGCCAGAGGGGAACACTCATGATGGTCCTGATGTCACCATTTCATTTTGTATGAAGCAACTTAAAAAGCCACCAGCACAAAGCCTGGACTACAAATGCCTTGGCTCTTCAGTGAATACCCAAAGGCTGAAGCCATGCTCTCTCGGCCAGTATTTGTGGTGGGATCCCTTCTTAAGAGCAGAGATTTACCAGGAGCACCTTCCTTGCTGCTCCCAGAGATTTTGTTTGCATACATACCCCAAAACCCTTTTCTCTGGGCATGTACTGTTGGGCCAGATTCACTGTCATGGTGAAGCAGCCTCTGTGCTATGGTTGGTATGAGCTGTAGAAATCCCTGCCCTAGAGCATGGTGGTGGAGTCAACTACCAGGTTGATGGGACTGACATGTTCCAATCTCCTCAGGCAGAAGGTAGAGCTGAAGCTGAGCTTTGCACAGATTCGACGAAGGTTCAAATCACTGGGTGACTGGGGAGGACATCTCCATCCACAAACTCACACCTAGGCCTGAGGAAACAAATTTATACATGTCTGCTTCTGAGGACAGAAAAAACAAACAGCTTAAACAGCTCTGAAGATGTGGGTTGGATCCAAGGATATTTTTCAGGCCAACAAAAATCGGGTTTTTCAGTGAATAATCTATTTGTTGGAAATAAATGGCCTAACCCTAATGGAGAGCCAGCTCTTTTCCTGCTGCTGGAATAAACAATTCCCCTTTTTCCCTGGGGCAGGACTCACACCCACATGCTTCCAGGCTTCCTTCCTGAATTACCTCCTCAGGCAACATCCATCTCTGATGAGAGGGGCCACACCTGAGAATGGTATCTGTAAATACATCAAGGAACACCCACTCCCCCTTCCACAGAGTGCCTCTTGTTGCACCCTGATCCCTAATAAGTGACCTGTACATGATCTGCGCCAGCTTCAGTTTACAGCCCTTGCTGCCCATAATGCTTCTGGACCAAACTCATGGGGCTAAAAGAAACAGTGACCTCCTGGAAGCATCTTGCAGGAGAAACTTGAAACAGCTATCATGACCACTTCTGCGTGTTTATTTTTTAAGACGAGGGAAAGCAACTTCAGAGGTCCAGCCATGCTCTGCTTGAATTCTGCCTGTCTGAGGTTTGCTTAAGCTTTCCTTACTAGGTGTCATGTTTTCTTCAGCTTCTCATCTCACAAAATGTGCAGCTACCCTGTTGCAAATAGGGATTCAGAGAATTAGTGTATGTGCATACTCTTTCCTATCCTCCAAAGACATTCCAGGAACAGTGTTTTTTATGTAATACTATGAGATCTTCAGGGAAAGCAAACAGAAATTGCAGAAACAGAGCAAACCCTGTGGATGCACTTTACAGAAAATCTTTTTCGTGCTACTGAGATATAGATTAGTAAAATGTATTGTCTTTTAAAATAGCTGAACAGCAGTGGATAAACCAGGGACTAGATTCTCTTCTCCAGAATGTGAGTGTAAATCATGGTGAACTTCAATGGAGATGCACCCGTGAAGTCAGACTCTCATCCTCTCATAGCAAGTCAGCACTAACATGTCGTCCAGGACAGGTATAAGGGATTTCTGTTGCACGTCGATCAGCATATGATTTTTTTTTTTTTTTTTTTTTTTTTGGGGGGGGGGGAAGAGTCTAGCTCTTCTCTGAAGTCGGTTTACATTCGTTGCTCTCTTAATTAAAGCAGGGTGTTATTTTCCCAGACTGAAGTGGATTAGAAATACAATGGCTTCAGTGAAAGCTGAGAATAACTTCTCTGTGATGCATTAGCAGGATGACAGAGGAATGAAAGGTTTAGTAGGACTGCTTCTCAGAATTTGTTTACACATCCAAGAATAAAATGTTAGAACAGATTTCAAAGTCTATTGCCCGATAGAAAATTATGTTCCCAAAAGCATTTTCACCACAATGAGAATTAACCAAATATTGTATGACTTCCCACCCTTGGATGTAGAAAAGAAACAAAAATTCTGTAAGTTCTCAGTGTGGACGTATACTATAAGGATATTTTTTTTGTTGTTATTATTTTTTATTACAGCAGAAAGAATAACATTGAAATGGTGCTCTTTTCCCACAGAAGCCAGCACTGTCTGGGCTTCATACGTGGTTTAATAGTATTTGTAGCAGTACCTATAGTAATGTATAGCCAAAATTAAGGCAACATTGTAAAAGAAAAGCCAATTAAATGTTTAATTTGGCTCTTGTACCTAAATTAAATGCCATGGCTATGCTTCAGTGGAGTATATACAGGAATTGGCTCAGAACAGCTTCTGTTAAACAGCCACCTTTGCCAGGTTTAGTGACTCAATATTACTTATTTCCTGGCTAAGATTAACTTCTGATTTTATGGATATTTTTTTGTTTCCCTACTGTAATCAGCACAGATAAACAATTTCAAGATACAATCCTTTAGACCCTCCTCAGGCAAAATGACCACTTAAGAAAACAGACGTTTTGCTGAAGTGAGGACTGAGTCCATGCTGACATATCTCTGGCACAAGGAATAGAAGTTAAATTAATGGATAATTATGTTCAGGAAAATAGACTGGTAATTAAAGACATCCAACTTTTTAACATTTTATTTCTATACTTCAACTCAATGAAATACTCCTCAACACTCAGAGAAGGATTTAGGCAACACTAGTGAGCTGCAAAAAGATTAATACTAATCAATCCTCTCTTGTGCAAACTTAGATGTGTTTCCATGCCAGTGTTTTCTGATGGCCAGGAAACAGATTCTGCAGGACAGCTTCCTTTTGCCGACCAGCAGGAAATAATAGAATATTTTTATTGCTCCTACGTTAAAATTTGACTGAGGGACTCTAAGAAGGCAGCCAGATAAGAATGATCTTTTTTCCCCTTCTTCCCGATGTCTTTATTGCCAACTTTACCTTGATGTGACTAAAACCTCATTTTAATAACTCATGAAAAAGATCACTAGGGCTGCAATTACAGGCGGTTTCATGCTGAACACAGATTTTTTTGACAATCAAAATTAGATCAGCTGCCTGGGGAAATTTTCCACTATATTATTCGTAACAGCTTCAAGTTCTGCCTGTTAGTGCCTTCATTTGTAAGGACCCTTATTATTATCCTTATCCCAGACTGTGCACAGAAAGAAGGACATTTATTACAGAAAGATATCTGGTTGATTTTCATTTTAAAAAGTGAATAGTTAAGTACTGGAAAAGCCTTGATCGCTCAGGTTTACAGCAGACATTGAACTGCTATTCCTACAGTGAGGAGCTATTAAACACCACTTACTCCATGACCAACACTATGAAATAACCACATCAGTCTTTTTTCCCTAGTGACATGATAACGTGCATTAAAGCACATAACACAGAGAAAACTGAGTGGATGTCCGCTCATTATCATTTGAAAGTAGATTTGAATTTGCTTGTCCAGATATTTCCATCTGGCGTAAGCTCACATTCAGCATAAGGCCTCGGCTTTCCTCCTTACCCATGCTTTTTTCTCCTCATGCAGATCACATCTCCATTTCACCTGCAGCGGTCACATGAGGTGGTCTAGCCTTCCTGACAAAGAGAAAAAACCTTCTTTCACATATCCATAGATCTTCTCCCTCTCTAAACTTGCTAGACCTTTGCTCACATAGCCCTGGGCTTTCCCTTAGTTGAGCCAAGGAAGAGATGGGGTGCTGCCATACTCTCCTGGTCCTTCACACAGAAGGACTCAGATTGCCAAATTTCCTCCTATAGCTCAAGTCTTTTTCTTCTCCTGCTTACTCTGCATATCCAAACTTTAATCACTCAAGCTCCTGAGAGACCACGATCCAGACAAATGCTTACCTCTTCTGTGCCTTCCTGATCTCCCTTGGGCCTTTCCCACAGTACCCTCCCAGACAGCTTGCTCAGCTACGCTTGGGAAGAAGTCACATCACGTCTTCTCCAAGCCCTGGACTGTCTCCAGCTGAGGAAGGAGCTTGTCTTAGAAAATCCCCATTTCATTTCCTAGCAGGGCTTGCACTCCCTGAACTGCTTTTCAGGAACAACCAGCCGCTGGCTCCTTAGTGGGTGCCATCATCCTCTGCCAGGACAGTGCAGCCACAGGGTGCCCTTACAACCACGAGAACCATGTCAGTAAGGAAATTTAAAAGTGCTCTATTCAAAAGCTTTTTTAGTGCACATTTCAACATGTATTACACTTCAGGAAAATTTGCAGTGAGGTTCATGTCTTCTAGTCAAGGAGTTTGAAAGTGTGATGAATGGTTTGGATCAGGACAAGACTTCTACCCCTGTGCTTCCTTAATGGTCACTGAGAGGAACAGGCATCTCCTGACGGTGAACCACTGCGTGTGAAGAGAGGAGGTTAAAACTGGTCTCACAAATTACCTTCTCTCCATACAACATCTAAGGAGCCAAAGGTGACTGGTATGTATCTTGCAGAATAGCTTGGGAATATCCTTAGCTTGTGGAGAGGATTCCTTTGTGATTCTCCTACATCATCACAGAAAACAGACACGGGAATGACCAGTGTCTCAGGTTAAGGGTACATTTAAGTGCATCTGTACCAGGGTGGGCTTGCATGCTGTGCATTTTTGGAAGCAAGCCTGGCAGTAGTCGCAGGTGACAGGGTGGCACCCTTAGTGACTGTGGCTGGCCAAGGAAGGCTGACCAGTGAGACCACATCAGCCCTCTGCAGAGCCCAATCCTGCACAGACACACAGTGAGATGAGCTGCAGCCCCTTCCTTTAATCTCTGCAACTCATTGGAAATCAAACATCTACATACAAAATTTTCTACCAGTCGAGTGTCTGGCCAGAAATGTATTTCTAGGCATGAATGTAATGAGAAGAAACACCACCTCCCTCATTAACCTATCAGTATCCCATGCCTACGGTTGCAGCCTTCACTAACCTACCTGACATTGCTGTCAGCAGCAAATCCGTGGACACTGCATTTTTCACCTGCCTTAACAAAGGGGAGTGCTGGTAGGTGTCCATTTACTGAGAAGAACCAGACTCTAGGGAAAGAGAAGACAATGGACTGAGATTATACTGGAAATTTACACAGGCCCTGCCCACTCTTAAAATTGACTAAAATGAGGAAATGTTTAAAGAATTATCACTTCTAAATTGTCATCACATCCAAAATATCCATATACAAAATCCCAACATTCTGTAACAGTCTGATTTTTACATTTTCTCATAAAAGTCTGTACTATAAAAAATGGTGGTGTGCTCTTAACAGTAGACATAGTTTCAGTCTTTGGATC
Organism: Falco naumanni; assembly: GCF_017639655.2. Lineage (NCBI taxonomy): Eukaryota > Metazoa > Chordata > Aves > Falconiformes > Falconidae > Falco > Falco naumanni. Next base: position 50,852,486 of record NC_054058.1, on the reverse strand, counting down.
TGTATTAATCCTTCAAGTTTCTCTCTCACGGTTTATTATGTCATCCAGATTTCACTCTGAACCATCTACTCTTTTCCATATGTTCTTAGCAGGAAATGTGCATGAATTTAGAAACACAGCAAGACATATGATATTCAATAATAAGAACATTTTGAAGAGACACAAAAGAAAAAACCCAAATGAAAGTTCTAGCTGGCTTCCAGCCTCACTCAGTCAAACAAGATATCCAATATTCCTTAATTTGAAACTTTTAGTTACGGTAAAAAATGTTTTGCTTTTCATTTATTTAGCTACATCTCAGATTTTACTGTGGGTACAGACTTAAAGGGTGTCACTTTATGTTTACTCAGATCTGAGTTTTGTATTAATATCTAGAATCACGTGAGGTTTTTCTTAAGTTTTACGCAGACAAAAGTAAACAAGGCTTTAAAGACAAGTCTGTATTTTGAGGTTCAGTAAATACAGAGGTATGTGAGATGCCACAGCTTGCTTTATGAATTACATTACAGATGTTATGTATATATCAAATAACATGATGTAACTGTCTAAAAAAATAAATGTTATACACATGTCATATCAACAAAAAATCTGCAAATGATGTACAGGTAATTGTCTGAACCCTGAAAAATCATTCCCAGATATTTTTCCCATTAAAAGTGAACTAAATAAACTGCCATAGACTTTGAGCATTCCTTCCTGTGACCTTGCATGTAGGAAGATAATGAAAGAATAAGAAAATAAGAATTCTCTACTGCAGAAAAAGGAAAGAAAACCCCAGTCTCCAGAGCCTTGTATGACCATGAAGCAGAGGTGAATGGAAAAAACAGAAAGGACAGATCATGGGAGTTACACAAGCCAGAACTGCACCCTGAGTCAATCAGGGATGTTCCATAAGTCTGTTTAGTCCCATAAAGCTTGGTAAAAAGACAACTTATTTTATATCCATAAGAAAAAATGGCAATCTTTACAACAGGAAGTCACGTTCTTTTAGGGGAAAAAGATTGGGTGTTCTTTTTCTTTTTTTTTTCTACTTTCAGGCAATGTCTTATTTTGTACCCTTCTTCCCCAGGATGACTAGTGTGTAGTATTAAACCTCTCAAAAAATATCAGCTCAGCAAGATGGTGTTAGCAGTGACTTTGTGCCTTTGCTTCATGGTGGTGGGTCTCCAGACAAGCAACCAGTTGTCCACTGAATGGGGCATAGTCTGGAGGGAGCAGGGAGGCTAGGGCAGGATATAGGGATGGATCTTCTGCATTCTTCTCCACTACTCTGAAGAAAAAAAGAGGGACTGGTTTCTGTTGCATCATATAATGATCTATCACGGGCATTAATGGTGCTACAGTGCTCCAGTTAGTAGGGCCTGATATCAGGCTGGATGTTGTCAGCAGTGTCAGACCGCACACCCCATGTCCAGTCTCTAGTCTTGGGTCTGTCCCATCCCTGCTCTCTGCCTCACACATTATCATTATTATGAGATCCACAGGTCTACCTCCTCCAGGGTAGAAAATAGCCAAGGCTGAACACTTTTAGAGCCTGCTAGGACTGCTGGAGTCCAAACTTAGCTACTTTAGCTGGAGGAAGTTAAATTTAAAAATATTTACCACAAATAATTAAAATAATTAAAACTGTTAAAATTATTCACAGAACAGGTAAATTTTTTGTTTCAAGACCATAGACAGACAATATTTATGATTGAGGTCAGCATTTCCCAACTGTCTTCTGCTAAAGGTCCTTTGTGGGGCATGAGTCAGTGGCAGACAAGCAGTCCACAGTACCCTGTCACCACTATAGGTCTGCAACGTGATGAGCTGTGTTCCAGGTGCTCTGTCAGAGATTTAAAAAAGATTTTTCCATCATTTTTCTTTTCTGACTTTCAACTGGGTTGAGCCTCAGATGAGTCTACATTAGCAGCAAACCAGAACCTTATTCGCTATTCCAGTCAGTAAAATATTTCTTTTGTTTCTTGTATTAAATAAGCCTTATATTACAGAGAAGGTGGATCTCAATTACATGCTTGTACAAAAACGCAATGTGAGCTGAAACTGAAGGCTCCTGCACTGTAAAGTTTTTTGGGGCTGTGGTATGTGGAAAATTCTAATTTTTTCTGATGGTATTTTTTGGTATTGTAATTGTGTAGTCTATTTGTCCCAGGTCTGTAATTTTAAGCTACCCATAGGCAAACATGGCAAGTCAGTGTATGTATAAATCAATGGCTGTGACAGGTGTGGGCCACTGTAACAAATCTTCTATACTTTAAATTAGTCATAAATACATGCCTTTCACTAAGCAGCCTCTCACTCTCACAAAAAATAAGGTGACCATAGAAATCAATTGCGATTTAATTTGGTATCTTAAAATGAAAGACATGTGTGGACCCAGCTTCCATTAGTGAATTCACCAAATAACCCACATTTTTTTAGGAATTATTAAAAAAAGAAAAGTTTTGCATCTCAGGGACGCAACCTCCATTGTTAAACTTTTTAGGTTGTTTGGGTTTTTTTCTTTTCCTTTGCACATGGAGATTTTAAAGTTCAAATATTGCTCTGCATATGTCCTGGCAAGGCTGTCGAACAGCAAACACCCCCAAGTTCGGCCAGTGCTCCATTCCTCCGTTCCTCAGGGAGTTCCTGTTTCATGTGTTTTTCATTTTAAGTTCTGCCTCCTTGAATGCTATTTCCTCTCTTTCAGTTTTCACCAAGGTCAAAGAAATCTTTAGCAAATAAAAAATGTGAACATCCAGTCATCTACTGGAAATGTGCCCATCCAGTGTCTAAATAATAAGTTAATAGGTTCACGGAGCAGCCCTGCATACACTAAGCAGAGCGCAGCAGAAACCTTCATCTGAGCACTTCATCACAGCTAAATAGAGAGCACTTATCAAACGAGGGCTCTTTTGTCTTGATTGTGAACTGCAGAGAAATCAGTTCAGCAGAAATCAAAATTCTAGCAAACAAGACTCTCCCAAGCCCCTGGGGTAGGTGACAGGGCACAGACCTTCGCCCTTGGCCTTCACCTGTCTGAGGGCTGGAGCTGCAGAGGCCCCTGTGCAGAGCAAAAATGGTTGTAAGTTGCTGGAAAGACCAGCTACTGAAAATATGTCTCATATTTTGATAATACTACATGAAAATCATAGGGATTAAGATTCCATAGAACTTATTCAGTGTGTTTTGGGAGAAATCTGGTGAAAATTACCTATAAAAAGAAAAAATGTGATTTAATAATAACATTTACTAACTGCAGCCAGATGCACTGTTGAAGTTGCCTGAAAATCAAGAGTAACTAACTAACAGGATTTATTACAGGTGATGATAGGGGATACATTATTAATGGGGATCATTTGCCTCTGCAGAGATAAATACATATTTGGAGATCAAGCTAGTCAAGTGATTAACAGCTACTGATATTTCTTACAAATTTGGGCTTACATTTTCATACAAGTAGAAATCAAGCTCAAGCTAGCTGTCGGGTGTGATTCTACCAAGTGTCTGAGCTCTGAACTGTAAAGGAAGTCATAGTCACAGAATTGTTTAGGTTGAAAAAGACCTTTAAGCTCATTGAGTCCAACTGTTAACTGAGCACTGCCAAGTCCACTGCTAAGCCATGTCCCTAAGCACCACATCTACACAAATTTTAAATACTTCCAGGGTAGTGACTCAAATCCCTTTTCTGGGCAGCCTGGGCCAATGCTTGACAGCCCTTTGGTGAAGACATGTTTGCTAATATCCGACCTAAACCTCCTCTGGCACAACCTGAGGCCATTTCCTCTTATCCTATCACTTGTTCCTTTGGAGAAGAGACCGACCCCCACCTGCCCACAGCCTCCTTTCAGGGAGCTGTAGAGAGTGATAAGGTCTCCCCTAAGCCTCCTTTTCCCCAGGCTACACAATCCTAGTTCCCTCAGCTGCTCCTCTTAAGACTTGTGCTCTAGACCCCTCACCAGTCTTGTTGCTCTTTTCCTTGTCTAGATGGAGTTAACCATACCAAACAGACTAGGGGCAGAGCTAAATTAACTGTGGTTTCAACATCACAACCAGAAGAGCTCCCCTGGACTGCTGCCTCCAGTCTCCCCTAACTGCCTCACTGTACCAGTTTCCATATAACTGATAAGGTTCTGTTTTAACAGCATATTTGGGTTGATGGATGGCTGTTCCAGAAATGTATGCCTTTTCTGGTTAGAAACCTCATTTCCAGCTGAAGTAATCTGTGTCACAAAATGGCACCGGTACTTACCTTTGCTGGAAGTTCCCCGCCTCATACATTCAAGGACCACATTTATATTCTCCACAGGCCTATCACATATTGTGTCATCTGGTGATCAAATAGTCCATTCCCAGGTCATTTTTCAAAGCTTCCTGCTTGGGGAAAAATCTATGAGTCCTAAAGTGCCTGACCTCACCTTTTGGGTTATTCAAATTCATCCCATTTCTATTATTCCAGTCCTGAAGCTTATCCAATTCTTCCTGTATACTGTCCTCCTCCACATTCACACTACATATTGCATTATCAGAAAATTTCATGAGCACAGTACTATTTTTTCTGCCAAAGTTGTTAGAAATGTTAAATAGGATCAGTCCCTAGACACATCTTGGAAGAACTCCACTAGTAACTTCCTTTCAGTTTGGTATTTCTCCTTTCAACATGATCTTTCTTTTTTTTCCACCTCACAATTCTTCTGCTAATCCAAATTTTCTCCAGCTTAACGAGCAATTTCCTGTGCAGTCCTGTATAAAAAGGTTTCCTGGTAACTGAGTTGCATCTCATTCTCTTACTAATAAAAGTAATTTGTCAGGTTATTCAGACATGAACTACTCTTGCTAAAGTGAGTGACATTTGATTTAATTTCATTTCATTTCCATCTTCACATCCTTATCTGGTTTCTCTCCAATGTGTATTTTGAAATTTCACATATTCTTGAAGTCAGACCTGTGGTTGCCCAGACTTTTCCTCTTTTTTACTGAGGTCGAATCCAATGCTTGCTTTTTCAAGGAAGAGCTATCATGTCTGATAAACACATTCAAAATATTTTTTAGCAGACTTGCAGTTTCTTTAACCAGTTCTTTCATAGTTCTTCTCGGATGTGCTTCCACTGCAAGCTGACTCAGACACATTAATCTCTTTGGAGTTTGGCGTCCACCTTAGATGTGGTTAATTCCATTTCCATTCTCATATTCCCATTAGCAACACAGCCTTGTTTAACATCATCATTCCTGTTGAAGACTGAGCCAAGGTATTCATCTTGGGGCCATATCTGTATTATCCTTAACTTCACCATCTTTGCTGTGCAGTGGCTATAAATCATCTTTTTGTTTCTGTGGATAAAATAATCTCTATTTGATTTAGTTGTGTTTGAAAAATCCAACTTAGTTTATCTTTGGCAATTCTCATTTTATCCATCCACTCCCTGACCTCTAAGGCTTAATCGTGTTAGGAAAACATTACCCTCTTTTTCCATTCTTCATAGGATGTCTACTCATTCTGAATAGGTTATTTTTGAGCTGGGTAATCATCCAGCTAGGTCTAGATCCCTTCCCTTGGGTTCAGTAGAGGCCCCAGAGAAATTTTGTACTTTTGTCATCCAGAAACTCTAGCTCTTTGACACTCCAGTTCATGAGTTTCCCAGTTCAGTGAACTGCATTTTTGAAACTGAAAATGGTAGTTTCACTTTCTAACTAGACCTACCTGTTTTTACCTTTACATTTAATTTTAAACTAATCAAGTCAAGGTCTCTTGATCTGGTACAACCATTTCTTCTCCAGTGTCCAAAGCAGTAATCCAAACTGCATCTAATTGAATGATCTGTATCTGGTTTAAAGTTTATTTAGTGAAAAAAAGACCATCAACTATCTGGGATATTTAAACACTCCAACAATAGCACAATTCTTGATAATATTTCTAACTTGAACTGAAGTGCAGAGATTTCTATCCAGAATCTGAACTGGTATAAATCTGTGTTGCTCTGCTGAAACTAGTTGAGCTACACAAATTTAAGCAGACTCTTTGTGATGACAAACCAGATCAGGCACATGAGAAGCACAGCACACTTTGGTTTAAACTACAGAGCTTACTGAACAGCCTCATTCTCTGCAAGCTTTCACATCCCAGAAAGACTTTTTATGGCACTGTTTATAAGTCTTATCCCCTAGAGCATCAAATGAGGACACTCCTATCACCTCTGCTGCCATTGGAAAAGCATCTCATGTAATTTATTGTCTTTCATTTGCTTGCAAAAAAAGCAAGGAAGTTTCATTAAGTAGGTGGGAGAAGCTGAAGGCCCTTTTCACACTCACATGTTTTCTCTTTGTTGCTGTTTGTACAGGTGCAGTGAAAAAGACTCAGAGGGCGTACTCATAAAGACAGGACTTGAGAAATGCCACTTTAAATTGTTTGAAATCAAAGGTTTTGGTAGCTCATAAAAAGGGAGCTATTTTTTCCTTAGGACTGCAAATCTAAATATAAGGAGCCACCCTCATGTACAAATACATTCAACATACACATGTAACTACCATTAACGTAGCCTGCCCTTGTGGATTGAGAGAACAGACCCTTTTCATTTATGTTCACTGAGAATTTCAATACCAAAAAAAAAGAAGAAAAAAAAAAAGAGAGAGAGAGAGAGATTCTCATAATCAACCAGCACATTTGTATGTTGAAATAAAAGTGTCCAATGAGGATGTCAGGAAGCCTGTACTCCATCCAAACTGACCAATTTAATGCTTGCTGTAACCATACTTCCAGACTAGCATCTGGAAATCTTAAATGAACAGAGATAGACATAGACACCCTTACACTCTGGGAAATAATTAAAGTTGGAATAAGAATACGTTTGTGGACCAGATCATCAGCTGGTATAAATCAGCACAACTATAGTTGTTCCAAAAAAGCAATGCCAGTTTATGCTAGAGTTGAAGTGCTAGCTGGCTCCTGTAGCTTTCCTTTGTGATTAATTTCAGTGCAATCATTTGCTGGAACATGCTTTTGGACCAAGCTTCCTGAAGCATTACTTTTACAAATCTCTTGTGTGCTCTTGGACTGCTGCCTGTAGCACACCCTTCTGTATTAGGTCTGCTTTTCTCCAACAGAAAGCTCAAGGTTTGGGATTTTTTAAAAATGTTACATTAAAAATAAGATAAAAGCAACATTTTTGCTGAGTAGCTACTTTATACATATCATCTTGACTGTCTTCTATGAATCATTGGCACCTGACTTTTTCATTCTTTGCCATTTTTTGCTTGGATGGATGATGTTGGTATTTTCCACTTCTTGTTTACCCCAAGATGCCAGTAAAATTAAGAGTGGAAATCCAACCTAATGGTAGTTTAGAAGCAGACACAGGGCTTCCACGAAGTGCCTCCAGTGCTGAGGGTGTGATGGCTGCCAGTGCAGTTTTGTCCTGGCTGGCATGGACTCTCACAAGGCCCTGGAAGTGCCCTGACACTTGAGGAGCCACCACAGCACAGGCCAGTAAAGCCAGCGCTCCTGCACCCTCCTTTTTGCAAACCACCCTAGGAGGTCCCCAGAGCTGGAGTCTTTTGCCAGGGGAGGGTACACAGGTGGCCTTGTCAACTTTCCATTGGTGTCTCAGACCTGCCAGCTTTCACTCCTTGAATGCAATGATCCTAATGAGCTCCCTCCCACTGCGACCTCAAGCACCACACCTGGCCTTCTGCCTGCCCTGGTAAACCCAGCAGCTCCCAGCTTGGGGTGTCATGAAGAGAGAAGCTGCAGCACTGTCATGTGGCTGGAGAAGTATTGCCATGAGAAACTGTGCACTCAAAGCCTCCTCACTAGGGCATACGGCTCCACCTTGCAACCTCGTGCCCAAGCACTCTGTGGCAGGATGTATCCAGGTCCTCTCTCAGAGAAGACAATTCCTGAGAAACTGGTCCAAGGACACGCTTCACGGCCATCGTGCAGCTCCCCAGCCACTCCATGCAGCCATGGGTGGCACATTTTCTTTTCCATGTCTTGAGAGCAGGAAAAAAAAAGGCAAATTACTTAAAATATTGCCTGTTCATTCACACATTGCAGTTAGGCACACTTTGAAAACAGACACTTGCGAATTAGCTTATCACTGTCTGTGCTGCCCTTCCTCTTCTTCCTCAGCTCTCTCCTCTCTTCCTCCCCAGTGCCAGCCAGAACCCATGAACACACAAAGAAATGTAGAGAATGTACAATGTCATGACACCTCTCAAGTCCATGGCAGCTCTTAAAATATTCTCCAACAGTGTCCCTCAGGTGTGGATGTCATTGCTCCTGCAGGAAGGAGGGCTCACAAAAGAGTTTAGGACTGCAGCCTGCTGTTAGATGCCAGCAGTTCAGCTGTCCCTGGCCACCCACAGACAGCTCATATTCATCATTACAGGGGATAAGTAGAAGGCTGTACAGCCTACAAGTGTTCAAAGACACCAAGGACTTACTAAGAGCCCTTAAGTGTTGGCAGAGACTCACTTCCTTCAGGGCACTGGACTAAATGCAGACATGTGCAGGACTAAATGCAGATATGTACAGTCTTTGCTCATGAGAAACTGGGCTGTTGCAATGGTGGGGGGCTATGCATAAAGAAACGAGCCAAAAGGGGACTTCACCGCACATCACCTACCAGCAGCATGAGACCACTGTGATTTTCAGCACTCAGAAAGACACAGAAGATTGCCTTTCCAGTGTTACCCATGCTCCATCTGTGGCAGCAACTCCCAGAATCACTTTTTCTGGGTACTCTGGAGTTTGGATTTCCAGGTCCTGATTTGCAGGATTAAGTACTTACACAGCTTTGAAGTCACCATCTTTGGAGATCCAGATTTGACTACATATGACCCTGAAAGACCTGATCTGATTTTAAAGTTGGGTACAACTTCAAAATTGGCCCTACTCTGAGCAGGGGGGTGGATCAGATGGTGCCTTCTAACCAGAATTATTCTCAGACTGCAGCTGCCACTGCAGTTACTAGGAGCTCTGCCTTGAACAGACATGTGCTCCAAAAGTTCAGAGATTTTCTGCTCAGCACCCAAAATTATTTGGAACTTTTGAAAATATTACATCTAAACACTGCATCTATAAAGTGGAGGAAATAATGACAATACATTCACAGGTAGGGGTTAAAGATTGCTCATGAATCACCCAGGTTCTTTTTTATAAACAATACAAAAGACTCTGAGGAAATCAGCAATTTACTACTCAGACTAGGGCTTGGACAGTGTAAAGGGACAGAGCTCTTAATGGAATCAAGCTTTGCATTAAATGCCAGGCTGAAAACTCATTCCTTAAGCACTGTCAGTTTTGTGTTGCTCTTTTGAAGCATGGCTTCTGTGCAGAAGGTATAGTATATCTTTGTGCAATTAAAAATTTTAGCAAGCTGCATTTTTTTATTTTGCACTTACTAGCATTTAACTTCTAAAAATCAAGATTCAGCAGGCGATTCCAATCAACCAGATGTAATTTTATATCAATACTGAAACAGCCATTTTTTGCTATTTCCCTGTTTGGTCAAAGTTAAGCTTTAAGGTTGCGAAAATGGAGGTCTGGAAGCTTAAAATTACGGCAGGTATCTTGAGTCTGAGTCAGAGTCAGTGTCTAGTCAATGACAGGGTACTATGAAAGCAGAAGAAAATGCTATGGAGTATACACACACATGTGTATCTGGGTGAAATCTACTTCACTCAGCAATTAATTAGATTAAGGAGTCTATTGAAGTAACTGAGATTTCATTTAGCACATTTCTCATGGGCAACTACTAACTGTGATAGCAGAAACAAGCCTTCAGGACTAAAAATAGAAAGCATTCCTATTACGAGTTTTGCTTGAAGCTCAAAGACGAAAATGGTGTGAGAACAAGGGAATGGGAGACTAATGAAAACATCTCTCTCTGCCTCTCTCTCTCTCTGCAATGCCATGCTGAGAAGCAGCACTTACTTTCTCTGACACACAGAAATCTTTGTGCCTGACAGATAGAACAGGAGATAAAAAGGATACAAAGCATCTGGCTTTCCAATACATACGTGGGATGGTGATTTAAATTACAAGGTTTGAAGAATTTGGCACTTAGCAAACTTGAACCTTGCCCAGGTGGTTGTCTTTTTCCCCTCAATAATAAGTTTAGAAAACATGAAAAAAGAAAGTTTCCCCTGTAACGCAGCATATAAACAACATCTGTACTTTCGAATGATTTCAAAACACCTTCAGAATAAAAGGGTTTTCTCTTTGAACAGGGAAGAAACCCTTCCAGCATGCTCCAGCAGAGGGAAATTCTCGCAGAGATTGAGCCGTCTGGTTGCATTGTAAGGTTGCTGGCAGAGACCCTGCGGCATGATTGATGTTGCATTAATTACCAGGCCCATGGGCCCTCCGACCCCGCTCCACCATGAGGCAAACTGGCACTGGATCTGAGGAACTCTGGCGTTATCTCAGTCCCGAAGACCTGAAGGCAAGTTGTCACCTGAACTGCAGGTAAAGTGAAACATTTCACTGCGCTAATAAAATACACATTTCTCTGGCATTCACGCTGTCTGGGAGATAACTATTTAATGTATTACAAACTTAATTGCTAGTATCTGCCTTTAACAAACATGATTACAGAAAAACCAGACTTTCTGAACTATTTTGCTTTGCTAATATTCATAATACTATTTTAATAATAGAGATATATTATCAGATATGGATTTTGCTCCTTATTAGTTGACAATGGGCCTCATTCTTATTTGTGCATGTTCAGTAGGAGAAAGTAGCATCAATATAATAGTGCTATGGCACACAGTCCAGAACAGTGCTGGGTCCACAGAAACTTGAGCTTCACATTAATTTTCTGGGTTTCTGGGGTAAAGACAGAAGAGTGCGTCACAGTTATATCAGCTAGTATTTTTTAGCAGCTAGTCCTTTCAGATGCCTTATTTCAGCTGGCTTAATTTCAATTGCTCTGCACCAGCTTGCAGAAATTTGGAAGACCAACATGACCGATTCTGTGCAAATTCTTTAAAGTTGTCTCTGCACACTAAAAAGTTAAACACAAGCACTCACTCATTTCACTGTGATCACTAATTGATTCATTCCTGTCTTGCTTGATTGCATTGCCATTTTAGCTCAAAAATCAGATGTAATAGCTAAGAAGATGGGAGCCATCAAATGACTTTTTAACCAGCATCAGTTCCTTTGGTTATCAACCTTGACTATAAAACAGCGACAGGCAAAGCTATAGGACTGTATAGTGGTCTGCTTTATTAACAGGAAGAGCTGCCGAATTTGGCATCCTCTCATTATAAACACTAGAATAAGAGATCAAATACCTGAAATCCAAAGAAATATCATTTGCAAACAATAAGCAACAGTAAAAGGAAAACTTCTAGCTCAGTCTATACATAATCCTTTAATCCAGGTGGCGTTTAAACCAATGTTGGGCCTTGACAATTATTCCCACAGAGTGATTGTGCAAGCATTAGAGATTTTAACAATGTTTATATAAACAACATGAAATGCAAGATAAAGAACTTGATAATTACATATCCGTTTTAAAGATACAAGTGAATTGTTTCAGTCTTTCAAATCAAAGTCGTAATGGATTGCAGCTTTATATGTAGTCAAAATAAAGATTTGTGGAATATGATTTTTTTTTATGGCTTGTAGATCTATTTTTAAATATTTTTAAAAATAAACCATCCCATGATTAGCCCTTTCAATTACTGCATCACATAGTGTTTTTTACAGACTCTAATTACATCTTAGATTAAAATTCAAAACACCTGCTCTTGTGGATCGCACTAATTTCAGCCTTGAGTATTTTGATACAAAGAGCTATAATCAGTGAGAACCAAATGATTTCCTATTCTCTGTACCCCACTTTCTCAGCTGAGTACAGCTAGAGAACACCATTTCCTTTTTATTTTTTGTGTTCTGATTATTACATTTTTTATTAGAAATATGTGTTTTTACTTAAATCAGATGTCATGTATAAAGCTAATACTAGCTTTTAAAATAACAGTCATTTTTATTTTAAATAATAGATGAATAGTGTAGCTTTCTGCTGTTAGTTTCCCTTTTGATTTCAGTGTAGCTAATATAAATACTTTGTTCCTGGCTTTTAAGAAAACTGCTCTTTAAAAACCCTGTAATTTGAGTTCAGGGATTTAAATGGGAACACATACTTACTTGAAAGATATTTTTTGATGTGCTTGGTTCTCTGTTATTATTCATGCACTTCTCTACTTTTTAAGGGTGTGATCCAAAGTCCATGGACTCAATGAGAAGACACACAGATTTCACTGGGCTTTGGGTCAGGCTCCAGATTATGTATGAAGAAAGAGGAAATAGTTGAATTGTCCGTGTAGATTCTATCACAGTAAAATAAAGGTATTTTTAACAGCATTTCATTTTTTATGAGCATCACATGAGATCTGACTCTTTGCACAATTGTGCTGGTTTTAAACCAGTGGGATAACGCTATAGGACACAATAGGACAACAAAGAGCCATGGTAGGGCACTGCGTCAAGCCTGTCACTCTACTCCAAAGCCCTCCAAAGCCCTCCAAAGCGATCTGGTTGCTCTGAATTTTATGCAATGATCTACTTTCAAATAACGCTGTCCACTGAAGTTGAGGGGGTGGCCTGGCAGTTCTGTGCCAGAACTTCTTGTTTTGTTTCTTTCCCATGCTGTGCTGTAACTTGCCACTTTGCTGTTTTGCAATGGGCAGGTTTCTGAAGGCCCATGAAAAGCCACCTGGCTCTTGCTCCAGAGTATACTAATGCAATGAAAATAGATTTAATAGCATGTCACATCAGAGTTGGAGCAATCTTTTTAGAAATTCAGCATTTTTATACCCTGTGTTCCTCACTGTGATTAATTAGCTGTGAATGTATTTATTGATGTTTTTCTTCCCTTTTCCATGTCATGTATTAGAGAGGTAGGAAAGGTAGGTTCTTTGTGGAAAAATCCAAACCCTCCACATGATATAACAGCATATGCCCTGGCATGCAGCAAACTCTTCTGGTTTTCCCTAAATGCTCTAAGAAATTTGTGCCTGAGTGTTGTACAGTGAACTTTCCATCACCTGTGGACAGCTGTTCTGGTTTAAGATAAATGATGACATGGGCCAGAGATATCCACTAGCATCTTGCAGACAAACCTAGCAGCTCTGATTAACCCTATGTACTGAGCCTTGCTGTATCCAGTGTTTCCTGGTAGTTTCTTACCCTACTTTCAGCTCTGCTCAGATGTATATAGTCAGCTTAGGTCTGTGGCTGCTATGGGAGAAAGAGACTTTCCCTGGATAGGTAAGAAGCATGTGGGAGTCATGTGGAGGCACCGAGACAGTTCTGCAGTGTTGGCTCCACACTACCCTGGCTCTGGGAGCACCCCCAAGGATGCACAGCACTGTGCCCCAGTTAGCAAGCTGATTTTATGAAGGTTGAGTTTGAGTCAAGGATCAGTTTTGTTTTCTGTTGTCCAGAGTTTCCAGTCTTGCAGGTACCTCAGGACAATTGAAGCCAGCTGCATACCTCCCTGCCAGTCTGCAGACTGCTGTAGGGCAGAGCCACACAGCCATCAGCACTGAGAAAGCTTTGTACCCATAAGGAGAAAAGCAATTATTGTCAGTGGCACTAAGAACAGAACAAGTAATATCTATTTGTGTGTAGGAGCCAGGGCCTTGATTCGTAAAGTCTTACCTCTCTGCATGGTAGATGTGTGAAACTTGGTATCTGCCTAAAGGAACTGAAGGGCTGAGTCAACCGTGCTGATTTAAGCCAGCAGTTCCAGAGAGTCTAGGTGTTTCAAACGCAGTGTTTACACCACTAAACTACTTCTTCACCTTTATTTGGTGCTGCTACTGCTATCAAAATAAACCACATGTTGCAAATCTCTTTATGGATTTGTGGTGCGTTGACCCTGGCTGGACGCCAGGTACCCACCAAAGCTGCTCCATCCCTCCCCTCCTCAGCTGGGCAGGGGAGAGGAAACAACGATGGGATGAGATAAGGACAGGGAGATCACCTGTTACTGTCATGGGCAAAACAGACTCAATTTGGGCAAAAGCAATCCAATTTATTACCAATCACATCAGAGTAAGATAATGAGAAAATGAAAACTAAATCTTAAAAACACCTTCTCCTCACCCCTCCCTTCCCAGGCTCAACTTCACTCCCAGCTTCCCCACCTCCCCCCGCCAGCAGCAGGGACGGGGCCTGGGGGCTGCGCCCCGTCCCTCACACCTGTCCCTGCCGCCCCTTCCCCCTCAGGGGGAGGCTCCTCACACTCTGCCCGGCTCCAGCCCGGGGTCCCCCCCACGGGGCGCAGCCCTTCAGGCACAGACGGCTCCAGCCCGGGTCCCCCGCGGGGTCACCAGCCCGGCCAGCAAACCTGCCCCAGCCCGGGCTCCTCTCCCCACGGGGACACAGGCCCTGCCAGGACCCTGCCCCAGCACGGGCTGCCCACGGGGTCACAGCCCCCTTCGGGCACCCCCTGCTGCGGCGTGGGGTCCCCAGGGGCTGCAGGTGGGGACCTGCCCCACCGTTACCCTCCATGGGCTGAGGGGCACAGCCTGCCTCACCAGGGGCTTCCCCAGGGGCTGCCGGGGAACCTCTGCTCCGGGCCTGGAGCCCCCCCTGCCCCTCCGTCTGCACCGGCCTGGGGGGCTGCAGGGACGCTCCGCTCACACAGCCTCACGCCTCTCGCCGGCTGCAGTTGCTGTTGCACAGGTTTTTCCCCCCTTCTCAAACACATTATCCCAGCAGTGCTACCACTGTCACTGATGGGCTTGGCCTTGGCCAGTGGTGGGTTTATCTTGGAGCTGGCTGGCATGGGCTCCACTGGACATGGGGGAAGTTTCTGGCAACTTCTTACAGAAGTCACTCCTGTAGCCTCCCCACTACCAAAACCTTGCCGCACAAACCCCATACAGGGTTTATGGTTCATTTGATGTGAAAGTCTTTCTTAAAGCAAGACAAAACCTTACAGTAGTCAAACTGCTTTAATTTTTTTAGCTACACAGCATGTGCATTATCTGTTTTTGCTTAAAAATACACAACTTCTTTTCAGAGTAGAAATTAAAATTCAGCTGATGTTTTTAATTTGAAATTTGCTGCTGCTATGAAAGTCAGCCTACCACCTAGTAAGTGGAAACATTAGTAAGTTAAAAAGATAACGACACAGATGTTATTCAAAGGAATAAATAAATCAAAGCTGTGTGCAAGCAGTAAGTGTCTTCTGTCTGACAGGACTCCTCAGAGAGCAATACTATAGCATTTTCCAGAATTAAATTGCATTATTATAAGAGCTTTAAATTAAGCTCCTAACCATGACCTTTAAACACGGTGATTGCCATTATGCCTGCTGAGGAGGTTGTGGAGGGTTTGGAAACCCTGTGCAAGATTGATGGGTTTTAATACGTAATCAAGTATAGGTTCATTTAGCACAGCTGTTGAACAGAGGGCCTAACACCGGGTTATCACAGGGAGTGCCCTCTCTTCTCTTCCAGACAAATCAGAGTTAGCAGTGGGAGGCAGGGCTTGTTAGTGCTAGGGAAAACAACACGGTGTCTGCCTGATGGGGCTGGAAGAGGATGTGGAGTTTAACAGTTATGCATCTGCTTTAGAGAGTGACCAGGAATAAAATGATCCCCCAGTGTTCATGCAGTGCCACATGCCACAAAAGAAAGCAACTGATATATAGTTTTTGTCTGAAAGTGTTTCTGTGGGTACATCCCAAAAGAAAAACCATCCCAAAGACAGTTTAAGATAATAAGCCAAAAATGCAGTGGAAGTATGTTCACTCAGACCAGGTAACACCTCATACAGTGCATACTTAAAACAAAAATATGTGCTAAAAATAATTAGTGAAATCCTTAAACAAGTGCACAGAGGTAAAAGGAAAAAAAAAAGTCTTTCTCTCTCTCCATAGCATTCTGATAAAAGCACTGTGAACAAATTCTGTTCTCAGTTGTACCTACTGACATGTACATACCTGTCTTATACCTTACACCTTACACACTACCATATACCTATCTTATATGTTATGTAATTACCCTCAAGCATGAACAAATGAAACACTTTGGAGAAATAAAACCAGGTCCCAATGTACTGTATGGTTATGAAGTGCCAATTCTGGAAATGTGCTAATACAACCTATCCTGAAGCCTGTGAATTCTCACCACAGAAACCAAGGCTTTGGGTCAGTGCAGGAAGCAAAGATCTGATAGGGACTGATTTGTCTCACTATGGATGGAAGTCCCACTTCTACTAGTGGGCTGGACAGGAAAGCCAGCATCCTGACTCAGCTGACTCTCCAAAGCAAGTTAGTCAAGGCCCAAATAATCGATTTTGTACCATCCACACTGAAAACAAGCAGCATGGACTGTAGGACCTCCTTCTGGCAGGCAGAGGGCTGATATTTCCCTAGAGTATCCAACTCTCCAGGGATGTTCGTGCTCATTCTCAGGAGGAACTGCAGCTGCAGGCTCAGCCCTGGGGGCTCTGCCGGTGCTCCTGAGGAGCCCCAGGTTCAGAAAGACCCAGTCCCTGGTGTCAGGTCCATTCATCAAACACAAGTGTAGCCTGAGTACACCAGTATTAAGTATTAAGTACACCAAAAACTCTTTTGATACTTTCCACAAACACTTGTGTCAAGGGCTGTAATTTAAGCAGACAAGATGCAGTGTGGCAGCTGATTTTGGTGGATGTGTGACAGGTTTTCAAGTGGCTTAACCAGCACAAACGTACTGTACTGATAATATTGTACTGTGTCAATAATATTTATTTTACATTTTTTATTAGCTCAGTTTCTAACCACTCAATCAAGTAAAGGTAGGCAAAGGCTGAAGCATCACTTTCATATTTTAACACTATATTAGGCCCAAAATTCCAAGATGTTCACTGGGGTTTTGGACTAAAGAAAGTACGAGCTCCAGATTCACATGGCCTAGCATCCCACATAAGCTCTCCTTCCTAATTATCCAAGCAGCTTTGAAGGCTGAAAATCAGCCAGTAAAAAAATGTGGAATTTAGACTCCATGAATCTGGACTTCCGTGAAGATTACAGAAATGGGAAATAAAAACATTGATACGTTAAGTTATATTTGTCAAGGGAGTTAAACTGTCCAGCTACATTGATCATTTATATTAAAGGATTATCATATTTTCAGGATTTTTTTATTTGTAACCAGCACCAGTTCTCTGTAAGAGGCATTGTTATTTAAATATACAACAGGCTGCACATATTTTGTCTTCCAGTTTCACAGAATTGTAGAAAAAGGTAAGGTTTTTTTCTATAGGAAGTCACTATAGTATTGGTTACAATGTATAATAACCTTGTCCCAGCCTTGACTGTTCTCATTCTTTTCTTCTTGTATCAGGCATGATCTGACAGAGCTTTTAGAGTCCTCTATCTCTGACCACGTGAGATAACTTTTAAGAAACTCAGACACACTTCTTTCTACCTATTCCACTGACTTCTTTTGGCTGGGAAAGCATGAATTGGCTTTTGTAAGGGTATTCTGCTGGAAGAGGTTTCCACAGATTCTTCACTTCTCATTTCCCCACCACCAGCACATTGTCACAGTATTTTTCTCCAGGCTTGTTCTTTTCTTAATGGGACCTTTTAAATATTATTTCAATAGCAGTGCAAATTGAGACATAAAACCCTGAAGTCTGTTTAGCTGCATATCTAAGAAGAGCACTACAATCCTCTCCCTCCTCTTTTCTGCATTTCACAACAGCTTGCTTTATGGGCAGCCAAGTGTTACTTGTGTCTCAGGCTTTGTAGGTGAAACTGGAATACGTGCCCCTTCAATCACTGGACTCTGTTCTTAATTTCTCTGATGAACCAAAGTTACTCTAGCACCAGATTTAACACCAATACAGAACTGCTTCTGTTCTTCGCGTGGGATGCAATATTTTTTATCTTGATATCCACTATGCAGTTTGCTTTCTTGATCTGATGAGGTTTGTCTTCCCTTTCCATTGGAAGAAAGAAAATGTGCGTAAAAGCGTATCACTCTTCCAAAATCCAAAAACCTGTTCCCTTGTCCAGCTTAGGTCATAGGGAAAAAATGTTTAGTGGTTTTAGTCACCTTTCCAGAGCAAGCAAGCATGCACTTGTATAGCAGAAGCTGTACTTGATATGCATTGCTATTAGTCAGAGTACAAAGCAGCCTTGCAGACACTCATAACCAAGTCAGCTCTCCAAGTGTTTCTTCTTGTAGACATCTGATTAAACTGAATGATTTATGATTATCTGCTCTGGAAATCTGCACTGTATTCTCATTGTCTGCTTTCCTCACACTATTTTGCTGGTGCTTCTTTCTGCACTTGCCATCACAACAGTGTACTTACAAAAAGTTGTTGTGCAGTCCTTCTCAGGATCCTGTCCGTCCTTATTTGGTTATCAATTATCTAATACCAAGTAATCAACAGAAAGCTGTCTGGGGAGAAAAGATATCCTCCAGATGAGACTTTCAGCTGGAAGTCATAAAGTTGGTAGATCCTAAGTGTCTATAAAACTTGCAGTGTTCTGCAGAGAGTTATCTGAAATACACTTTATGACTCTGCTGAGAGTAATCCCTACCTAGGCTGGGGATTCAGCTGCTGCTTTTGCTTCAGAGGAATCAGAAATCAGCTTTGTGGGACAGTATGTATGTGAAGCCCAACAGCTGAATATCTTCCACTATCTTTTGGTGCAGCCACCAGCCTCTGAGACACATCCATATGGATAGTGGGAGTGAGATTGGGAGGGCTCTGTGGCACTTTGTAGATCCTTGGGCCTTGTGCACCTTGTTTAGCACCTTTCAGGGTGATGTTTCCAGGCTCTCCACTTTTTCCATGTGAATAGGCTAGGACTTCTAGCTACAGGTGTCCAGAAGCATGTCTATCCCACTGGAGATCTTAAGAAAACATGTGAAGTCCCAGAATGAAATGCATCCTGCAGCATTTGTGGTTGGCAAGCAGATGCAGGGGACGTCAACACTTTGTGGCCTGCAAGAAGGGATCCAGTGTCCTACTGCCCTACCTCCCAATGTCATATGTATCATCAGGATACCCAGATGTATGTTGTCGCATCTCACTTAATTTTAGAAGCATTAGAAGTCACTAACCTCTTTCTTTTACTGGGAAAAAAAGACAAGTGGCACCTCCTCCATCTCAAGGATGTTGTTTTAGGAAATAATTTGAGGGTTTGTATCAAATACAATGTTGAGGTTTGACATTTTATCACTTTCCTATGTGTTATATCCTTACGTTATTTTCACAAGGCAGAAATAATTCTCCCATTAACAGTGAAGCTTCAAAGTAGATGGTGTAAGACTTCATAGTCTGGATTTTGGATGCTTGAAGCTATATAGGTGCAAAAAATGATGAAATACATCCATGAAAGTAAAACGTCTCAAGAGCTGTTTATACAAAACTACTACATCTTCCTGGGAAAGTACCAGCAAGTTGGCTACTGGAAGATGGGAACAGCCTAGGAAAAAATACCACTATAGACTTGCTGGGTTTGTCTACCTTTTGTCTAAGCATCTGTCACTGGAAACTACAACAGATGGGACACTGTCAAGGGCAGACTTTTAATTTAATCTGGTAAAACTGGTCTTAAATCCCTGTGACTCTCCACTCCTTTACTCTGATGTCATACTGAGGTACCACCACTGTAGCGCTATTAATTCAGTGCATTTACAGTGTCATCAAGCTGACCTAGTGAAGTGCAGAATTAAGCCTGACAATGACAGAACAGTAATTTTCTGAGCTGTATTTGAAAAGTGACTGAGCGTCCTTTCACATGGCAAATTTGCAGGCCATACCTGTATGCTACCCTTCTTTCAGGGCAACACAACCTCTTCTTTGTAACTACAGGAGCTCTTTAAGAATTTCCCTACAAAACAGCACTCATTCCTTGGTCAATGAGTTGCAGATTATTTATTACTTACTTAAGAATAATTACCCCCAAAGACAGTTAAATGTTTCAAGACTAAAAAGCAAAATAAATGTAAGTTGAAAGCCATTATGTACAGATACAAAAGACTTTTTGTCAGCAAACTTTTCATACAGTCATCCAAAATAAATTCTATAGGTCTGGTTCAGAGACTTCAATCTGTGCAAACAACCTTATTGGGCTATTGCACTCTTGGCATTTTGGTAAGGAATCGTTTTGGGCAGATCTGTATTAAAGTGATATTTTGATCCAAAGACACAGGCATGAAATTGTCTGTCTCCCTCCTGTCTGATGTGAAAGCGCAACCTGGAGAAAAGCAACAGCACTGATTTTGAAAAACCCAGCTTGGAGGGGTGCCAGGCCATGGGCTCCTCCTTGCCAGCAGCAGGGCCCCATTGCAGCCAGGGCTTCCAAAAGCTGCCCTGCCTCCAGAACTGCCAGAGTGGATCAGCACACTGGCTTCAGCCAGAAATGGACTCAAAGTCGCTGTTGTTTCTTCTCCCCCAGGAGAATTTTCAGAAGAATGCCTCAGAGGTAAGGGCTGAGGTTCCTGAGAACGGCCAACCTCATGCCTGGAAGGACTGAACCATACCCAATTGCTAAATGCTCTATAAAGGGCAATATTCTTTAGCCATTTTTTGGATAAATCCCACTCCACTTCTTAAAGAATATTTACAGACTATCTCCTGAGCATCCTGCAAGTGACTGACACAGATACACATGGATTTTGTTTATTCTTGTCTGCCTTGGTTTTAAATTTTATACATGTCCTCTAGGCATGACTTTGATGCTGATTTTTCTAGGGGAAAAAACCTGAATACGTAAACAAAGAAGTCATACATACATAAAGTAGTAAAGCATAAATCAAAGTCAGCCTCTGATTTATTTTTTTTTTAAAGCCAGATACTTTAAGAAGCAAGATTCTGTGTCAATGGCTGCCTTGCCTTAGTTCTCTACTTCAATTTAAGGGACTTTTGTTTCTGTATCATGATCTTCTCAGGAATTTAGTTACATTGTGAAATTTTATAACTATAAAGACAGAAAGCTAAGAGCTGTGAAACAGTTTCACAGCATCAACATTTCATGTTTTCCCCACGTGCGTATTAAAATGAGAGAGAGGTCAGTTCTCTATCTGATGTGATGCTCTGGTGTCAGAGAGGTTTACTGTGTCACCTACTAGCATGACAAATCCAGTTCTCCAGCTTTATCTGAGATGTGCTCGCACAAAAGATTCTGGGTGGGAAGCCTCTCACAGACATTTTTTTGAATGGTCATGCATATATTTGTCCTACTTTGCTGATCTCTGTGCACTAGGTGGGTGGCATTGGTTTTACAGGATTCTTTCCAAGGAGCAGCCAAAATCACTTTCAGTGTGGAAGCCTGATCCCCGAAGTGCTGTCAAGGGCAATGACACGTGTACAGATCTCATCAGCAAGTGCTGTCTGCACCGGTGAGGTCTGCCTGGACCAGTTGCATATCCAATTTTTCCAGGAATCCAGGATGTGTTACCTATGCACATAATTCTTGTGTTTGGTCAGTTCTTGCCCGTATTCTTTCCCTTTTTTTCTCTGCAACCTTAAAATGGCTCTAGATGGCTCCTGAAGTGCTATAGCTTGCTTGTTGACTTCTCTTTGAAAGAGGCATGCCAGATTTCTTTGAAATAGTTGAGCACTATGAAGATGAGATACACAAAAGTAAAATTCAGCCCAAAAGATCCACTCTGCCACTTTTTTCTTTCATTGGCCTCACCTATGAAACCCAAGCAAACACAGCTGCTAGACCTGATTGTGTTCAAACCATGTTTGTCCCAGATGCATCAAATCAGCTCAGAAACCAAGGTATAGTCTGGGATCACATGTAGCCAAGGTATAATTTTCTGCTTTTAAATGTCCAGAATTTCCTGCGTTGATTATTTCCTGTGTTTGATTTCAGGTGTTCAGTAGCTAACATGAGACCTCTGACTGAGGAAACATCACGGTGCAAAGTCTCAGCTGAAATAGCTCCTTGCCCACACATCTTTCTACAGCACTTTAAAATACGCATTTCCTGCACGTACTATAATTAAGCTCTTTCATTCTCCCTCCTGTTGCTATTAAAATACTCATTATCTACTAAAAACTCTTGCATTATGCTGTTTTTTTATATCCCTCTTGTTACTTCAGGAGGTAGATAGAGACATTTTAGAAGATGTAGTTCTAATAAGGGAAATTCCAGCATTGCTTCACCATGACAATGGGGCACAATTAGCAATGAAGCAACAACTTCACTGTGGGTCACAGCCAGTGATCACCAACCGCTAAAGGGTTTGGGGCTGGCTTGCAGCCACAGACAACATCCACAGGATTGCCTGCACCTCACTGAGCTGTACAGGCAGATGTTAATCTCAAGTCCTGCTCAAATGATGTTGGGAGGATTGATAGTCCTTGGTACCTCAAGCAGGGAACAAGAAGTAAAGAAGCAGGGAGGCAGAAGAAGTTGTTTTGGCTATTGATAGTTCATTGTCTAGGTAAAAATTCCTTCCAAAACGTGTGTCCTCCAGAGCAAAAAGAGATTGGCTTCTGTCTCAGCATCATGCCTTACTCTCAGAGAGGACATCTTGTACTCTCAGTCCAAAGTTTAACCCTATCCTGCCTCTCTGACTTGGCTTGTGCAGTTTCACACCTGATAAAACAAAAGGAAAGATGCAATGTCACAGTTGGCAGATGACCGTAAGCCAGCTGCTGGAGCTACACTGAGCATCTGAGCAGCATGTTCCAGCCACAGCTGCAAATGCCCCAAAAGGTTTAACAATGTCTTATGAAATATTTTTTGACTCAAAGAGCTTCTCAAGGAGAAAGGACTTCTCAGAGAGAGTACAGCTTTCAGGAGAACTTCTGAGAGACCATGTTCCTGCTTATGGATATCTTCCAATTAAAGTGTGTCCCTTCATTGGTGCCAATCTGATCAAGGAAATACAAATTGGGCTGTGAGAAGACTGATAAGAGTATACCCTGGAAAAAAATGCTTCAGTGAAGTAATGGATAATGTGACAAAATATATTTTGTATAGAGATATACAAAACTCAGGCATGCTTTATTAATAATTATTAGAAATGAATCTGGCATGACCCAAACCTACATGAGAGAGTTATAACTTCCATTTCAGCTAAGTCAAATTATGTTAACATACAATCTTAAATTTAATTTTTTATATATAATCTGAACTTGCTTTGACTTTTTCCCAGAGGACATGTGCAATGCAGTTTAAACTTTTTATTTATATCCAAACAGGATCAAAGGTGCAAGAAATAGTAACACATTTAAAGTGCACAGTTAAGCAGAAATGCACCCCCTATTTGAGCAAAGATCTGTATAATTGTCTGTGGCTTCAACAAAAAGATGCCATTATACTGGAAGCAAGGTAACATGAGGAACATAGTTTAATCTAACTTTGAAATACCTTAATCTGAAGAAAAAGTCTGGTGGTAACAGGCCCAGAAATCAAGATAAAAGTTCAAAGATGCATATGTAAAGTATCAAACCCTTAATTGCACAGTTGAATGCACATGTAGACAGTGGTTCTTTCAAATTATTTTGCAGTTGTGTTTGTTTTATACAAGTCAGCTTAGATAGAAACTCCTGTAAACAGTGGTTTACTGCACATACACTGATTAAAATAATGTTGTTTATCTAGGAAGTACCACAGAGTGCACAGAATTCTTTTTGAGGAAGATATTAGTGATGCACAACAAACAAATACTCTAGTTCATTACTAATTCTCTTTTCCTTTTCTTTGAACTTTGTCAGCCCTGAGATTTCTCCTCAATCATTAGGCACCTCTATGCTCATCATGCTTTGTTTGAAACTACACAGAAAAGATTTAAATCATATGGTCTCACAGGATCACTAGCTATAGTCTCCCTCATTACACCTTTTTCCTTCTGTGGTCTACTGACCATGGTTTGGGAAGTGCTGCCTTGTTTCCAACTTAAGTACGGTTACCCAGTTCTCCTCGCCCTGAGATGTGGCAGGCCTGACCATGCTTTTAAAATAGGCTTTGAAAAATGGAAATGTCAGTGGTTGTTGGTGTGAAACGGAGCTGCTTGGAAATCAAAGAGAAAAGAATTGGGGAAAAAAAATCAAAAAATATAAATAAGGAGACAAGAGGCAACTTGAGATAACACAAACATCTCTCAGAGATGGGATTCCATCCTCAGGAAAGACCTCAGGAGCCAAACTCCAACTGGCTGGGAGCTGTAAATTATTAACACATTTGTCTCAGAAACATATTCATGCACTGTTATGACAAATCTGTGCCCGTGGTCTATTCCTGGCATTCAGTGCTTAGTAGTTTCTACATAGCTGCCTAACATGAATTTATATGAGCAACATCAATCATATCAAATTCTAAAGCAATATCTTCCTGTTTAAAAGATTTTTTTATTATTATTATTTTATTCACAAGACAATATGAAAGCACGTCTAATTAAATCTTCTCCACTTTTTCTCTTCCAGAACCCAAAGAGCATTTTAATCGTCGCGGACATTCATTTCTGCTGAAGACTGCATGACTTGAAATTCTGCCTAATACGCATCAAAAACTAAACCAGACGTTTTTAATTACTACCACAAAGTCTGTAGAGATATGTTCTGTAATGAGGAATGTGGTTAAACAGCAAAGTAGTCCCATTTGCCTTTGCAACAGACTGTTAACATTTTATTTTGACCTATCCTTATACCACAGATCTGTTTTCTTTCTAAAAATTGTCAGTTTGTTGCTAAGTCAGGTAAATACACATGGACAAATGCTGGCCCGCCAATGCAATGCTGAAGCCAGTGGACCTCTGCCTACTCATATCCGTCCAGGATATTTCACAACACATTTAAATACCATTAAGATAACAGTGCAAACCAAAAAAATATTATACTAATGCTCTATCTTAGACATAGTGGGAACAATGTACATTTAAGAAGAGTCTTTCTGTTCTTGGGATAGTTGCACATCAATAATTTGCATGTAATATCATGTTTTCCCTTGTAGCAGTAGTGTTTAACAAGGACAGTATAAATCAAAGAACAAACAAATTATTTTAAAAGTTTCTTTAAAGACTGCTTAAAGTTAGATAGTGTTATAGTTATACTGAATCAAATTCATCCCACCAAGCTTCTATCTTACACAGAAGGCTTTGTGTACCTTTATTTAAGTACTAATTTAATTTTAAAGCAGAGAAAGAGAAGGAAGGCAGAGGACATACACCAGCCTCTGCTGCACTTCAGTGGAGGAACACGTGTGATCCAGCAGCCCTCGATGGACAGAAATAGCCACTTGAAAAAAACCTATCACTAATCTCACTCCAAAACATGCATTTAAGTCAGCCACATTTCTCTGCAAAGGTTTCTTTTTCTCAAAGCTGATTATAAAAGGAGAAAAGAGCCATTAATTGTGATTTAGAAATCTAATTTTTAGACATCCACATTGGAGTTAGATGAGCTCCTGCCTATGGGAGCATGGCACAGACAGCAGTCATTAAAAAGTGCTGTTGGCTCTGTTAGAGCCCATTTGGCAAAGGTCGCTAAGAAAGGTGATACCAAAAATATTTAACTGCTCTAAGTCAGACGTAAATTGATGTGAGCTGAGTTTTGCATTATATCATCTAGAAAAAACATGGCAATACATAACAGGATTTGTATGTTCTCAAGATTTAATGTATCTCAGATTTAGATCAGTAGCTAAGCCAACTATATGGGTTTAAGCAGAACTTTACCAGGCTTTTTTCTTTCTTTTTTTTTTTCTTTTTTTTTTTCTTCCTCCCTGGAGCTATGTCTGAGAAAGAAAGACCAGATAGTGAAAATGAGAAGGACTATCTCTTACTGAAAAATCTGAAAGTAATGAAAATATGGAGGCTGGAGGAAGGTACTGGAACTTTGGGTTTATTTTGCCTACTTCTTACCTTATAGTATGTTTCAAAGAGCTAATGGCTGAGGATGAAGAGATCTGAACATCATTGCAACATTCAGAGACTATTAAGTGAGGGGGAAAAAAGAGATGAAACTGAAGAGAAAAAATCAACATAACTAAGTTCCTCAAAGCAGCAGTCTCAAAAGGAACACCCTTTCTACGTCTATAATCTGGCACCTACAAATGCACAATGGGACAAGGCACAAGCCATTGTGAGAATCTTGTTGTTTCCAGTACAATGGGCATTTTTTTCTCAGAGTTATAAACCCTGAAGGAGGTACCAAATTGAAAACAGAACTATTGTCAGACAACAGTGCTTCCTGCTCTATGAGAGACACGGCTGCAGATGTCTGTGAGCAACAGTTTCAAAACTGACAGCTTCGCAAATCAGACTGTTTAGTTAATGTGCTGCAGCTTGGAGTGTTTGAGGTCTGCTCCTGATGCTCTCAGAGAACTGGGCTAGCTCTCTACAACTCCCAGCACTCATGCAACATCAGCTGACTTTATTTTTTAAAGAAAAGAGAAAGAATGTAAACTACTCACATATATATTTTTTTTAATAGATAAACCTGTACTTCATCCCTAATAAATCCTTACCATGATACATACTTTTTGTCTGCATATGAGAATAAAGCATGGAAAAGTATGACTATTGTGTGTGTGCACAGCAGCACAAAACATCCAGAGCAGAGCAGGAGTACTGGGCTTCCAGATTTAGGGAGGAAAACTGTCCCCCTTCCTCTTGTCAGGGCAAGCGAGCAGCAGGTGAGGATCCAGTGGGAACCTGCAGTTAAGCTAAAAGCCAGGAGTCTGCTGCGTGCTGCCCCCTGATCCCCACAATGAAACCAACTGCCTTCGTGGAGGTGCTTCTAACTGGAAGCACAGACAAGGCTGCTGCAAAATATGCGGGTAGATGTTTTGTTAGGATTAGTAACTGAACAGATTTTGACTGGTGACCTCAGATGACAAAACAGAGACACAGGTCTCAGGACAAGAGCCCTCACCCTGAGCAGTGCACTCCATGGAGGCCCTTGGGCTTCCCTCCAACGCCCATTTCACGGCAGCTGCATGTAAAGCAGGTTCTTATCTCTCCTCTGGAGACAGGCTAGTTTCAGTTTCTTTAACCTAAAGCCATAGTATTTGCCAATTCTGGTGAAGGTGGCCTCAAGCCAGCCCTGTAGTTCCTTTCTGGCATTGCAGCTGGAGAGTCTGAGCGATAAGACCATGGTCCTTGCAGAGGCTGCCCAAAGCTCCCACCTCCCTGAGACCTCACAGCACTGCCTTCTGTCTCTCCACTCGGGCTATTTGGAAGTTCACGTGAGTGAGACAGCTCCTATTAGCTGCCTTGTTCTCCAAAAACCTGCTTTCATAGCACATGGCTGTGGCTGGGCATGTGGTGTGACCTCTTGGGGCTCCTCATACCCATATCAGACATGATTTGGGTAGGTGGGGTTTGTTTGTATGGCCTCTGTGCTATCTTTCTGTCCACAAGCAGAGGGACTAGGAAAACAGCACAAAAATTATTCACATGACAGTGTACATACAGTATCCAGGAGCTGGAAGGTGTTCACCTATGGGTAGACAACCTGGAAATATAAAGAAGCAATTCATGGAAAATAAACACAGATTTTCAGACTGTGAAGTAAAATGTTTAATGCAATGTAAGAAGCCTGTCTGGGGATATACATGTCTCAGTTCACCCTTCCTGATATGCTGGCAGCTGCCTAGTGTGTGTTCTTTCCATGAAGGACAATTTCGATAAAGAGAAAATAATTGTTCCATATTTTGTATTTGATCGTCTTGTTTATTATTTTCCATTGGGAACGATGCCCTGTGCCTCACCTGGGGTCAGATTAAGGACTGTAGGCCTGTGAGCTATGGGCCAGCAGTGAAAGGCAGCCTGGGCACAGGAAGCAGACGGGACAGCTGCATGGCACGAGCTGATGGCCACCAGCAGCAGTAGGAAGGCACAGCAGGTCAGGCTGGTGTGTTTGTAGAAAAATACAGAACCAAGTGGAAACAAAACAGCACAGGTTCACCTGAGGGTTTGGAAAAGAGAGTCTATAATAAGGGTAGTTCTGTTAATCATGGGCTGGGTGCTCCATTAAGCCTTGATCTAATCCTGATCATATAGAATTTGCCTTGCTTTCTACATCCTATGCACTGTAATCTGAACTTCCTGTGTCAAGTAACACATTCTTTACAAAATGAAATAACACCGTAATTGTTCTGCTCTTAGTTAGTGGTTTTCGTTTTAACACTCTGACTACCATAACAAACAAGCACAAAATGTTCACACTCCCCCTTCACACATAGCATGCCTCTGCCTGCCAAAGCGACAGCAGCCCAAGGGTTAATTTTTTTACATTCTAAACATATGCATGCAACAAAATGTATCCTAGGGCTACGATTCATTTGAGGAGTTCACAGGGATAGAAAGGCTCTTGAATTCTAGCAGTTAAGCCTTGTTTGGGGCTTACATATTTAACTGGTGAATCTTTGTATTAAAATGCGGTTTATGTTGCTTCTGAATAAAGCAGTGCATCCTTGCAAGAAATACACAAAACAGATGTTCTATTTTTGCAATAACTTGTCTTGTCTTGCAACTTTTATCTGGGCAAAACTTCTTGACATGCGTGAGAGGGTGAATTTCCTAATGCATTTTGCACCATTAGGGTCATTCGAACAAGGTAACAAACATATTTATTGAGGGGCAGACACTTACATCCTTCCTTCGGTTACTTTCTCACCATGATCAATGGAATAAGAATTGTTTTTCTGACATTAACCATCAGTTGACGCTATTGTTAATTAATTTTGGTTTCTAAAATAATCAGAGCCTGTGGGTGACATTTAGCTTTTTTGGGACCCCTGACTGTTGCCACGATGAAAGGCACGGTCTCTCACCAGCCCCTCTGAGTCCCACACCTGCATTTCACCTAAAATGCAGATCTCTGCCTCCTGGCCCGCTGAGATGCATGCGGCAGGGGAGAGGCTGCCAAGGGCACCCGTCAGGTGAGCCTCCCTTCCGCTGAAGTTCTTCCTGATTGCCAAAGACAAAATGTCACACTGTTCTCAAGAAGTTGTGGATGTGAAAAATGTGAAAGCCAAGACTTCACTTCAGCTCCAGCAGCAGCTTTAGAACTGGCACAGTGTTAGTGGATTCAAAGCAAGCTTGAAGAAAAGTTTGTGTCTCACAGTGCCAGAAAGTGTCTGGGAACTTGCTTTGAGCTCTGGTAGACTTTGAAAGAAAATCACTGGACCTGGCAAAAGCTAGCTTTGCCTAATGGGCTGTCAGTGAGCTTTAGCATCTCAAAATCATTCCTTGCCCTGGGAAAAAATCCAGACCCTGCTCTGGCCCACCTACCCCTAAGCACAGGATGAAAATGATCTGGTTCTCAGCAACGCTCTGTCCTGTTGCCTCTGCAAATCCTGTCCATGTCATGCCAGTGTTAGGGAGTTGGAAGCAATGACATGCTTGATGGGAATTATCCATCATGCTCTTTTTGCTGCCCAGTGAGAACACTCCCACATACGATTTCAGTAGCTGAATCCCACGATGTAAAGGTTGGAAATTACATTATGTATTAAAAGATTCAGCTAGAAACATTGATATTGGTGAGTTGAGGAGAAGAAGAACAAAATGTGTGGGTTACAGACTCAAGGCTGCTACAGGAGCTAACCCTGCTGTATATCAGAGAGGAGCATGTACACGTACTGGTCCCGTCTGTCCAGGAATATGCCTGGAGGATTGATAGGATGTTATGACACATATGTAAGGTCTGTGGCTCCAGAAGATCAGGAAAAAGGAATAATTGCTTTAAATATCTGGCAGTTAACAACACCTAACTCCTCCCAGATACATTAAATTGCTGTTCTCAGCTCAAGTCACCCCTGCTTGAAAGACAAAGCAATGGGAGCTGTGAAGCTTTCTTTGGGTTGGGACATCCTCCATCCCAGTTTGCTTCAGGCCAAGGATTCCTGGCTCTCTGGCCAGTCCCTGGGAGATACATCCTTCACAGGACTGTTGTCCTCCATAGGCTGCTGCACTGCCACCCCAGTCACGAAGACCTGCCTTGGGAAGTGTGCCTGTGGCTGTGGGGGCTCACAAGTGTCCCAGGACCCCATGTTCAGGATCACCACATCCAGAGAAACAGAGTCATTTGCCAGGCAGCTGGCCGTCATCTCTGACACAAGCAAGAGGGAGAGAAAAACAAGTAACAGCATGCATTTGCAACATTCACAACAGACAGCATAACTGTAAAGACAGGGAAGAAAAATCACATCACATTGATGACCCAAAAGCAACCCAGAGTTTTCTCTCCTCCTGGTACCCAGCCAAGGTGCTGTGGGTGCCCATCCACCCCCAGAATATGAAAAACCTGCCAGAATATAAGCCAGTGTTGAATATAACAGTGAAAGCTCCCCATGTCTCCACCCGCAGCCTTTGTAACCTGACATGAGACTAAGGTGTATTTCTACATGGATTTATTATTAAAATGTAATCCCTCAGACAAAATATAGCTATATGAAATCCAGGAGTTTATAAAACCCTCTCTGGTGTTTGAAACATTTATCTGCTACTTAATTTGCATGCTTTTAATTAAAGGCATTTTCCTATAGATTTCTAATGCAGAATGAAATACTAATCTTTTGACTTGGAGACACCATCTAGAAGCTGTTTTCCATGGGTCTGGAAAGAATAACTTGTCCAAGAACACAGGACACATGAATCCAATCAACTTTCATTCAGCCTGATGAGCCTGTTACAGTTGCTTTTCAGAATGGCTTCAACAGTGTCAAAATGTTTGAAACACTTTGAGCAGAAACTCTACTCCTAGTTTCCCTCTCATTATTTTCAGTTGTTCAGGATGAGTTTGTTTTGAGCTCCGGTTTGTAACATGGCGTTCTTTAGAAATGCATCTTTTAAAAGACAAATATTTAAAATGCTGAAGGGGTTTATGTTTCCTTGATATCCATCCACCACCGAGGAAGGTGACTTGCAAAGTCAGGACACAGGCTGCTCGCAAACTGTTGTAATTTGGGGGAAAAAATTAGTAATTTAGGGGGAAAATAATTAATTTGGGAAAAAAAATCTCCTTGTAATTTTCAATTATGGTCATTTTAGATGCTATTTTTAACCAAAGTTGCTAGAGTTTTTTTGCCAGAGAGGAAATGGATTTTCAGAATCAATGGCCTTTGGTGTTTTTTTCACTTTCACAAAAAGTGGCATATTAACAAAAATATTTACAAAATTATGCCAAGATATATTCTAATTTATACATTAAAGGAAAATCGTGAGGGGGAAGGAATACAGTTATTACTTTCATGAAGAGATCTACAGTTAGTAAATTAATTTTGTGTTGTTTTTTCTCAAGAATTTTCTGTAAGTCAGATCTAGACTATTCCTGGAAAGCAGGATCAAGAATCATGAGCACCTTAGTTGATCTAGATGTACCTTGGATGGCGGCTCCTTTTTTGGGAACTGACATTTTGGGAAGGAAAACTTTCTGAGAAGGCAGGTAAGCCCACAAGTAACTAATAAAAATGAGCCAACACCTGGAAGCAATGACATGCTTGATGGGAATTATCCATCATGCTCTTTTTGCTGCCCAGTGAGAACACTCCCACATATGATTTCAGTAGCTGAATCTCACAATGTAAAGGTTGGAAATTACATTATGTATTAAAAGATTCAGCTAGAAACATTGATATAATATGCCGTTGTGTTATTTCCAAAATCAAGTACAACCTATAAAGATTCTGAATTAAAATCTGTTTTAAATGTTGCATCCTTTGTATGTCTGGAAATTCAAAGGACTGCTGAAGATTTTGCTGTTGATATTGGAGAGAACAGTGTGCTCTCTTCATGTAAAAGCCTATGAGTTTGAGAAATACCTTTACATCTTAAAAGGCAAATGGAGGAGAGACTAATATAAAGCAAGAGTGAAACGTGATATCATTTTGCTATGCACAGAGGAGGGTGACATTCTGAGAAAATGATTTGTACTTCTATTATTTGGATTTGAAATAAATCAATAAGAGAAAAAAAAATCACCTACTTTTTCCAGCAGAATGGAAAGGTTTATCATATGTGTACCAGGCAGTGCAATAAGTTCTCACCTTTGTTAACAACAGAAGACTTTCACTGGAAAATACATACATATATATGGATTTTCTTTGATTGGTATGAGCACAAGAAGCATGCATAAATACATAGAAACATTTTTTCCTCTCACCTTTTTTTAAAGACTTTTTGTTCTATTTGACCATCTCTACTATTCCTTTCTAATTCTTAACAAAGTAAAGATGCTGGTAGGTCTTCTGGCTTCCAGTTTATATATTCAGTTGCACTATAGTGTAATGCAGTCGAACTTAGAAGCCACCTCTCTCTCTGTATGAGATGCGTTAGCTGTCGTAGTAGGACCTTGCCCTGAAACTGTTTATAATCTGCACTAATAAACCAGACTGGAGAAAAACAGAAACACAAAAGGGAGAAAGGGCTCCAGTCTCATTGTCATGCTGTGTGGAAGAGCTAGGGCCACCTCACCTTGTCCCCTTCTCCATGCCTAGTTACCAGGCAAAGTGTGTTGATGCTCAAGGATTTGCAGCCCTTTACCCGAAGAATGAGAAATGCCCCCCTGGAGACCTATAGAGTGAGGGGTCTTCTTCCATTGAAATCACTAAGTTTTCACTGCTTTCAAGGGGAACTGGCCCTTCATCCAAAGAACACCAGATCCGGTCAGCACCCACAACTTCCAGCTCTCTCCGTTTGCTGATCTCCAAGGAACGTGCGATCTTTATAAATGTCCATCAGTGCTGTATACAGATCTTGCAGAGCTGTTTTGCATCCTCTCCTTTTGTGGATGCCTGGGAAACAGACCACATCTCTGGGGAATCTACTGGCTACTGGTAGAAAGCCACTCCTCATACAAAGTGTCAATGGGCATAGCTAGGCTAGGTACCTCAAGATGATATATCCTATCCAGCAATATAATATCAACAAGGCCCTGCTCCAGACATGCCTGATAACAACAGGCTGGTTTTGTCAGATCATTTCCATTGCCAGAAATACGGCAGTGCAGCTATCTTAGTGCAGGCTGCTGGCAAGGCTCACACCTTCACCACGGGGCTTCCTCCTGCTCACAGAGACTCTGCGGCACAGAGGAGCACCATGAGAGAGGTAAGGTCTGACCACCAAAAAAACCAACAGACAGTGCTAGATACTAACCACAGAGCCATGAAATTATTCCCATCTGTTAACCAGTTGTAACAGATCATCAGAGCACACAGCAGTTTAAGAGCGGGGCAAGTGACAGTATACCATGGAAGAGAGGAGACCATTTGCCACCCAGAACCTGGGAGCCGGTGGCAAGGTGAAGCATTGCGTATCTGCTTTCTGGAGCTGGGGAGACATGGGAGGAGGGACTGCTTCCCAGTTCAGAAACGCCACCTGCTAGGTGCTGACAGACATCAAGGGTGAGGTAAGGGAATATAGGGGTTTCTTCTTTCAGGAACTGTAGCGGTTTTGCTGTCATTTGTGATCCGTTTATGTCTGTAGCTGTCAAGAGAAAACGGGACAAATAAATCAGCGGAGCCCCGTGAGCAGTCTCTCCAGTTCTGGATGTTCTTGACACCTCAGTTGGAGACATATTTTGCTGCTCCATGTCACAAATGTTCCTGATGTGCATGGGGCCAATAAGCCACAAAACTTCTAAGAGGTTTGCTCAAAATATCAATTACAAGAAGAGACACCAAACCAAAGTTCGGAGTTCATTTCCAAAAGTACAGTCTAAATGAAATCCTTCTGCAGACGTTCATAATATTTATTAGCTGCTATTTTCCAACCTATTTCAAAGGGTAATTTTGTGGACAACCTGCTACACGCCCCATTTTTTTTAAAAGGTGATGTACATTTCAAGCTCTAAGCACTCCTGAAGACCAATGCAGAAAGCAAACTCCCAACCAGAGCGCTGCCCTCAGCTTGACTGGACTGACAGAAACAAGCCAGGGTTGAAAAGGCCAGAAACTCTCTCCAGAGGCTCCAAGAGGGAGTGTGGGGAGTGCCGGCGGTGCGGCGTTCCCTGCAGCCCCCGGAGCCCCTGGCCGGTGAGCCGTGCCAACGTGGTGGGAGTGAACAAAAGGGAAGTGGGATCCAGGGAGCAGACAATTTCCACAACATGTTCTCTGCCTCAACCAGTGGCAATAATTGTGCCAAAAAATAAAAATAATAAAAAGAAATCTTTGATTTCTGTTGTTTTGGAGTTGATTCCAGCAACGGAGCCAGTGGAAGGAAAATAGCTAATGAATGCACAGTTTCAGTAGTGGTTTACTCTTGTTGTGAAGGGCTCAAAACTTGTGAAACCCCTGCGGGTCCCCAGTCCTGAGAGATGTGCACCAGATGTTTGAGGGCCTTCCCGAGGAAACCAGTCCTTGCTGCAAACTGGCAGGGATGGCAGGGAACAGGGACCAGCCAGGCCCTGCCTGCCGCGGCTGGCACGGCAGGAGGATTTTCTTCAGCGAACATTTTTCCATTTTAAAACACTTTCCTAACCCAAATGAGTTGTACAGAGAAATGAAGTTTCTGGGACTTCTGTATGTTATTCTAAATGTCAGAAATGTGATCCAAATGTTGTGGTGCTAATTGCCTGTAACCCCTAAGGGAAATTAGCTTTCTCATTTAAATGTGCTTTCTCCAGGGCTAACAACAAGGCCTTTCAAGTCACAGGAAAACATATACCCCATGCAAGAGTCTGACCCCCCAAATGATATTCAGGCATCTCCCCACCACAGCACCCATGAGGGATGTGAGTACCCAGGTGTGGATTTGTATGACTTTAGCCTGTGTCTGGTAGGATTTCACATTCACAATATTTATTTCAACTGGGAAGAAAAAACAGTCTCTATGTTGTACCAAATTGAAGTCCCCAAGAGCATTTCTTTGCCTGAGTTATTAACCCCTAGTAATGAAGGTTTGAAATTGAGATATTAACTGCTGGAGGGGCAAATGACGTTGCTTTAATAAGGCTAATTAGCTGACACCTGCAGCGGGGGACGCTGGATGTGGCTGCAAGCTGCCAGCAGCCGGGCTCGGGGGCCAGGTCCCTGCCTCCTTGCAGCTTATCAGTGTCAGGCAGCAACTCCTGCAGCAGGGCTCACCCCAGGACCGCAGCCAAGTCCTCAAAGAGGTGTTTATCCAAAGGCAAAGCCGTCATAGGCAGAAGAGACGCTAGCACAGCCACATATCCTCTGCCCTGCTGAGGCTTTAGTCTGCTGTCTTTGATGGGAGGCTGCTGAAGGCCAGCACGGCAGCAGCATGCTTCTCACAGCAGCCATGCTTGGTCCATGCACTGCAGCTGTTGCCTTAGCCAAGCATTATCAGCCTGATTACATGTTAATTTTAGGACCGTTTTAGTCCTTTTTATCCTCCCCTCACCTTATTTTTTCCAACAAGCTCAGAAATATTTAAATCCTTGAACTGCCAGTTTTAAGATATCGGGAGGCAAATAGGAAAAAAAGAGGCTAAGGCTTTTCGTTCTGATTTTTTAGTTGACTGACATGTTAAGAAGATTGGGAGTTTCTCTAATAAAAGCATCTGCATAGACACATCCTTCCACTGATCCTCTTGTGCTGCTTTGTTTTTTCTTAACTGACAGGTTAATCCAATCATAAACAATTGCATTATCATCCTCCAAATTATTTTCTATATAGTTGATATTTTTTGTTAAAGAGTCTCATAAAAAGTGAATCCATAATAAGCCTTTGAATAATTAAAAGAGTTTAATTGACTTAGAGGTACCAAGCCACCTCCATAAAATAGACTTAAATGGCCTAATTACTAATACACCATATGGAGGAAAAGCAGAGGTGTGGTGCAGTCTGTTGATGGATCAATTAGCACACAAGGCGGAGGATTGTGTCATCATTGCTGTTACCATCAAAACAAAATCCTATTTTGAATGTCTGTAATATCACACAAATGATCTTGGTTTTTTCCATTTGTGTAGCACTTCCTCCCAAACTAAGATCTCAAATGAATTAAACTATCTCTGCCTTTGCTTTATTCCCTAAAGGTTAGGAAGGTGTAAATGACAACCTGGTTTATCAGCTATGTAGAAGTAATTTCTAGAGCAGACAGCTTCTTCTTACTCCACCAAAAACTCTCAGCTCTTCCAGAAATTAATGGAAAAACTGCTGAAAGCGAAGAAGCTGTCTCTGTGGGTACAAACTGGTGAAGGGCTTTTGCCTTCACAGCATAGGAGGGGGACATCCAGGTGTCTACTTATCTTCAGGAGTTTAGCAAAGCACTGGGAAATTGCAGTGCAGTGCAAATCTCTCCACTGCTTTTATCAGTATAATACACATTGCATTCTGCGGGGAAAGGTTAGTAGTGTGAATTCTTCCACCCCTGAAAATGATGTAATGAATTACAGTAAGGAGTTCATGCTTTTACAGTTAAGAAGAGCTCTCATGTTAAGCTTGAATTAAGTGCCCATAAAATTTCTGGGAAGGGTTCCTGGGAAAAAGCATATTGCTAACATTTAAAATTATTTTTTTATAGTTTAAAAAGAGGAGGAAAAATGTCACATTTTGAGAAGAAATGTTAAAAAAATCAACTTGATTTTAAATTTTATTATTATAATTTTAAATTATATATTTTAAATATTGACATTTCACAACTTACGTCTTTTATATGGTAAAGCACAGAGCATGCAGGAGCACAGCCTACCTCTGCACTGGGGCTGCAGCTCTTCCTCTCAGCAGCTACTGCCCTAACCGGCTAATTTGAGAACTATAGGTCTGTGGCATCATTCGTATAAACCTCTTCTATCAAAATTGTAGGTTTCTGGGCCTTCTGAGTTATCCTAATGTGCAAGTATTGGAGGAGTCCACCCTCCATTTACACTGGGATGGGGCCATTCTGCCTGTGGAGCTGCTATGTTTCCTTCCATGCTTCACCAGCGCAGGAGAAGGCTTGGCTCCTGGTACAGTCTCAGTGAAGGTGAATTACACCACCATACCCAAACACGCTATTTTCAAGGGGCAGTGCCTGTACACAGGAGTCAACTTTTGAAAAGGTCACTGTTCCTGATTTCTCTTTTTGTTCCCCTGACAGAAATGCTCTATTTAATTTAATACTCTGGCAGCTGTTCTGTTCTTTGATCCGTCTGCTTTTTTTTGTTTCCACTCATTTTCTGCTGCTATGTAATGTGGGGAAATGTGCCTTGTACACAACTACTGTTTTGCTCATCCAGGTTTCATCTGACATGCATTTTAGCACAGAGAGCTGCTGATCACCAGCTTGCTTTCTCAGGGTACGATCTGAACCAGGGGTCCTCAAACCACTGCATCCGCGCGCTGGCCCCCTGGTTAAAAAGTTTGAGGACCCCTGGTCTAAACCTTAGCTTGCAACATTGCTGTCAGATAAGTTATCCATTCCTGAAAATTTAAATAGACATTGAAATCAATCCTATAAGGATGCTTTACCCCTGGAAGGACTTTAGACCACTGTCATTCAGTTGTTTCCACTGCTATCTCTTCAAAATAATCTTTTGTGCTTTTACAGTCAAATCTCAGACAAAACAGCTGTTTACTGAGTCCAGGACACTTATATGTGACCAAGAAGTCTGGGCAACTCTATCTGTGGGGTTCCTCTAATTGTCTGGAATGAGAAAGCCAGACTTTTTATAGTTGTCTCAAAACGAGTAAAACTTGGGCAAAACTTGAAACACTCAAAATCTACATTACTTCTTAAAAGCTAGGTCTAGTATTTTGTATTCTTCTGGAAGGACTTAGGTAGGCATCGGTATGTCTCAAGGAGATGTCAGAATAAACATGGCATCAGGTTTCACCCACCCAACAAGCAAGAATTCCAGGAAGCTGCCTGATACAGAGCCTGTGGACAGGAGCACCCTCGCTCACTCCAGGGACAGCCCCACGCATTTGTGTTGTGAGAGAAGGCTGATTCTCTGGGTGCTTTTAGAGCTGCGACAAATTATTGCAAAGGAATAGAATTGCTCACTCCCAGAAAATTACTGTCATAAAGTTTAAGAGCAACCTAAAGATGACTGATAGCTTCCATTGTACCCAGGGAAAACTGAGCTGTCTGAGGCTTTGAGGGTGCCTGCTACCAGCAACAATCTTCCAGTGGCAAATTGTTTACTGTTGTCTCTCTTTATATGGTGGGCACAGTGCGGTGAAAGCTATCTCACTCCCGTTGGACTGGGTCCCTGCCTAGCCTCCTCCTCCTCCCACCATCCATGTGCCTAGTCACATCCCCTCACAGAAACGCTGCATAATACTAAAACATTATGGGAACCATATGTCTAGAAAATGAAGTGGGCTTGCAAAATGAGATTAGATCTAAATGATTAGAGATCAGAGTTTGGTTTTATTTAAAAATGCTTGAAGCACAGACATGCTTCTGTGAATTCTGCTGAGAAACTGCTGGCCAGAGTAGGAGTTGGACCTAAAGAAAGATGCAATTCCTTGACTGTGCATCCAGACAAGGGGTGGGAGCTGCAGTTACATAACCTGCCCATGTAGGCCTTACAGCCATACGGCAAAGTGCACACATGCCATGTCACGTTTGACTCCTGTGCTGTGATAGTTGTCCTGCAAGTTCTGCTTCTCTTGTCTGTTCTCCTGTTGCACTCGGACCATAAGGCATCATTATTTTAACACATGGGCTCTCCTGGAAAACCTTCCTGAAAACTCAAACATCTTTATTTTCTGTGAAGGAAAAAACACTGTTCACCGTATATATACATATATATATATATATATATATATATACACTCAGTAAGCTTGTCAGTAGACTTCCAGCACTGAGGGCAATAGTTGTCTGTTAATACAGTCATTTGTGATCGGGGATCACTGGAGATGTCAGGGAGATAGGATCCCCAGGTTCAATTCACCTTTGATATCTAATAGTATTTTTCAGCATACATGATTGGGTACCAGTCTACCCATAGAAAGACTGTCCTTCAAAAAGAGGAAAGCAAATCACCACTAAATAATTTCTTCTCTGTAGGAAAGCAGCTATAAAACTGAAACTGCAGTTCAGCAGGGAAGAACATCTACTGTTTGAAACGCCTACTACTGCACCAGAAATGCTGCAACTGTAAGACAAAAAGCATTATTCAGACATAATACCATCCATTCAAACCCATCCAGAAATGCTAATGGATGTATCAAGCAGATATCTTAACTGTATCAAGCAGACTTCAGCTCAGACCAGGTATTGTTGGTCCACACCACTCTAACTTAAGCTGTACTGAATGTCATCCATCCTCCCCCAGCTGGTATAAAGCCAACATAAACTCTGTGAAAGCTCCGTATGGTGAGTTCTGGCTAATTTGACAGAAATGTGATCATGTGCCTGTTCTTGAGCCAGATCAAATTTGTACTTCTGGGAGATCAGTCAGCACATAGGCCTCCAACTAAAGGCTGTGGAGTCACAGCATCACACAGATTCTTGTGACCAAGGCCACCAGGGCTTGGAGAGCATCCAACAAGCTCCCCACACTCCCAGGCCCTCAAACCAGCTACTTTTAGCTTCCTTATATTTTATCTTTCTACCACGCTCACACCCATCTCAAACTGGAGATCGAAACCATCCCATCCCATGCCTGCTTTCCTCCAAATACTCTTCTTAGCCATGGAACATTAGCAACAGTCTGTGCCATCTGAACTGCCACCCGCAGCCCCCAGTCCTCTGAGTCACTGCACTCAGGTATAGCAGGGAGCGTTCATCGCTAACAGGTTAGTTAAAAGAGAAGGAAAAAGCCTAGAATCTGATTTATTCAACATTTGAGTGCCACCACCCTCTGAACACGCCTTTTTATGGTTTGCAGCAGTAGCACCTGTGGTCTCAGCTGTGTAGACACATTTAGCAAGATTCAGCTGTGATATTTAGGAGGTATTTTTCATGTTTTGGGCTAGGATGGCATTCTAAATGAACAAAGCTCCCTTCACATGAAATTATCGTTTTATGTCCAGTTTGGTTGCAACTACCAAACAGTACAGACTTCATTATTTCAGGAAAGCAGTAATGTTTAACTCCTTGTGTCTGGTTGAAACTTCTTGCAGATGCTGGCTTCGAAAAGATAGGCAGAGATAATTAATATTTTTGTTGATGCCATTTAGATTTCTATACCTTATACTTTCTTATTGAAATGTTTTAAAATATATAGATTTTTCTCAAAGCAAAAGGTTTGTAGAACATTCTTTTTTTTTTTTTTTTTTTCTGAGTTTTCCTTTTGAGTTATATCTTCAGAGTGAAATACCATATGGCAGACACACACACACACTTAGCAGAGTAATGAAGTCCCACAGAAATTACATACATTTTCCCCCAGGGAATAGTTCCACCCGTATTTCACATAGCCAATTTTATACAGCTCTTTCCCGGTAAGACAACTTACAAATTTTATTTTAAGGGATGAATTCTACTGATACTTATACCAGAGTAAACCTAGAGCAATTTTCTTGAAGGAACTGAAGTTACTTAAGA
The DNA here is from genome assembly GCF_017639655.2 of Falco naumanni. Taxonomy (NCBI): domain Eukaryota; kingdom Metazoa; phylum Chordata; class Aves; order Falconiformes; family Falconidae; genus Falco; species Falco naumanni. The sequence goes on along the minus strand of NC_054058.1, from coordinate 50,812,133 downwards.
TTTATGCTGGCATAACAAGGCTCTGAATGTGATCTATATATTGTTAGTTGGCGCTTGCAGTAGGAGACCTGAAAAATATGGTTACCAAAGTGTCACTTACCCTGTATTTATTATCCATGTTTACACCATCAGCACTCACAACATCAGCAAAGAGCAACAGCATTAAAGGATAACTGTGTTAGATGTAATTTTTCTAAATCTAGCGTCACTGTGTAGCTGAGATACTGGGGATGAATTCTGAGATCTTCAGCCATTATTAGATATTTACTTTGCAGATGTCACTACTGAGGCACATACAGGTTTTCATGGAGCAAAGCATGAAGTAAGAGTTAAAAAGCATGTTTCTTTTGAGATAATTTAGTTTATAAAATGATCATAAATACATAGCTTAGGCAATCTTTTGTAATATTATTTTATTTTTCAAAGAATAAACAAAATTACCATATTTTTTTTTCTGCATGGAAGATGATCTTTTAATTCTAGATGTAGGAAACATCTAAGACCTGAATGCAAGCTAAATTTCAACCATAACAGACTCTGCATGTTGCCACTTCAATGACCTTTTAATCTCTTGGAGTTTAACCATTTCCTAATGTCTCCTAACAGCCATTTTCTTGTTGGGAAAGCCCTTCCTAACTGATAACATCTAAACAAGCTCATACCTTAATTAGAAAAATTCTCCCATAAATATTTATGTTGCTGTGATTAGGCCATTTACTGAATCCAGCTACCCATTATGAGTTAAAATAGAGTGCCTTGTTTTGAGAAGCCTGGGGCATGACATGGTTTATACTAGGGGACTTTAAGTTGTAATTCATCTAATCAAGTGCCTGACCCCTTGCCTCCAAAGTAGCCAGTAGTCGTCAGAGGAAAATAAGCTTCTGCTGAGCATAGCATCCTTCAGTCTGCATTTTTGTATGCTGGAAATAAATGGGATACATATCTAAGCAATTACTTGACTACAGAATAGCCTCACGCAGTCTTTTTTTGCTTCAACAGCAAATGTGAAAAATCTAAAAGAGAAAAGGGACAATCTCTCTGTTTCAGAAGGAAATACAAAAAGTTGCAGCAGTTCCAAAGACTGAAGCATATTGAGGCTACCTAATGAGGTTCCCATGCCACATCGATGCTGCAGGGCACTGCCGTTACTGTGAGTTGCCGCCAGGCAGCCCGCCATGCATGGAGTTAGGTACCTGGTGTGACATGTCCCGTTAAGAGGGTGATGAGAGATTTCGGCAGCCTGTTCTCAGGCGTTGCTCTCTGGCTCCTGAGGTGTAGGAAGCACAGAAATGGGGCAGTGCATACAGTGCGTGTTTCCCTCCTTTAGCTGAATATGGAGCCAGAAGGCATACTGCCCTGGAAGGAAGGCAATCTGAATTGCTCTCTTTTAGATGCCTAATGTCATTTGAGCTTTTGGACTGGGCTCGTGGAAGTAGCCTTTGGGCAACATGTATATGTCTGTACAAGGAGATTTAACCATGCCTGGGGGCTGGAGCACAACTACCACACGACTGAACTGCTAATACTCCTCCCTGGCACATTTTTGGCTGTCTCTGTCTGTCACGCGATTCCCAGATACAGTTTTGGCAACACAATTTTCCAAGGGTGGTTCCTGAGAAGAAGCTTGTGCATGGTCACCCCAGTTGGGTGGCTGAGGAATCTTGTAGCAGGGACACAGCTGCTCCTGGCCAGCTGGCTTACAGTGCATGACAGTGCTGTTGAGCATGTTTAATTTACTAACATTGATGTCATTTCTGACATCTAATGTGCTGATTCTGTGAGCAAATAAAGATCCAAGACTGCTTCAAGAGTTCTAACTCCTTCAGCAACAAATGGGAGAAAATGTTGCTTTTTAAGAGATTTTTAAACAAATTCTCACATCATTCATCCAAAACTTTCCTCCCAGGAAACGTTGCCTCCGCTAATTCCCAGCCATCTGAGCCTAACTTGGAGCAACATGTTTAAAATTACATGACTCCTCATTTTTCTGCTTTCTACCACTTATGCTATCCTCATTTGTAAAGATACAGGTCTAGAGCTAATTCATCCATACTTCAAAGTTAAAATCCCTTTCGTACCTTTTCCAGCTGCAGATTTCCATCTTTCCATTTCCTTCTCTGGGATATAATTAATTTAATTTAAAGTAAGAAAAGTCTCCCTCATCTGCATGTTGCCTTTGCAGTTGCAGTTACTCAAATGGATTTCCATTATTTTTTATCTACTGTTTTCATTTCGTTTGAGATGGCACCTACCTTATTCATTTATCTGGGCACTTCACAACAAATCTACTTTGAAACAGTTAACAGGTAAGGAAGCCTGAAAACAAAAGATTCTAAACAAATGCTCTCTTCATGTATTAACTATTACTATTTATCTACTTCTTGGTTACTCTATGTCCTCTATTTACACAAGAAAGGAAAGCAAGCAATGAGATTTTCTGTGGCTTCACTGTTTATTTATTGCAAATAGTCTAATTTAGGTTACATATCCTGGAAAGACAGAATGTAATTAAATTTTAGTGGTATAATTTATTGTCGTGATTTGGCTAACAGTTTTGGATGTAACTATGGTTAATGTTTTAGTTAGTGTCAACTCTAGACTTCCTAAATTTGTTTCATGATCACCATATCATGATATGGACCTTGAAATAATAAGATTAGAAAAATAATCATTTTAAGTCTTCTTAAAATAGTAGTCTGGTTTCTGAAACATTAGAGGTCACATTTTTGAGATTTTTCTTTCCAACCACACCAGGAACTTTCTCCAAAAAAGATAAAAACAAAGCTGAGACACCCTGCTGATTGAAAGAAGTACCACAAAGTGGTGCAAAAACAATTGTGAGAGTCACATTAAAAATCATGGAGGTTGGCTACATTGCCTTTCACAAGTTTTGAGCTTTACTGCAGGCTTGCAAATAGTAAGCATGCAGCAACTGAAGTTCTCTTGATTTTCAGAGACACTGTGCATCAAAAGCTCTCCTTGACAACAGTTATCCAATGCATCTAAAAATAAAGTTATTTTATGTAAATTTATGTATGGCTGGGCACCATAACCCTTGTATGAAGGCCTGTTAGGAAGGTAGAAGTGCTGTGAGTAATCTCTCTTTTAAGGCAGGACTGAAATCAGGTGAATACAAGTTATGTGAATTGTTTTTCTACATTTTTTGTTTGCACTGTACTTGGTATTGATTATTTAGCAACTAAATCAATTCCAAAGTTTCTTTTCATTTCAAATAATGCTTCCTGTCCCTAATGTGATTTGCCAAATTTATTCTGTTCTCTTCAGAAGACTTCTGAGTTCTGTTTGTAGATAAATAAAATAATCTGTGCTTGAATTCACAAGCTGGACCATTTTATTTGTTATTCTCTCCTGTTTCTGTCTGCTTAGCTCATCTGTGGCACCACTGATGACTAAACGAGATGCTTGGAATTATGAGGATTTTTTTAAAGCCTTTTACTCCTATAACATTTCAATCTTCCTCAACCAAAATTACTTTCTTTCTGCTTCTCTCAAGTTGCTTACCACTCAGCCAGCCCAGTTTTCACATCATACTTTACAACAGGACCACCTGTACCACCCAGCAAACCATCAGCTTCTACTGCCCCAGCTTACTCTGAGAAATGACCTGTTGCCCATCAGTAGCAGATTTCTGAGTCACTTTTCCATCCACCAATTAGCAATGGAAATGAGTAAACTGATGTTGACCAGACAAAAACCATTTACAGTCTTCATGGAGACATTTTTAGAGTCTTGAACACACCAAGGGACTGAATAAGACAGAACATTACCATATAGGCTGACTGTTCAATTCTTTCTGATACCAGATGAGGTAATGATAAACCTCCACTGCCAATTTTCAACAAGTTATTTTGCTGAAATGGCCATAAACTATTTCTTTGGCTGAAAAAAGAGAGAAACTCAGCATGCTTGAGCTAAGGTGAGGGTATAATGGTGTCCTAGAGCAGAGATGGATGAAGAAGGCATACAAGAAAAGATTAGTTTCAGCAGGAAAATGTGGGAATGTGAGCAGACATCCCAGCAGTCAATTTGGCAAAGGAGATACAAGCATGGAGGCTTGCCTGAACCTAATTGCAACAGCCTCTGGGGCTAGTTGAAATAAACTAGCAAAATCTTTGAGAAACTGATCCTTCAAAATCCAAGCATTTTAGCACTTCCAGTTAGACCAAAAAAGACACTGTCAAGATTACCAAATTTAAACAAAATGTTGTAGCCCTTCTATACAAATAAAAAGGAAGTAGCGCAGAGGACAATAAAAATATCCTGCATGCTGCTTAAAGACTTTCAAGGCTGTTGTTTTTCAGCTCAAGGTTGTTTTGGTTCAGACTCACAGCCTCTGATCTGGGGTATAATCAGAGCTTGGGTTATATCTGATTTTATCCAGCATCACTTCACACTGAAATTATCTGCTGATGTTTTATTATGGGCAACCTGCCTGCTTGAGGACTAAATGCATTTGTCTGATAAATGAAACCCCGGTGTTATCCTTCTTGATGAGCCCTGATTATGAGCTGTGCTCACAGGTCTCAGCAGGGACCCAGTCAGGGCCCCGTAGCCACAGCTCACCAGCGGGCCGTAAGCCATGCTGGCAGCCTAACTGAGAACCTGTGTAACCCAGCAGGAGAGCAATTTATGAGGACTTGATCTCTTCTAAATTGGGTTTTCACGTACCTGGAAATCAATCCCAAAGGACACAAATCTTATCTTTGAAGACTCAGTATCTTTGTCCTCTGTGGTAAACCTCCTTTAATTGGCTGTGGCCTATGCAGATGTTCCATTCTGTATGTATACCTCAGTAGTGGTCCCACACTGACCAAGAGGCAGGTCCTTAGTTCTTTCATGTCTTAAGACTACTGACTTAGTGATTTCCCCTTAGCCATCCCTCCATAGCACATGACAACTTCCCTGTGGAGCAAAAAATAGTGACTGCCATCACTGAGATCAGTGCATTGTTGAACACACTGAATCATCTCCATGACATTTCACATTTCCATGCCTCTGAATTGTCACTGAATCTAAGCTCCAACTGTCCCAAACTTCTCTGGTACCAAAGTACTGCAACAGATCACATCTGTTAATCACCAGGGACGCTGACATTTTAAGAGCAAATTATCCATCCTCTCCATATGTAACTTAACCAGCCCTGATGAGAATATCTTGGCTGACCATTTGAGACTATGTGTACACAGCGGTGCTCCCAGAAGGTTTGGATGATGACGCTTAGCAACAAGGGCTTGTTTTCCCCAAATTTTTTTTTCTGGTGATAACTGTGAGTTATCTTCCCAAAGGGGCTGGCTCCTTTTCAGTGCTACAACTATAAAAAGAATGAAACAGGTGTAGAGGACCATGCTGCAGATTTGAGAGTGACAGCCATGAAGGCTAACAGCAGGAAACGAAAGGCAATATTCCTGCTGTGTATTTATTGGCTGCCAAGGCTGACATGACAGTGTCATTACGTGGAGAAAGAGTTGAGATTTTCCACTTGGAAGGTCCTTATCCCATTTTATTTTCATTTGTGACACACAGAGAAGAGGTCAGAGTACTTTTCCTTGCCATTTCTTTTACAGCCATCTGTGGACCAATGCCTCTAAGCTCAGCTTACTTTTTGTCAACAAGGGGCACTTTTTCCTATTTCTATTGTGCTGCAGCCTCTGTGGTTCACCACGAATGCTTTACTGCTGACATTTCTGGCTGATCTGCCTCAGCTTTCCACAGTTCTTGCCTGGTAACAGCTATGGAAATAGGCCAGCAGGCAAATTGTATAGACATCATGAATTCATTGTTCTTCTCTTGCTATTTAGGACTGTTTATCCCCCTGGCCTCCTGCAGGTGAGGAACTGTTGCTAGTTATCACAGCCATGGCCAGGATCTCTTCTGCTATCACCTGAGCATTTGCTGGATAGAAAAGGAGCAGGTGCTCAGCCATCCTCGCGGAGGGACTGGACTGACATGCTACAGACCTTCTCGTCTGGTACGTGTCCTGCACAGCACTTCCAACAGCCAGGGGGAGCAGATGGAGGAAGAACAGGAAATGAAGCCTTGATGGAACTACAACTGCCACCATTCCCTGCGTGGATCTCTCACCTCTGACAGTTGGAAGGAGCAAACCGGGAGGAACAACCAGCAGAACATTCTCCACAAAATCTGTGCCTGTGGCTTGCTGTGCAGTCAAACCGCTACTTTCCATGAAAGTAACAAATGGCCACTCTATCATCGCTTGGTTCCAGTCCTGCTTTCTGCAACTTGCTTTCACTGTTGACAGCCAAGGTCCACATTCCTCAACAGCTCTGTCCAAAGACCAGTATTTCCTCTATTCTCCCACTGTATGTGAGGGGTCCTTTGCTCTGGCAGCCACTGGCATCCCAGATTTAAAGGAGTTAATGTAGTTCTTTCCTCAGAAACATTTGTGGAAACTTAACCTGGTAAATTAAGGAAACCTGCAACGAGGTGGGAGGTGGTGCTGAGGATGCATCTTGGTGCTGGGAACAAGCATGTACAGCTATTTACAGATATTTCAGCCATGGGAACAAGGGGAGGTAGCCAGGATTGCTGTGAGGTCTCGAGGCTCAGCAGGTCTGTGCTTGGCCATAAAGTGCTCCTTGTTTCCTGCTGTCAGATCACCAGGAGGCTGGCTGGAGGGCACCCGGCTGGCACATGGAAAGTGGATGCAGAGGTGTACATGTAGCATATAACCCAAACAGGCTGCAAATAGCCCCTGGCTGCTCGTAGCTGCCTGTACCAATTCTCACAGTGTTCACTTCTCATCCCTCCTGGCCTGGCCACAGAGCTGGCTGGTGTCAGGGACCCAGTAATGCTCAGTAGCGTGCCATGTTTGGCTTCCTGCTCCTCCTACTCCTGCACACCAGCAGTTTGTAGCAGCTCTTTGAAAGCTGCCAGCCTCCTTTCCCTCTCCCCTGTTTATACTGGATCACATTCACCATCCTCTTGGCTCTGGCATGCAGTCATGTCACGGACAGTCTGGATTGACCCACAGGTGCTGCCACTCCGAGCAGAAGGAAATGAAAGCGGTCTCTGTTCCCTTCGCTTGCAGAGGGGCAGGAGATTCTCTTCCTGACTTTTAAGGGTTACCATTGTCAGCCCCTCTTCTCTGGCATGACTCTGCTTTCCCTCTTATGGTGCAGGGATCTCTCTGACTCGGGAGGGGAAAGGAAACTTTGGGTGTAATTGGCATCCAAGAGAAGGACACATGGTGAGGGAGGAGAAGGTTGGGTGCTCACAGTGGTAGGAGCTGTGTCTGCAGGACCCAGGGTATTTATGGTGGATAAGGAGGACATAAGAGCAAATCTAAATGAAGAACTTCTGTTCAGGGGAAAACCCCAGCTGAGTCTGGGACCAGCGCTGTGCAAGAGCAGTGGCTGATTGCCACCTTAAGGACAGCTCTGGCTTTCTCATGCTGGATGAGGCGATTCTGTTCCAGCTCAGAGAAGGTGTTTCTGCACCTAAGCAAAAGGAAGTTCAGCCAAGTGGGCCTGGATGCTGGAAAAGCCAGAGCCAGTGAGGCCCTGCATACCAAGAATAAGAGCAAGGCAAAGCCAAGATGTGGGACCTCCACCAGGTGTTATTGGCCACTTGGTGGGGCCACCTCAGAGCTCTTGGCCCACCACAGGTTATTGTATTTCAAATGTAAGATTTGAGGTCAGGGTGATTTGGCCCATCAAGCAAAGGTCTGAAGTCTGTGATCCTCCAGGTGGAAGAGAAAGCGCATGGCTAGAGGTGACTCATGGAGTAAAGGGGCAGCATCTGCATCTGCAGAGCCTGGACCTGAGGCACTGGGAGTCTGAGGGGTCTGCTAGAAAGACCTGGGAAAGGGCCAAGGCAGGCACAGTACAAGAATCATGCAGATAGCTAGGCAGAAAGTGTGTTTACACAGCAGGGGTATTTTTAAATCTTTATTTAAATTTAATCTAAATTTAAAATACAACAGTCGGTGCTGTAAAACCAAACCTCCCACCATGCTGCTGGTGGGGAAGGGGCACAGTGACAGCAGCAAAAAGCAGGCATGGAAGCAGCAAAGCCCTCAGGCATCTTCACCCTGATTTTACAGACCTGGGAGCAGACATACTTCTGCTGATATGCCCATTATCTACAGGAAAGATGAACTCTGATTTCAGCAATGATTTCTGCAGAAGGTGAGAGATGACGTGTGCAGGACAATCTGCTTTGGCCTCCCTTCTGGAGCAGACCGTGGGTGGACAGGTCTCCCTAGCTGTCCCACTGCTTGCTTTCCCACCGTGGCTCTCCACTGCTCTCCGAGGGTGTGTTTAGAAGATAGTGCTTTACTTTGTGGCACTGCTTATTCAGTGTAAATAACTGTATTAACTTTATAGGCAGCCCCGGTTTGAACTGACTGAGATTCATGTAGCAAACTGGAACCACGCCAGGCCCACCAGAGCAGAGTCCTGCTAGTGCGAGGTGGAGCCCCAACAGTCTGCAGGATGGGAGGTCTCGCCAAATGAATGTGATCCCTCCTTGTTCTTACAGATTAGTTTTAACACTGACACAATGGCTGCAAAATACCAAATCTGCCAGAAATGTTAACAAAAGGCACTTTGATCTCGTTCACTTGTTCTTGTTAAGAATGTATTGTATTATTTTTGCCTCCTTTGTGGTCAGAAGAAAAATGTTGTACCCTTGTGTATCACTCATGTTCAATAATCTATGGGCTGTGTTATACAGGGCTTCTGCTTTTCACTGCTACTTGCTTTTGGGCTGCTTGCTTTAGTGGTTGTTGCATGCTATACATTTGTTTAAATACTTCAGGGAGGTTTTATATTTTTTATATAAAAGGCTATGATTTGTGGACACTTCCTGACATTCTCATCTAAACAACTGAAGAATTTAGTTTTTAATATATGTGTAAAAACTACTTTAAAATGAGTTTAAACTTTCATGGTAGTTATTAAACTTTTGGCTTAGCAGTTAATACAGTTCACATATCTGTTCTTGGCACAAGGTTTACATTTTTCTAGCCACATATTTACTGTAAAAAGCAGCTAATATTCACTAATAAAATGATATATTGACAATTATCTAGCAACAGTATTTCTTACAATGCATGAGCCTCACAGTGTACTGTAAAAAATACAGTATACGAGTCAGAGAGTATAATGCTCATCTTCAAACGTGATGGAAGTTTATGGAAAATGTAATCCCCACTAGCAAATAAAAAAAAAAAAAGAGGAAATTGTTGATGAGGAATTTTGGTGCCAAATCAAAGTACTACATTTGTTTACTTATAAAGTTGAAGAATAAGATGTAACATGTTAAACTTGTTGCTAGGAGGTATTGAGTATACTTCATAATTTGGCATGGCAATATAGTCAGTAATTATACTGGAGAAGATACAGATAAACTTGCAAAATAGAATGAATATGCATCATTACTGCTGTCTCTTGATATTCTAAAAACAGTGCTTGTATGTTTTATCTTTGAGAAACAAACGCATGGAAAATCTTTATTTTCAAAATGTAAAGAACATTCTGTTTTCAAAACAAATTGATTACTCGTGCTGTATATCACACTGTAGTTGATGTACTCTCAATCTCATCTTTAAAGGTTAGATTTCCAACATGTGATCATGTAAAACAAAAATTTATTGTACTTTTCCTCCAAAGGCTAGAAGCCAGAAAAAATGCATGTGCATTTAGAAAATGCTACTCCACATTTAGAAAACTGCCCAGCGATTATTTTTGCGAAGAGAAATCTTTTTTTTTTTACCCCTGTATTGTTGAATATCCAATTGGCACACACTTTCTCAACTTCATCATGTCATTTTTAGGTGCTCTGTTTTCATTACTAAGGGCTGGTAGATTTCCTTTCTTGTTTTCCTTCCTTAACTTGGTGGGATTCTTTCATGAAGAATCACACTTTTTCTCTTTGGATGTTTACTGTCAAAAGGAGTATAGATTGATGATAAGATTTGTTATCATGTTGAGTAAGTATCAGGATCAGCATATTATTGAGAATTACTAAGCTTGACTGCAGCCTGACAACAAATATGTTGTTTTGGGCTCTGAGCAAAATACAATACAAAATGTAGCACAATTTAGAAAAGTTTCGTAATTCAATCCTTTAAGCTGTAACGGCAACCTCCTTTCCTGTCGGTGGCCAATGTAACCTACATCAGGCATTACCAAGAGTGTTAGGTGAGCTCCTTGAAGTTATTGACCTGAAAAGTTGCTGCTTCACTAAAATCATGACATGATAGGTGTTACTAAACTAGTCTCTCTTTCTGTGGATTTCTGTGGGTCATCCAAACACCAGTTGGCCAGGGTAAACCCCTTTGCTTGCGTGTAATCCATGCAATGGCAGATACTTCTGCAGGATTTCAAGGGGTTTGGCCATTTCATTCTGATAATTGGCAGCACACATTCTTGACAATATCTGTCATCCATTGGATAGATGTGTTGCTCTCCTGTAGCTAAAAATGCACTGTTGAGCAGATTGCCGCTAAAGATACTAAACTTCATGCTGATGCCAGTGATGTTGGACTTGGACAGCACAGAAGCATCTGAAAACTGGCATTTTCACCATCTGATCGATTGTCTTACAGTTAAAAGACTGAGGAAGAATACCAGCTGTAAGAAATTTACCAGGAGAGGTTATCTGGGATTACCCAGATGACACAGACTTCAGTATGGACCTCCCTAGTTCTTGGGGGTTTGGCTTGCAGGTTGTGTGACCTGCTTGCTCTCAAAAAGTGCCTCCAAACACCTTTTGCAGTTCTCAGGCAGTGACTATCATTAGCAAAATCACTGTACTGCTACACACTCCAGGATGAGAAGATCAGTTCTGACTAGTAGCAGTAGAGATGGAGATATCAGGACAGGGGGGAGGAAATAGAGGGAGCAGAAGGATAGAAGAGGGCACATTTTCCTTCTTAACAAAAATCCTTCAAAATCCAGACAGCTTTGCACAGTAATCTATAAATTTCCAGTACGTGTCACATAGTCTCTCTGTTCATGTTGTCAAAGATTCTCTGACAGCTGATAAAATTTAAGGCAAGTGGTAGCTGCTGTGCACTACTTGTTCAAAATGACAAAGTGTGAAAATATGATCAGTGCAGGAATTCATAGGGGGAAACAAAGCACACTGCTTTGCTTGAAGTCTCTTAAGTAAAATTGTGCAAAAAAGTGTGACTATGCACCATTACTAACTAGAAACTACAGCTAGATACCTCACAAGTACTTTAGTACAAACTCAGTCTGATTCAAGCTTTTCTGGCAAGGTTTTACAGGAAAGCTGAGCTGCTTTTGGCATCGCTCTCTCCATTGGTGCTCTCTGCTGAAGCAAACCTCTCACCCGTCTGCTTGGGGGAGACTCATGCTGGGTAGCATTCTTGTAAATTCACATGCTGCTCACAGCTTGTTCCTGCTTTTCGTTTTCAACCTTGCTGGTGTCTTGTTAGCCAACAACTAAGGTCACCTTCGTTGCGTGGCGAATATTCCAGACCAATGCAATTGTTAATCTTCAGATGATGGCTAATTCTATTACTCTTTTTCCTGTGCTGCCTTCCAAGAATAAAGTGGGAAATGCAGCCCTATACTTCTGCAAGATTATGCAGTTTTAAAATCTCAGCAACCTGAATAAACTATTATTTAAAAGTTTCTAAGCTTCTTCAAGCATTTTGTGTTTACAGATGTACTGGGTCTATCTGGGATGTGTTAACCCACAGCAACAGAGTACCAAGCAGAAGCAAAGGAATTTGTTGTAACTTGGTAGTTGAAGGCTGCTTTAAGTAGGTACTCTGAATTAACCTGCCAGAGAAGAACGGCTGGGAGAAAAGGTGAAAACACTGTAAGATGTCCAACTATGCCACTTATTGGGTTAATATCTATTGTATTTATTATATGAGCAACCTTTTCCCTTCCTTATATCAAGCAGTTTTGACAGGATGATTATCATTCTAAAACCAAGAGCAGAAGATATAGCTACAAGGAGTTCAGATAAAAATGCCTGTAATTAAAAATTACTGACTTAAAATTTTATGATGCCGGGTTTTAAATCCTGATCACTTTTCTCAGCTTTAATTGTTAGAACAGAGCCTGAAAACATTTGCCACAAGCTGAATTCATTTGAAAGTTTCAATTGAAATGGTTAACCCATTTTTGAGAATGACATTAAGGAGAGAATGTTATTCTACCCATGTTAAAAATAACATTATTTATCAGGGAAGTTACAGTGTCTTACTGATTTGGGTCTGGAATCTGAAATACATCAGGGCTGTGTGTATAAGATCCTGGCATTAACAATTTGCCTTTAGTCATTCCTTGGGAAATTGGCCCAAATTTCGTTAAGACATAAAATCATTAAAATTCTCAGTTTGCTCCTGATAATAGATCATGTGTTAGAGGCTGGCACCTGCATTTCCCCAGGAATCTCTATCTGTTTAGCATACTCCATCATGGGGTGGAGAGGCACAAGAATTTGTTCCCCTGCAAATAATTACTCCTGCAGGCACTCAAGGATGTGTAATCCAGTGACTAAATCTACATGCAAGGAAACTCTCCTGTATGCTCCCACTACTTTTCCTGATGGCTTCTAGCTCCCTGAAAGAGAAGGAAGAAGGTGCCTCATATCGGAAGGGCTTGCAAGGAGTGCTGGAAGGGAAAGCTATGGAGGGAACAAGGGAGAGGACAGGAACTGGAGAATGGCTTTGGATAGGAGCAGAGGAGCACACCACCCCTGAAATTCAAACCAGGCTCAAGACCTCCAGGCTTCTGCAGGCTCCAGCATTGTGTACCTGGCTACTGGGATCTGATGGTACATCTGCTTCGATGCCTGGCCCTTACAGAGCCATACTGCTGCTACTACTTATCTTTAATAGCTTAAGGATACAATACCATCAGCTCCACGTCTGAATGCCACCAACAGCCAAACAGGGAGTTAATAGCCTTCCACATACAGAACTGCTGAATCTCATACTGCACGTGTTTGCATCTGTTTAGTTTGTAGTTTTCAATTACATTAAAATAAAACTGATTTTAAGTACATTGAGGTTGAAGGTTCGCTTACTTAAATACATGCATTTGTATAACCCACTGTGCTAAGCCAAGCAGAGTTTCTGTTTCTCAGTGTTGTTAGTTTCTCATTGTATCAAGAGAATGAAATCCAGAATTAAGGAAATACTTAGGACTTCCAATTAACTTTTGAAAGCTTGATGAGTGCTAAAAATATCATGTGGAGCAGGAAATAGACCAACAGTCCTACGGTTCATTGATGTGTTTGTTTTAGTCCTTTGTGTATTTTCTAAAGATCCACTGATTGCTCTGCTACATTTATTTGGAAATGCTACATATAAGAAAGAAAAAAGGATGCTACAGCAGAAAAATAATATGATTTCCCATCATTTAGTGGGAAAACAATAATTATCATAAAGTCATAGAGAATTTATGTATTAATTTTACAGTGAAAAAACTATTTAAAGAAAGATGAAGCATAACACTTTTTAAAAATAGCTTATGCATAATTAACTTTTTCACCTAGTTTGATATTAGCCATTTCTTGATTATGAAAATTATAAGACAGGTTTTTTCTTAGATGTTAATAAAATTTGATATAAGCCAGCTTTAACCTCATTTTAATGGGGTTAAAGAAATTTAGAATAATGTGAGAAATGTGTATCTAATTAAGCAGATTTTTGAGAAACCAGGGAATTGATTCCGAAACCACAGAAATTCATTTTATGCATATGTAGTTCTTCTGAGTAATACAGAACTAAACCTGTACAATGAAGCTGGCAGAGGAATCATTAATGGCAAAACAGCTATTTAACTGCCCGTTCTCCAATCAGCCTGTAGCTTGAGTTACTGCATTTCTGATCCCACATAAACTGACCAAGCAGGAGCGCAGAGCTGAGGTTATTGCTCCAAGAAGATTTTGTATGTATAAGCTCTAAAATCATGGATTGTGATCTATTGTGCAATCCAAGAAGCACTTGGAGATTTTCATTTAATATAAAAATGTACTATTCCTCCTCTTGTCCCCCAGCAATGGTGATTACCACCTATGGGTGCAGCTGGATGTTAGGTAGCTGAGAATCACTGATCAACAGCTTCACAGGGCAACACAACCAAACAGAACTTAAAGACTGATCGAAATCACCGCTGGATGCAGAAAAGGCAAGTGCAGAAGGCACAGCCTAGCTGTGAATGTCATGTCCTGGCCCCAACTTAGTGATCAAAGACATTCCAAAACAAGCACAAAGTGTCTGCAAGCTGCCAAAGAATTTGGGTGTAGTATTAGGAAGAAGATGAAGAACAGATTATACATTGGTAGCAGCTACTCCCTAGTTTGATGGGGATTAATTTTAAAAAATAGCTGGGAAGATATACAAGCCTGTTACGCATCCACTAAGATCCTCAAAAATAGTGGTGTAGTGTATATTATGTTGTAGTGCTCCCAGTTACTATTTAAAGAAAATACAATGAACAGGAGATTGTAGGGTGGAGACAGGAGAGACAGTGATGAAAGAAATGGTGAACTAAAAAAGGAGAGAAGAGACTAGGAGACTAGGAGGGAATCCTGATACCAGGGCAGCTTTGAAACTGGGAATCTGCTCTGAAGCTAAAATCATATTGCTAGAAAGTCACGTTACAAGAATTAACAACTTTTGGTACCTCTTCCTTGCAATGACTCCGGAAAAAAAGGGACAAAACCACCAAAATGTGAAGAGAGCTTTCATGTTTGTCATGAACAAAAGACATCTTGTCTTTGAAGAGCATAATAAAGTATGTGCACTTCTCACAGAACAGAGTTGTGACTTACTTTGGCCATCCCTCTCTCTGTGACCACCCATCGCAGGAGCATGGAAACATGCTTTTTAAAAGAAAACAATGAGCTCTGCGTGACTGGTTTGCAACAGCACCTGGTATCTTGGAAACTGCTTCTTCAGCCAGTTCTCTTGGCTGCTTTGGAGATGTAGCAATGTTCAACTGCAATATGGTTAGGCTTGTTTCCCAGACTGTATCTGCACTGGCCTGTGGAGCCTCTGTCTCCAAAGCACTGGAGGTAGATGGAGAAGCTGCTCAGCCACGTGTACGTGGCTGGAACAGAGTCACACCAGATGGCCATTCAAAATAGCAGTCAGGAGGAAAGTGTCATACTGAGCAGATGCAAGTCCTATCCTTGAGAAAAGTCTTCCCAGCTGCCATTTTTCTCTGACTCATCTGCTAGAAGAACCATGTTTATTTCAATCAGAGCCAGTGCTGAGTCACAGATGCCACATGTCAGACCAGTTCACTGGGTCCCCTTCATGGCTGGAGTGAGGAGAGTACTTGAGACAACTAAACATTTTTGCTTAGTGAGTGCAAAATCTCAGCTTTCTCTTATTTTCAGTTGCATGATTGCTAGAACAGTGGCACAGCTTTTGAAGCACTAACACAAAACCAGACAAAAATATATCAGAGGTTGCTAACAATGGCAAAGAGAAACCCCTTGATTTTAAGGAACATTGGATCAGCCTTACATTAAACTAGAACTTTGGCTTTCGGTACTGGATGTTAAAAGTTATTTTAACAGTAAAGTGGCTGAGATCTTTACAGACTTAATTACCTGAAACAAAAAGTTCCTCTGAGCACCTGCACCTGTATGAAATATTCTTTCAGGTTTTCTGCTCTTGAGAAACCTTTTTTTCCTTGGTATTTCAAGAACACCTTTTTCAATACTTAAGCTGTAATTTCTTTGTACTAAAACTGGATAATGCAATACAATGTCATTAATGGTAAAAATAGAACTGGAGGGTTTTTTCATTTCCTGCTAATTTCCTCAGCAAATTCTGAAAGGTTTACAGCCTTTCATCAAACACTGGTACTGTCTGCACTAAGCATATGGTTTATTTTGATCTTCTTTCAGTTCCCAAAATAAAAAGCTAAGGGTCTTCCATGAATATATTTCTCCCCAGCTAGAAAACATGTGAAAGCAGTTCCATCACTCCTCTTCCTAAGCTCCAGTCAATCAGAGGAACAAGTTTCAGTTCCCACCTTAGGCTAGCCTACAAAATGCTTTAATGTTTCCTTGCTCCAGCTGTTGTACTCTGCCTCTATCCATCCCCGCTTGTCTCCTGAGGTTCTTCCTATAAGTTCCTACTGTTTTAATGATGCAGATTTATTTTACTATTTTCTTGTCATAAGTTTTTAAACACTTTCATTAAAAATATTCTTTTTTTTGCCAAATAATATCTTTATGCTACCCGTAATTAAGAGTTTTGGCCAATAGTGTTCAGTCGATGGACCAACTCCAACAGTTTCCTTAGAATCCATTAAACTGAGAAAGCTCAGAGACATTTGCATTTCTTCAGAGATACCAGGCTCCCAAGATTTCCCAAGTTGATTATTCACCATATAGACTTTTCCAAGGTGCCGTAAAATAAATAAACAAACAGCAGAACAAGAAAGGTGGCTTCATAAAGCCTCAACAGCACATACAAGGATAAAACTCTTTGTTCCGTTTTTATTAATTTCATGTATTTTTCCATGGCACTAGACCAAGTTATGCAATAAAAGGAAGACTGTCAGCATTTTAATTTCTGGACTGCTGCATTGCCTTGATTCCTTGGCATTGCTGAGTAAACCTGGATGATTTTCATACAAGGAGAAAACACCCTGCTTGTAGGTGGTCAAACAACTGCTCCCCAAGCTGGAAAGGCAGCAGCTGTTGTCCTTAGCGTGCCTGATTTGAGGAAAGTAGGATGTTATCTACATATTTTCACAATGCCATTTATTACTACCATATGAGTTATTGCCTTTGACAGGAGAAATAAAATTTTAATACAAGACTTTGACAGGAATACTCAAAAGGTATTTTTTTTTTGAATCACAGGCTGAAAAAGTCAACTGCTTTGGAAAACTGAATAAATTCTGTTCCCAGAGCTGCTTTGCTGCCCTCCAGAATAGAAATTCCAGAAGCCTGTGAGCAAGTCCAGCTTCTTCCATCCTGAGACAATGATTCTGCCATAATTTAGGTATTCTGTACTTCTGTTGAAAAGCCAACTGTATTGGGTCTGGTTGGGATGGAGTACAGTACGTCAGCATATTCAGATGTCAGGATGTTTGGATTCTGTCAGGAGGCTCATCTGGAAACAATGTATATGTTTCAGTTCTTTGTAGAAAATGCTTAATTCTAATTTTTCACGAAAGCCCTTTCTCTTGGAACAACTCATCTGCTTAAAATTAGGCATGTACTTGTTTGTCTTGCTGACTTGAGGCCATACAGCATACAGTCCTCTGATGCTGAGTAATTTATGTGCTTGCATAAATCAGCGGGCAGCCAACAGAGGACAGACTGGATGCAACAGTTTCATGTATGCATTCTTCTTTTATGGTCAAAAGATCATGGAAATGAGCTCATGCTTCATGCCTTTGAAAGTCTCTTCCTTTTTCCGTCATCTCTGGAAAATGCAATGGGTTATGATTATTTCCAAGATTTTTAGTGAATTATTTACAATCCTCAGCATAGAAAAACTGTGGACTTTGCTACCTTCTCTGGCATTTGGAATGAAGGTTACAAAGGTGACCACAGACTACAATGGCTCCTTCTCTCACCCCTTTGAAAGATTTAAATGTATGAAGGCTGAGTAAAGCCTGAAGAAGTCCTAGTCCTGTAGGAGAGCCAAAGCCCATGTCTCCTGTCCCAACTAGCAGAAATGATTCCGTAAAGGCAGAGCTGCAGGACTGTAACTGCACATTTCCAGGTCCCTCTGAGACACAGAATGAAGTGTGCTGAACTAAAATGCGCTTAGAAACACCTCTTGGTCTTCTTGAGTTATGGATGTGCCTTCACATTGAAAGCAGCTGAGCTAGCTTATCCTGCTAGCACACAGAAAGAGTTATTCGTATCTGTACAGAAAGCATAAGCACACCCCACGTCCTTGCCAAATCACAGAAAAGATGTGACAAATGCAGTAATACAGAATAGAACATTTGCATAGATGTGAATAATGTAATAGAGAAGAGGTAAAATATAAAATGTGGATAAGTCCAGACTGGTCAAATCTCCATTTCCGATCCTGATCTGCTTGCTGCCAGCGTACCAGTACTTATGAGTTATACTCAGGGAAAGGAGAGACACTTTGCTAGGTAAAGCACACACTCAAGTATAGGTCTTTCTGAGGGTTGCTTACCAGATCATATTCAACAGTTTTCAGCAGACCATCTTGCAGCACACTGAAAGCAGTGAAATCCCAAGGGTTGAACCCAGTGCAGCTCCCCCTGCCCAGCTGCCTGCAGGGTCTGGGGGTGGCACAGGGAGCTTTTCAGGAGGATAGGTGGACTTGTGATCCTGCATGGGGAACACCCAAGCCCCCTCCCCAGGCAGGATGATGGAAGAGGGCAGGGGTGCCTGCCTGTGTGGGTGCACAGGACCCCTGCCAGGCAGCAGCGCCCACGGGCAAGGGCTGCCAGGTGCAGGAAAAGCAGCCACAAGCCAGCTTCAGCCTCGGCAGCTATAGCAACACCAACACCGAACATACTGGCAAGATTTGTTAAAAAATTAATCTCCTCAAAATGCTTGTGTGTTAGAGCAGACTGTGGTGATTTTAAAATCCTGTTAAGCCCTTCACTTATAATTCATTGCTATTTTCCACCTCACATTTGGTAACAGTAGAGACCATTCATGTGCATTTAAAGTTCTTCCTGTAAACTGTATGTTAAACAATTAATTCTAAATTACATCTTAAAGCCAAAGGAGTAAGAAAGAGGCAGCACCTCTCAATCATTTTAATTTACAGGTGGGGGTCAGAATTGTTGCTAAACCCAGAGATAACTGAAAACATCACAAGATTTATCAAAAGGATGCTATTTTTTATACCAACCAGAACCAAAACTGAACAAATTTCACTGGACTTTCCCATCTAAAGTGACAATCAAGCATGTGAAATGAAGAAATGCAGCTAGTGAATGATCCTTTCTTCCCCTCCAAGCCCCTTCAGCACATGGTGCAGGCTATGTGTGATACTGATATGTTAATGCCTTATATCTGCATCTGGTCACGAACAGAGCCACTAACATGGCAGGCAGGAGAACATCTGAAGTAGGTTGATATTGGACCAGACCATAATATTTGAGTTTTATGAGTGCGTGCAGAACAGACAATCCTCTCTACCTTTGTTTTAAGAGTTTATTTAAAGTCTGGGAAACTACAGAGAAAGTAAATAGCAGGGTAATTAAAACATGTATTGCTTAATTCATCATTATGGGTGGCTGAGAAGATTTTGAACAAAATAGGAAATACCTTTAGGAAATACCTGTGCCTTGAAAAGAAAAGTGTCTGTTGCAAATAGTCATTTTCCTGAAATTGCTTATTCCCAAAGCCCATTTAAAAAATAATCAAAATGTCAGTTTCAATATTTTTAATATAAAAATTAATCTTTGGTTCAAATAATCTTTCATAACTTCAGACTAATTCTAGTAAAAACTGTACATGAGAATCTAAACGAAAACTCTACAAATATTGACATACAATGTTTTAATTTACTTAAATCAAGATTTTATGCCTTATTTAATAGATTGCTGGAATGAACATGTGTAAGACCGATATTTCATCCTGATTCAAGCTAAAAACTTTTGTTCAAACATTAACTTCCCCAAGAAAAATAATACAATTTCCTCATCAGCTCTCTTCCTCACAAACCTTAATTCAACAGTTATATGATACACAGATTTCTGTCAGCAGATCACAGTGAGAATATACTGTGGTAGAACTGAACTCCATCTTCCATTCTGAATTATCTTATGCAGCTCTGTTAATATAATAGGCTTGTGGGCATATATTATACAATGACATGAGGCCTAACCTTTCCCTTTCAAGCAGTTTCTCATTTCCTGACTTCAACAAACATAAGAGAATATCACATGGTAAAAGAATGCTGTGAAAAGTATATTGAATCATCTGGCAGTATTTAAACCATGAGATGACATTTTATTTTGCTTATTCTACATGGAAATTCCTAACATCAGCTCTTGCTCAAATACATCAGTCCAGGCTCTGCTGTTTCTTTTCAAACATTCTTTATTCCCCTCTTCTTGTTCTTGTTATATCTTTTTATCTCTTAGCTGGAATGTGGATTTCTGTGGATGTCTAAAAGGAGGTAACACACAAAGTCTAAACTTCTAATTTTTCCTTCTGAAAATATCCGAATACAAAATTACCTAAAAGAACTTTTTTCTTTTTTTCTTTTTTTTTTTTTCGTTGTTGTTGTTCCCCTAGACCACTGCCCTAATACTTCAGGGATGCTCTAAGGGAACCTTAAATAGATAAGTGTCAAAATAATGACATTATAAGTGTTTAAATCAGTTGATTTCTGGCAAAGCAGCCACTATGCTCTGGAGACTCCATCTAAAACCATGGTGCTTCTTAGCCCAGACTACTTGCACACCTAAAGCTGACCATTCTCTTAAGAGCTTTCTTGGAGAAGGTCCAGAGTGCTTAACACCTTGAAGGGCTGAGTCTCAAACAGAAAGTTATTTCCCAGAAGAGGCAACACTTAGTAAAGCTATAAAAGGAACAATTCAGGAAAAAAGTATGTGAAAGCATGAAAAGAAAAGAAAATTAAGAAAGCACAATAATACATCAGTTGCACACCTCTAGAGACAAGTAAACAATGCATTACAAGGAGTAAGTAGCAACTGATTGCTGCTATTTGCACCGAAGGGAAAAGGCTTTGCTGTTGGCAGGGAGGGTCTTATGACAGCACACATGTTTTCATGGATTTGAAACCCAGAAAGGACTATCAGATCTTCTTGGTTTACTTCCTTCATAGCACAGGCCATAAAAATTCATGCTCCTCCTTCCATTCAGTAATGACTGGTGTGCTGGCAAGAGCAGTATGTTCCCCAGGGGCACCCCCAGCCTTCGTCTGAAAATGTCAACAGGGAAAGACATGGGTCTTTTGGCCCTTATAGTCTTCTTACAGTCCATCCTTTCCAGCAAAAGTTTACTAGCCCACATGCACTCCAACACCAACATTACGTTATCCAGTGACATATAATTATACATGACAGCCCATGATTCATTGCTTGCTTCAAGTGTTCCCAAATGTAGCTTGGTTACATGCTGCTGGTGACAATGACAGCAGCCCCCAGCTGAACAGGACACTCCAGCAAGACGCTACTTCACTCTAGTGCACATACTGCAGTTTGGGAAGACCCAGCCTGGCTGAAAATTAGTTGGTGGCAGCTACAGTACCTTTGTCCATCATTTCTGCCTAGAGAAAGGTAGAGACATTTGGATGTTGCAGAAAACTTGTGTTTATCTCAAAAAGCTTGATTTCAGATTCTCCACAGTCACAAGGGAAATTACTTCCTACTTTAGCTGACTCCATGGAAGACACCTTAGGGCTAGGCTTGCTCAAGGAAAGTGGGAATATGAGACTACAGCATTGTATATGGTATTAGGTAGGCCAGAGCACTGTGACCTTACTGTGTTCTTTAGAGTAGTTCCCAGCAAATTTGGGGATTCCTTCAGTGCATATGAAAAAATATCTTTTTTTAATGTAAAACAGTTAATTTCCACCAACACAGAAAGAAATAGCTCAGAGAAGAGGACACAACCATATTTAGCCTATAAGAGATCTTCACTGTAATCACGCATGTAAGCTTTCTGGAAGGAATTTTCTTTTTCTTTCTTTCTTTCTTTCTTTTTTTTTTTTTTTTTTTATAGTAACTCCTAAACTTATAAAAGACATGAAAAGACACTTTTTCTTTCTAGGCTATATAAAATAGAAGCCTCAAAACACATTTGTTCATCAGCTTATGAATAGTAGCCTCTATATAAGGTGCATAACCATGTCCAATTTTTGTTGTAGAGGGATTCTTTTCCTTCTTTTTTAGTATTATGGGAATCAATTCAATTGCACCTGTAAACATGCACTTTTTATCAAGGAGATGCAGAACTCCTTGCAACCAGGAGGAAAGATTCCTTGGTGAAACCACAGAAGGAAATAATTTTCAGAAAAACTCCTTGGAATACAACACTGGTGCTTGTTCCGTACAAAACCATTGTATGGTACAGGTACATGTACATCACACACACCCCACACACACACAACAGCTCTGAGATTATCTTCCACCCATCCCACGTTTTTGCAATAGTGAAAAT
This sequence comes from Falco naumanni, assembly GCF_017639655.2. Lineage (NCBI taxonomy): Eukaryota > Metazoa > Chordata > Aves > Falconiformes > Falconidae > Falco > Falco naumanni. Next base: position 50,790,002 of record NC_054058.1, on the reverse strand, counting down.
TCAGAGTTTGTCCCACTCTAACAAATGTTGATTAGATCTGTGCATGAACAAGATGAAATTGTAAATGGCAGGAGCAAAAGAAGTCCAGGCGCCAAGGGAATTTTCATGAAAGTTGAACAAAAGGTTTCATTGTTCCTCTGTGGCACGTATCAGAGTAAAGTCTAAGAAAAAGTCATTTAGCTCTCAGAGAGCCAGTTCAGGCTTTCCAAAGAGCAAAAGGAAGCCAATATGGGGAAAAATAGAAATTAACTTGATTAATTCAAGGCACAGTTAGACATTTTGCTCATAAACAAGAATTGATCAGTCTCAAAGCCCAGTCTTCTCTAATGCTCAGCTTTTATTGAGTTACACGGGTACTCTGCATTTTGCAACAGTTACGTTGCCTGTTTCAGCAGTATAAAGAAAGTTGGAGGCTTCGGTAACCCTGCCTGACTTCCAGTCATCCTAGAAACAGCCCAACAACAACCATGCAGTGTCTGTGAAACATCCAGGAGATGCCAGACAAATTATCTCCAAGGTTTTTCCAAAACAAAAGAGAATCTTTAAAGACATTTTATTATCCGTAAACAGTTCTGAGACAGATAGCAATTTAAGGAAGACAAGCAACTTCAGAAAGAGTGGAAATTCTGAATTCGTGCCCAAAATTAAAATAACTTTTTAATAGCCTTGCCCTTAAAGAGGAATTAATGAATGCTCTTTCACATCTTTACATAAAGCCAGACTCTGGCAGATGTGAGATAGATTACTACATACAACATAAACATTATTTGGTCTTTTATCCTGCCAGCGGGAAGCTTATGCCTCTGTGCTTGAACAAAAGACCATTTCTGGCTCAGCAGGGGATGTAAACAACCCCAGTCACCAGCCCTGCTCCAGGAACCCACAGCAATACCTGGGCAACGTTTCTACCAAACCCTGCAAGCCAAGCTAAGGGGCAGGCAGGGGTGGGCAGCAACAGGCAGCAAGCCTGGGGCATGGTTTGGCCTGACCACTAGGATTCATCAGCGGTGCTTGCTTTTGTGCAGGCAGACTGCCAGCCCCTGCCCAGCTGAGCTCTTCAAGCTGTAGCTAGGAGACTGCCTCCAACACGCTAAAAATACATCCCCTGCACTGGTCGGTGACAGCTTGTTTGTGAGGGGAAGACCTTGGTTGCTGGTGGACACTGGCTCAGCAGAGTGAGGAGATAGTCACCAGCAGAGCCGAAGCATCCAGTGTGGGTGCACATGGGCATGCTTGCAGCATCCCACCTCGGCCGGGGCTGCCGAGGCAGGTCCCACTGCTGCCTCAACTACCACTGCCTCAAGCACTCACACAGGTGCTGCAGACCCAGCTTACCACCAGCAGGTCAGTGGCACCCTGCTCCTCTCTGTGAAGGCTGTATCTTCTGCTGACCTCCAGCCAAGCAGGTCAGAGGAGACCATGCAGAGCACATCTCACACGCCCACCTTTCGGGGGAGGAACATGGGGCAGGACCTCAGGGGTCTTCCTCACTGACAAAATTCACTTGGTGCCAACCAGATTTGGCCCTCATGAAGACAGTCTCCAGCTCTCTTTTCTGTACTCCAGTCACCTGGGTTGAGCTTATGGAGACCAGAGGAGATCTCCATCCCTGGCTTCACCACTGCTAGCAGGCTGCTGGCCTCTGTCCCTCCATCAGCTGGCTGGAAATGGTGCTCTGGGGAGCTCTGTGACAGCTACACATCCCATTTCCAGACAGAGATATAGATGGTTGAAGCTAATTTTTTGTCTCTGAACTAACTTGAGCAACACATTGCAGTGCTGGGAGTTGGACTGTGTGTGGTCAGGGGTGGGAGGGATGGCTTCATTTGGGTTGTCAGCCAGTGAGATGTGCCTTGCTCACACTGAAAACACAACTTTGGGGTGAAAATCATGCTGAAACGTATGCCAGAAGAGAGAGGTCAGTTATTACCAATTATTTCCCGTTAGTGCTGCAACGCACATTGTGCCAAGCTAAAGGTAAGACCTAGAGTAAACAATTACGGGGTTCTGCACAGAGATTTCACTGTCTCCAGTTTCTGCAGATATCTGTGGCTATTCCTAAATTCCCATCCACATACCAAGCACACACCTTTGCAACACAGGAATATTTGTTTTGGGGGACTGTGCTTTCATAGCACAGCAGGAGCCTTGGGCAGAGGAGCTGCGGGGAGCTGTATGTGCCATAACCACAAAGGTACCTTTGATGAACTGGATCTCTTGCATTTGGACATTTATGATTAAACTTAGCTAGAAAAAAATATAATTTTCTTTAACTAGAAAAATCTATAGCTCCTGTGTAACATTAGTATCCATGGAGATCCAGCACAGAAAGCTATTCTAGTGCTGGTTTATGACATCTTTTTCCAAAATAGCAGGGAAGCACAAGCTCTAATACCAGTTTAGTTGCTTTGAAATGAATAGATTAATGTACCACACCACTTTGTGTGCATGGGTGCATACAGCCACAAACCCACCTTCTCCTCCTTCTCCCTCTGTCCTCAGGACTTTCTTCTGTGCTTAATTCTCATTTGTATTAGTATCAATCATTCTTAATATATCACCTTACAGTAATCAATGGAAGTTTAACATCAATCTGTTTCAGTGTTTCAGCTATTGTCACACCCTGGAATGAGCCTGGCAGCATTTGGGTGGGATCTGGGTCTGCAGGAGCACAAAAACAGGTTTGCAAAGAGGGAGTAGGTAATGGAACACCAGGTAATTATTTAAAAGATCACAGATTGCATAGATTTATTTGAGAGACAGCACAGAAACAAGGGAGGGGTGTACTTAGTGTTGTCTTTCCCTTTGTATTTCCACTAATATCCTGATCTCTTCAAGCTGTTAGTCATAAGAAGAGCTTTATTAAAGTTGCTGAAGATATTATAAAGGAAAAATAAATAGAGTGACCTGATAGAGCAGGAGCTGGCAGAAGTTTGAAACGCCTGCCTGTTGTTTTCCCTTTGAAATCTTGGCAGGCATGCAGAGTCCTCAAACCTACTCCCACAGCCTAGTTGTCATTCCCCATCCTGTGATGGCTACCTTTATAATCCACCAGGTATGGTCCAGAGTTTTTTATGAGTTTCACAAAATGTGTTGCACAACCTGGATACAAAGCATGTAAAGAATACATTAGCTCTTGTAGACAGTTTTGCAGACAGCAGCTCCCCTAGACAACCACATGGCTGTTTACAGTAAACGGTATTGCCTGTTAATTGGGTATCCGTCTGAATCAAGACTGGAGGCTGCATCCTGAGGTCCCTCAGTGGTGCAGAACCTTCTGCCTGCATCAGCTTTGTGGCTGGCTTCTCCCTAACCTATTGATAACCAGCTGTTCTAATAGTGTTTTCTAATGTACTGAAAGGCTCTATCTACCCCAGGCAAAGCTGTGTTTGAAAACACCTTCATGTTTCTCAAAGACTGGACATGTCCTTGATCCTTCATGTCAAATCATCCTTAAAAGAATAGTTGAAAACATTTATTCAGTTTGTTGTATTTGGGGTTAACCAAGTAAGAGTGTGAAAAGCACATTTGAATTGTATCTATAAACCAAACTAGTTGGCATTTTCAGCCAGCCTTGCCAAGGTGACAGTAACAGCTCCCACTACCCTTACTGTCAGCATCGAACTCAGTAGTCCTGCTTGTGTGGTCAGGTTGACCAAGTTCAGCACCCATTATAGAAACTGGTTGTCAGCTCCTTGTTTGTACAGCTGCTCAAGGTTTGTTCTTCAGTGTTTTGGGGGTTGGGTGCGTTCTGCTGATGAGCTGTCAGTGCTAGCACCTTGTCCTCATTGGGGAGTGTGGAAGGATGCTGGCTGCACACTCCTGCATATTCACCTGCCCGATGGGCAGTGCACAGCTGCCTGCTATGATGCCATGGCCATTGGTATTGTTATTGGGATATCAGAAAATCCTGACTGATCACCCAGGACTCTTACAGAAGTCTGGGGACAGAACAGCAGCCTCTCCAAATATTCAGGTGACATTTCTAGCAACACCCTCCTGTGTTCTTTTGTACGCTCTATACTCATACCTGTGTACACATGAAAGTGCACTTTAATGCAAAATGTTTAACAATATTCTTGCAATAAGTATCACCAAGACACATTAATTTATGGAAAATACAGTTTTCCATATGTTGCTGACTCCTCCACTTTCTCACTTTTAAGTTATGCTTGCATATATGTATGTTTCTCACAGTCTTTTCTCTACTTTTTAATTTAAGCCCTTCCCATACTGATGTCACTCCTGTTTTCTATTTCCCTTTCAGCGCTGTTCTCTGGTATCTAGCTGTAACACAAATCCTCCTTTTCCCAAATCCTTTCAGAGCATTTTGTACTGCGGGTAGTTTTGGGGTTTGGTTTCTTTTTTTTAATGTGGTCATTAGGAAGCCTGAGTACTCTCTGATCTTCCTTGGTAATAATTATGAAAATCTCTGAAGCTGGTTGAGGTGGGCCCATCCCAAGCAGTAGAAGAATTGCCATTCCCCTCAATTTGAGCTTAAAAACCGAATATCCATTGCAAAGGTAGTGACCCTTTCCGCAGTCATATACCCATAAGCTTAAAGCAGAGGCAAGGGCTTATTTGGTGCAACTCCTGAACAGACTGGGCAACGCGTTCTGTGTGATCACAGGGTTTGTACTCACCCTTGGTAAATCACACTAATGTGTCCTGTGCAAACACTGTCCTTGCAATGTTAAACACAAACCCAGCTTTCCTTTGACTTACAGCACGTTATTTTTTTTTCAGCGTAATTCCTGAAATATATAGTCATCCATGCCACAGAGTAAGACTAAAGAATCTTTGTAGGACAAACCATTTAAGAAGATGGCTACTATAAATAAAGTGTCTAGAATATCTTCCAAAAAAAAATCTTAAACAAAAAAAACAACAAACCAAACAAAGTTGAAAACAAGCAATCAAAAAAGCCCCAAACAAACCCCCCAAAAAGACACACTTTTAAAAAAATCCTCTTGGGATGGGTGTGTGTCCAGATGATGCTCCTTTTTGCTCAGATGCAGCTACCTCATCAGCCATATTCAGGACAGCAAATAAATACCCTGCAGTGCTGGTCCCCGTGGGGCCAGCTGCCTCTCTCCTGGCAGAGAGGCCCCACACCTATGACTTGGGATGTAATAGAAAGAGGGATATGTTACACACCATGACAGCCACAGTGAAGTGGTGTTGGCCATGATGGATTAGGAAAGGAACTTTGTCATTCCTTATCTTGAAAAATTTCTCTTATCTCACGTATATTTTGTTTTATCCCTGAAAGAAAACAGTGGAGGCTGGCAGATGGGCTGGAGTGCAGTTGGCTATCCTACTTCAAGCAGCTGTGATTTCTTGTGGTCTAATTTTAACTGAATCACAGTATGTATTTGTAATTTAAACTGGTCATTTTACTCTTAGGATATCCTAGCCTGTCAGGACTGAATGTCTGCTTTAATGACCCTCAAAATGGTCTTCAAGTCTAGTAAAACCACCTTTTCCTGTGCCCATATTGCCCTTCTTACCTTGCCTTCCCAGCAAAAAACACGGGTTTCAAATACAGTCTTATTCAGAAAAATCTCAAACAATATGTAGGTTTTTGATTCATATGGCTCTACTTATTGCCAAATATTTTTATTCCAAATCCATACCATTTCAATAAAGGAATATGACTAATACACACAGGCTATCTCCAACATCGGTCATATGAAAAATAAATTGATGACCTTACCCATATTTTTTGTGCTTTTCTGATACACAAGCCAAGTTTCAGTTTTCAGACTAACCAGAGATGTGCCAAACATCATTTAAGTCTGTTCAGCGATATGTGTACAAAAAATTTACACACCTTTTTCTTCCCCCAGACTCTATTCATGTTAGGTGATTGACTAAAAAGCCCAGTTCATCAAAGCTGTTTCTCACCTGTTCCTTATGAGGAGACTACCTTTGGCTTCTGAGTTCTCAACCTAGACCAAAGGTTGCAGATGGCTCTGTTGATGTTTATAAAACACCGGTGCGTGATTTGGACATTCTTGGAAGTAAAATGACCCAAATCATCACCAGCTTTTGCCTAGCAAGAAGATTTTCAGAATCAATGCTTTACTTATTTTTTATAGCAAAATCTGCATAATGCAGAAAAAAAACTAAAATACACACGTTGAGACTTGCACAAGCTTAGCTGGTTAGTGTCTGCTTTCTTCTGCCAACGTGCAATTGAAGGCAAGCAAGGATATTTGCATACTCAGTCCCTCACAACTTATAACTTCAAATTATAAGCTTTTTAAAATTCCATTTTGCAATTATAATTTATTTTCCAGTTACTAAATTTGCAAAAAGGGCTAGAAAAAAGTCCTAGAAAAATGGCAAAAGAATAAACAGACAACTATTAGGTAATGTGAATTTCCATTTAAAATATTAATGTTAATTGATTAAAGTTAATTAAAAATTATGATAAATACATTTCATGGGCAATGAATGCTATATGTTGTTGTACAATATTTCTGGACAGAAATGTTTTCAAATCAAGCAAAAAGAATTTTAATTATTAACTTGTAGAAGCAGCAGGGACTTTAAGAAAACTAACACATTGAATCATATTTTCTATTTGCACTTTTAATCACAGATTTCAGCAGAACCCTTGTAGTGACAGTGATGTTACCCTGAGAAATTCTCACTGGAATTTAGAAAATCAGCCATGCTTCAGCCAAACACTGTGGAAGTACAGAAACTGAAAAGTTTTACTTTGTTCACCACAGCAAGAAAGGCTTAGAAAAGCCCCAAGGAAAATACATGTTTATTCATAAAGTCAAATTATATGAACTGAAACAATTAAGTGGTAGTTTAGAAGCACTAACTTCAAGTCAAAGTGCTACAATGGTGTTGCGCTGCAGATTCATGAGTCGGCACTAAGCTTCGATTAATCATGTTCAGGGACCAGCCTTAGTCAATTAAAAATGATGTATGTCCCTTTGTCTGAATTACTGCTTGTTTTAGGGACAATCCATCCATCCAGAGGGAAACTTATCCATCTAGCTTTTGACAAGAAATTTTTTCAAAAGTTCTCTAATCTTGTTGGTCAACATTAGGCAGGAAGGCTCAACAACTAAATATGTATTGATCAATATAACCATGGCTACATTTGTTGCACTCTGCTGTGCTATGGATGGGGATGAGAAAGTCTTGCTATTGTTCATTCGTACATCTTTCACTCCCTGAGACAGTGCTCTACCACCCTCTGCCACCTACTCATTGTTTGGTAATTGAGATGGGCAAGCACTCTCACGCTACAATTAATTCTCGGTTTTTCAGCAGATGCTGGAAAGCTGGGGTTAAAATGTCTATCCAAACATTGTTGTCTTTCCACATGTTTATGTGAAGGGAAGGGAGGACAGGCCTGCAGGTCTGGGTGTCGCAGAACAGGCAGTGACACAAAAACGAATGGAGCATGAAATTAAATTTCAGAACTTGTGCAGTGCTTTCTACCACAGTGATAGTCAGGTAATGAAACTCCCTAGGTTCAAGGTATCAAATGATTTCTACAGCCCCACATACTCAATCCTGGAACTCAGCCAGGTAACGATTAAACTTGCCAAAAGAAGATCCAGGAGAATGTATTTAGATTCGACCGTCAGGAGTTTGACGACATCTCAGACTTTGAAATAGGCTGCAAAAGTCTGGTCCCTAAGCAAAGAAGCTTCATTCTTTTCCAAAGAGACAGGAAAACTATTTGCTGATCAGGGAAAACATCTGTTTAACACCATCACTGGAGGAGCCCGAACAGAGTTTTTGGAAAAAGGGAAAGGGCACTCATTTCAAAGTACACACAGTAATTTTGAAATTCTGGTTTCTATAAGACTGAACTAGGATTTCTTTTTTCTTTTATTTTTAAAAAAACCCTACTTCTATGAACTTTTACTTAGCTCTCATTTTTACACTCTCTTCATTGTCCAGTCAGTAAGGACGGTTGTGTACCAGAAGCAGAGTTTTTAGGGTTTAAGTAGTCTTCCATGAGAAGATTCAATAAAGCTGGCACTTTTCCACTTTATTCAGTTGCAGGTCAGGTAGTCTATTGCAGGAAAAGCTTCCAGCTATGTGATCCAGTCACTGAAACATCTTCTAGTGCACACACAGCTGTCACTGTCTCTTGAACTTCTAATTTATTTTATTTACTTTTTACTAATGGTAAACAGAAACCGTTAAAGCAACTTTATTAAATAAATTTTGAGAGAAAAGTGACAAATGTAAAAGCAAGAAAATATAGCAGAGCTGATCCAGGATAGAGCATGGGTTTCTTGAAATAGCCATCTTGTTCATATAAAACTTGCAGGCTTTGTTTGTTCATTTCATTTGGAGCATCTTTTCCTCAAATAGCTGAACTGTTACTCCAGCAGATAATAAATCAGCTCATTTCTCTTGATTCTCTTGTCTGGTCAATTACATTCTGTCTGGTATTTATTCCTGCAACTATAGTGATTAAATACATTCATCACCCAGAATCTCAAAACTAAAATTTCATCTTTGTTTGTCATTACTGAAAAATGCAGCAATTAGAAGTAGACTTTAAAAATAGTGACTTTTCCTGCAGTTTGCAACACATATCCAGCAAGTTTGGGGTGACGTAAAGTGATGCACAAATAACTTCTGATCTGGATTCTCTCATATGCCATGTTTACTGTCACCAAGGGATTAGGTTGCAAAAAACCAAAACCCCGGTGAAATTTGTAGCATTTCAACAGCACATAGCATGCATGTCAGTGAAATGAAATGCCAGTGCATCCAGCAGTGATACGCCCCAGCTGAAAACACCTTCTGTGACATGCATTTTACTTCTCTGAAAGCTATGCCTAATGTTATAAAATGCTGAAACTGTTTTGCCACATGAAGCCAAGCCATTCCTATTCAGCAGTGCTTTGATACAGTACGCTATGAAAAAGCTGAACAAAATGCAGAATTTTTTTACTCTATGCAAGTGGCTAACTGTTGCCACTTGTGGTTCTTTTGTATCTTTTCTGACTTACTTCATATGTTAAATATATTGGCACTGCCCTGGATCTCTTAAGAGGTGTAGTCCAGACATTGATCTGAAAAACTAAAATTGACAAGGAAGGTCACAAAAATGCTAAATGCCCCCAAGTGTTAGAGTCTGCATTTAGTCACGAGCTAGTTGAAATAGGGGTTCAACGGCATCTATCTAAACAACTCCTTGTTAATACTAATCTGAGGAAGTCAACGAACCATCTGAGTGGTATAAGATGCACTCACAAAACCTGCTCCCTTGATGAAGTGACACTGTTTTCACTTATCTGGGTACATGTTCCAATGTGCATTTCTGGCAGCTCTTCCCGCCATGTGCTCAGAAGGGCTGTCCGCTAATGGAACATGGACTTGGGAGTCTGTGCTCTTCAGAAGAACTGTGACTCCCTGAGGCTTGGCAGTGCAGTATCTCTGAATGAAAGGATCAGGCTTCTGTAATAAAATTTTTAAAAAGCAATAAAAGAAAATTTACTGCGGTGACATGATTTAGGAGTTCATTGGGAAAGGCGTAGCTTTGCATGCCGGGAACCGCAGGCCAGGTCTGCGTGGCACAGCATGGCGGGGCTTTGCAGCAAGGATAAGCCAGGAGAAAGGAAGGGCGGTATCTCCCGGAGGTACTTTAAAATAAGATCCTCAGAGCTGTAGATTTGTTACGGGAAGAAGGAGGTTTTGATTGTATCACGTCCAAGTCTGTTATTGGTTTAATCCCTCACTGTCAGGACCCCGGCTCCAGCCATCCCTTCCTGGAGGAGATGGTGTTTCTTGCCACCACCACACCACTCGCCACTCGCAGAACAAGGGACGGATTCAGCCTCACGCTGTAAATCACATCCCCAGGCAGCTCCCTCCACACGCATGCCGTGGGAGATAGCGGAGCCTGGCAGCCATGCTGGCTTCTGAGAGCTCACCGGCCGCTGGCCACCCCAGCCCCGCTGCTGCTGCCGAGAGCTGCCTCGGCGGCCATAGCAGGGGAAGGGCCAGGCGTGCCAGGAATGCCTCAGTCAAGGCCAACTGACTTTTTTTGTCTCGTTTCGGTCTTTGCTGAAGGCTGAGAGAGCTGTGCCAATGGCAGAGAGACCCCCCAGGTGTAAAGGAGAGGATTTTGGTTCCTGGCAATTGCAATAGCCTGTGTCCTCAGGACAGGCTTTCTTCCGCACTGCTGCAAGTTTCGTGGCTGTTTTCCCTTTGCTGACTTAAAGGGAACGTTTCCTGTTGCGATGTTGCTTCAGACAGGAATTCCCTCATTTTTCCTTATCTGTCTCAAAGCCATACGGAGGTGGCATAAAGGGTCAGTCTGACATTTTTCAACATGGGACTTCTTGTTTTGTTGACTGCTCACATTCTCTGCAGATCCTTTGCCTCCAGGATGATCACCCGTGTTGTGGACGGAGCACGTCTCCCCTGTGGAGACCGGTGGGCTTCCCCAGCACTGCTGAACGAAGCCTCCCAACATCCTTGCTAGGCACTGCTGTCCTACAGCTCTGGGGGAACTTTAAACCAGAGATTAAATAAATTCTTCAAGGTCACATAGCAAGTGTGTGACAAAGCTGGGAAAAGAACATCAATTACTGCAACTCACCATCCCTTGTCTCCATTAACTTCCGCCTTTTGTTGTTATTGCTATTAATAAACACAGACAGTATTACAGCAGGCACTGTTTCCAATGACAATCAGAGACCGCTGCTCCAAGCATTGTAAAAATACAGATGAAAGGGTGGCCTTTGTCTTGAAGAGGTGGGAATTCAAAAATTAGCCTTTCAGTCCCTCACATTTCCAGGACAATCCTGCCCAGCCTTGCAATTTTCACTGCCCAGTCACTCAACATTTTACAAATGCAGCTGTCTGTATGAGAAAAATGCACAGGCCTCCTATGTAGGGGCGGCAGAGTGCCAGGAACATGAGGAGCACTGAATTTCAGCTTCCCCTTTTTTCTGTCTTGCATTGAAAAGCATTCAAAGCAGACAGGAATTTTGCTTGTTTCCTGTGAACAGAGCTGAGAGGGGAAGTTACTGATAGCACTAACTGACCTATGAGAAGCACACACACAGAGCTAAGCAGGATTGTGCTCAACATTCAGCTCAACAGCAACCCCTCCACCATCCAAGCCTGATCTAACATCAATATTACAGCATGCGGTGCTGCCAGATTCAGGCCTGGCTAACTTTACAGGTTGGTCACAGGTTTCTCTTTAGTTATGAAACAGCTTCCAAACTTCAGATGTGAGCACAGCGTGCTGACTCATTGCCAGGTATGTCATGCACAGGACAATAATGTCCAGGAAGTACAAGAATCTGGATTGATTTTTAAACTTATTTTTATTTAACACTTCTTAAACACAATAGCAGTAAGTTTCTGCTTTTTCCATTCCTGCTTTTTCCTGAGCTACAGCCTAGGTGATCAGGCAATAAGTAACTCCAGGCACTGAATTTACAGGGAAATTGTTGCACTTTTCAGGTGGTTAAAGTCATTAACTCGTACCTTATTACAGCAGCTGAGGCATGCAATAATCAGCCCCAAAAGTACTGCTCTTTAGGTTTTAATGCTCAATTAATTTTCTGGAATCCACATCAAGAAACAAAGGAACGAAACCACAATAAGAAGAACCAGGGAAAGAGTTATTGTGTTTCCTTTATTCTTTCATTTCAATCTTGGTTTATCAGAATTAAAAATACTTCAACAAAAAAACATGCAGGTCAAGCCTTGCTGCCAGTCCGAATTGTCCCATTTCCGTTGACTCAGACAGGATTAATTGCAGAGGGCAGCCATGTGAGTCAGGCCAAAAGTCCATCTACTCCAGCAACAGCCTCCAAAAGTGCTGAGCAGTGGATGCCCAGGACATAGTAAACGCAAGGGGAAAGCAGAAAGCAGTGCTTTCTTGGGGTATCCCCAGTGTTCAGTGTCTCTGTGAGTCAGAGATGGTGTCTATCTGTTATTCCTCAATGGACTTTTATTCCATGAATCCATCAAATCCTTTCTTGAACAGGTCTATAATGTTATTGTCCACAGCATTCTGTGACATGAAGACCTATGAATTAACTTTGCAGGATACCGAGAGGTGAGTACTTCCCTTTGTTCTGGACTTGGCAACTGACAGTCTTCTTTGGTGTCGTGACTGTCTCTTCAGATGTCTATTACCGGGGTATAACTGAGGAAAACTACACAGTAGCTGTCCAGCCTCCCGAGATCAATGGCGTTCCTTTTTGAAAGGTAACAAATGCTATTTTCAACATAAGAATATTAGAAACACTTATTTGCAAAAGAAAAAAAAGGAATAAAACAAAAGACAAAATGCACTCGTGCATTTTGCACAGGCCTACAAAGGAGGTTTTATGCCTGAAACACTTAACGGAAAGGCTTTACCAACAAGGTACATTTCAAAGCAGTGCCAGCGTGCAAGTTTCTGGACAGGGCTCAGCCGCCTTTACCAGAACAGCTGCAGAGGAATGTTATCAATGCAAGCTCGGGAAACAAATATGCAGTGCTATATTCAGGATCCAAGTGCAGTACTCCTTAATCTTCCTATTGCTTACATGGCCAGACAGTGCCTTTCTGGTTCTCTAGTCTGATCACATGGCTATGAATCTTAAAACACCACTTCTGTCATCAAGCCCACATTTTCTTTTAGAAATAAAAAATACTCATGCTAATTGGGAATTTAAGAACACTCTCTTGGGTGCCAAAAATCCACAGTTGAGAGAGACAGAGACAATGTCCTGCATTGTTTTAAAAAAAATAATAAAAACTTAGAAGGAAAATGTAATAAAGTCACAAAATTATTAAAACAAATGGAAAAGCAAGACAGTCGACAGCATCAAATATCATGGTGCAGTGGGAAGTGAATAAAGCAGGAAACAGGACACAAGATAAAATCTATAGCAAAAAAAGATTAAGGACAAAACAAAATTTAACTATAAAATTAAAAAAAAATCCTAACAATGGTTTCAGTACAAGAGGGAAGAAGTACTTAATAAATATTTCTGGCCTTGTGGCGGGGAAAAAAAGACAGATTTATACATAAGATAAAATACTCCACATACCAATTATAACCATTTCTAACAAGAATGCTAAGCAGCAGATTTGAAATGAAGATTTAATATCAACAAGATCAGATAATTCCCATGTATGAATTTTAAAAGGACCAGACAGGGATCTCTTTAATATTTGTCATCATTTCTAGTAAGTTTTGCAAAGGATTAAAAGAAAGCTGACTTTGTGACAATACCTTAGAAGTGTAAGCAGACATCCTGAGAGATCACACTCCCAGCAGCCTGCTATCAAAGGCAGTGGAACAGCTACTGTTGGTTTCTATTAATAACAAGTTCTAAAATGTAATAAAAGAAATGCCGATCAACACACATTTATGCAAAATACATGTTGTTAAACTAACATGGTAACATTTGCACAGGATTACAGGTATGGGTCGTTCTTTATACATTTATACATTGCTTAATATCAGCGCTGGAGGCAGAGGCGGCACGAGGACATCTCCCCTGAGGGAAAATGGTGGGCACTGGGGGAACACATCAGGGGAGCAGGGACCCGGCGCAGCATGCAGAGGGACAAGGGGCTCCTCAAACCCTGTCCTGTCAGAATCAGAGGGATGTGTAAATAGCCTACAAAGGTAATTATTTAAAGGTATTTATAAACGTAATTATTACCTTATTACAAAGGTAATTATTTAAGCAAAAGGCCACTATCAGAGTATAAGGATTTGAGGCAAGAAGGAGGGTCCATCTAGCATAGTACCAGGTCCTAGCGTGCCGGTCCTGGGCTGGGCATGCTCTCAAATACACCTTTGTGGGGGCTACTGAGGGAAACCAGTACAAAGGGTATAATTGCAAATGTGGTACCAGTTGCCCTAAGGTTTGTTTATTACTCCTTTTTTTATGGATTCTGTATGTGCTTTGGGTGATGAACATATGACAATGTAGTTTGATCAGGGTCCTGCTCTTTTGCTAATTTAGTTCAACACATATTGTTTTACAGCTGATCTTTGCACATGGTTGACAAATAGTGCATAAACCTATAAACTCTCCTTTTGACCAGCTGTGAGAACATGCTATGGTTTGTGTATCCCACAGTGAACACAGAGGAAGACTAATGAGATCCAGTCCAAGCAGTTTCTAAAAAACTAATTTAGCAGTTACATTCCCAAATAAATGTTGATTAGCACCTATTTCATGCACTGTCCATGTGCATGAAATGTGCATAAACTGTGTTTATGTTGCAAATTGAAAACTTATTTTTTCATTTTCTACCCACTACCAGATGACCAGCTTTAGCAAATTAATAGCTTAATATGTTCTAAAACATTCCTTTGCTTTATTTATTCAATCCCTTGTTCATGGCTAGTTTTCTAATAAAATATAGACTTTCAAGTCTTGTTTTACAGTAAACCTAATTTCTCTAAAATACAAAAAGCCTTTAAGATTGGCGGTAAAGTAGCCCCTGAATATACTTTCCCCATTTCCCTCTTGTCAGAAAGATTCATAACCTTTATGAAATAATTATATATGACAGAAGGAAAATTAAACTTCAGCTGGACAGTGCTTGTTACATCAGGTTTGATTTCAGTGAACACTTGAATTTTGTCGATGTCACTTAGTGAAGCAATGTTCCTCCTCCTTTAACCCTGCAAGTTTTTACATCCCTATTATAGAGTAACCAGGATTTTCAGCTGTTTAAGACATGCAAAAGGAATGTAAGTGCAGAGTCACCCAGCAGCATTTCTCAGGTACGCAGCCTGAAGGTTTAAGATGCAAGGCGAGGCAGCCTTGGCCTTTCATACCGCGGGAGGAAGTATTACCCTAAGAAAATGCAAGTCAATGAATCTATCAGCTGCTTCTGACACTCAGTTCCTCCCTCCATTTCCTGCTTGTTCCCGCTCTGCTGACCCCTGAATCCCCTTGTTTCCTATCTTGCTGACTTCTTTTTCAGCATCCTCATCACCGTTATCTTTAAGCATTCTGTTCCTGGCCCTCCTTCCCTATATTCTGTATGTAGTTACTAAGAGACCATTTCTCAGGGAAAGCCTAATAACCATTATGTAAAGTGGGAGGCAGCAAAGGGTGAATGACTATGAGATATCAATTTAAAAAAAAAACAATAAAACCATACATGTTGGGTTGATTCCTGCAAATCCCCAAAGGTGAGAATATCTTTACAACAACTTAAAATGAACTTTGTGGGAACAGTGTTTCAGCAAGCACTGAAGAAATAAGCTATGTTTTAAAATGCAGATGGCTGAATTAACTTCTTCAATTCTTTCAGTAGCTGAAACAGCCACTGAAAAAGTTTGGATTTTTGGCAGCTTTTATAAAGTCAGATCTCATTGCATTGTTATTTTGAATGAGTCAAAATGGAAATGGCTAAACTACTTTGTATTTTTATAATATATTTTATCTTTGTATTTTAAATTTCGGCTTTTTTAAAGGATACCATTTTAAAGGCAGAAATAACTTAGAAATTAAATATCTAGTGAAATCTCCAGTAAGAAAACAAAGCTTAAGCTGGACACTCCTCAGCTACAACAGAAAATATGTCCAATATATGCCTGGCACTAACTATAAATGCACTTTGTGTTGCTGAAATACAAAAGAATTCTGAAGATTTAAAAAGGCCACAATTTGAAATATTTTCCTCTACTGCCATAGCAACTGGTACCTAAAGCTAATACAAATGGAAGAGATCAGCTGAACTGTTTAAACCTTTTGAACAGTTGCTTTCAGAGTTTCCCCCATTGCATTTGATTGGGGTGGGACATTTCCCATCTTTATGCTTCTTTTATAAAGCAGCAGCACAAAGAGACACTGCTCCAAATGGAGCAAATGTGCTTACAAAGCCCAGAAATATCCAGCAGGCGTGTGAAGCGATGGTTGCTTTGCAGTATGCTGGTACTGACATTGCAAGATAGAAATACTGTTTTGTTTACCCAGATGCATTTTGAGATCATTTAACAGAAAAGTTTATCTCGAGCTCTGAATAGTTCCTCATAAACTCCAAAATTAAAAATCCATCATGTACAACCCACTTCCATCCACCATCGGTGCCCATGTAGGGAAAGCAGCCTGTCCCCAAACCTGGGTTACAAGCACTCCATCCTCCTGCATCCCGCTTCTTCCCCCACCACCACAGCCTAGGGAAAAGCTTTGCAGCGTGTCCCGGTTACAAATGTGTGCTCCAGGGCAAAGCACAGCCCAGATGTGATGGACCAACAGTGAGAGCTTCCCTTCAGCAGCCCCTCTGCTGGGGCATCCAGACAAATGTTGTGGCTGGGAATCATGATAAGAAAAGCTGTCTCCTAGCCATATGAAAAGGTGACTCAAACTTATCTTGACTTTTCTAATAAATGGAAAGATAAAACCGTTCACAGCTGAAACTGTGGCTACAGCAATGTGGTTGGTATGTGGTTTTTCAGTTTCATAGTATCTGTAAGTATTCAATCAAACTGATGCACCATTTTTTACCTTTTTTCCCACGTCTTCTTTTTTTGGTTAAATGGCATAAACTTACTCTGAATTTTAGCAGACATCATCATGGGGAAATAAGATGTGCCATCCTCGCATTGACTAGCAACCCTGCTAGTCTGGGATTCAGTCTTGGGAGAGGAAAACTGAGGGAGAAAAGTACAAGAACATTTTCTGTTTCACCAAGGCCTATTTTCTCTGAAAGACTAGTATTTTAAGTCTCCCTACAAATTTTCCCACTATTAAATTCTTCTAGTCCCATTTCTGTCCTTTTAGCATCTGAGCGCTAACAGCGTGATGCAGCTGTGTCCACAAATCTCTTCCCCGCCGTGTGAAAAGGTGCAGCCTCTTCTCAGCTTTAAACTTCTTGCTGCCTTCTCATGAAGTGCCCTAATTACCTTGCCTGGCACAGTCAGTATTTCATAGGCAGCAGCCACATTCCCTGTCGTCTCCTTTCTGAGCTAAATATAGAACAAGCCATTTTGGAGTGCTAAGGGCAGCACAGCTGCACAAGCAGCAGCTCCTCAGCCGCCCGCAGTGCCTGAGGCAGCCGCTGTGCTACTGCAACATCTCTTCAAGAAGAGATGTCTCTGTAAAGTTTCCTCAATATCCATTTTCTCAACAGGATCCAGTCCTTCATATGCATATGTCAGCCCGAAAACAGCTAAACAGGCCAGCACAAAGGAGGAATTCAGTCTCCCCCCAAGAAGAGTGGAAAAGGCAGCACTCTGTGGTGTGTGGGACCCTGGGCCAAGCCTCCACAACAGCTATTTCCAGGCTCAGAGTGCACTGACAGCAATTCTGGGTTTGCACAGAACACGCCAGCAAGGAGTATCTGCTGGCATTGAGAAAAGCATCTGATAAATGAGTATTTTCCAATACTCATTGTTGTGCTGAGAATTCACTGCTCATGTCTCTAAATTGTACCAGTGTAATTTTAACCTGTTTGAATGCTGGACCACATCATCTAGGATCAGAGCTGCAGGGGTCACTATCTGTGGCTGAAAATCAGGAGTGTGAATTGCTTAACGACTTTTTACAAGTTTTTTACCTTGCATTTAATTATAACTCCAAAAATGTACCTCTGTCATCAATGACATTGGCAACTTGATTTAAATTCTGTGCCATGAAGATATATAGTGTAAGGCTTTTTAAAAATGAATCAGATAAACTTTAAAGAGAGTTTTACCTGACTTTCACTTCCATTTTGGAAAACAGTAACAGAAAAAGTTGGTTTATTTTTGGCCTCTGGCCAGCTACATCAATTGCTCTTCTTTTAAAAAGTAAGATAATTTCAAAAAATAAGATAATTTCTCAAGCCAGTGACAATAGCAAGGAAGTGAAACAAGTTGAGCTAGCTGGCGCTCGCTGTGGCTGTTTGCTATGCATGCCGACTGGTCACATTAACATTGAGTATCAACTATCAAAAGGTTTAAACCATTTGTGGACAATTCCAGGGTTTTGAACTCCAGCTTAAATATTCTCCCAAAGCCCAACTGTGTGATTGAAGAGGCATAAAATAATCCTTGAGGGGAGAGATTGTAAGAAGAAGTATATATACTCACTTTTGCTTGCTTTTATTTTAACCTGTGATCTGTTCCTGTGCGTGTGCTATAATGAGTCTAGCAGTAGTTTAAATCAGGTTTGCAGAGAAAGGAGAATCTCAGTAAAAATGTTTCTACATCCTTCGTTTACCTCAGAAAAATATTTTTTTAGATGGATGTAAAAAGAATGATCTCCACAAATCCACCAGCTCTTACTTCTGGGAAACCGCTATTGCCCAAGTGTCAGTCATATGAACTACTACCAGCATGAAGCAAGTTTCCAGAATTTTTCACAGTTTGGTCCACAACTATATGCCCAGCTTGCCTCATGGGCTGAGATCTCCTGGATGCTGCTTTCAGTCACAAAGTTTTTGTAGACATTGTCCCTCCTCACTATGGGAAGAGCCTGAGGAACCACTATGCTAAGAATGCACTTAGTATGGCTCTCAGTTCCTGTGGCTGTAATTTAGTGGCTGGAAACAACGAAGGGGGCTGTTAGCATGTGACCAGCCAGCTCTCCAGAGGCTATTGTCAAATGCTCTGGGAACCACAGCCTGGCAACTTGCAATCCCCACTAAATCCCAGATTCACATCTTTCCCAACAAGCCTCATTCCAGAACACAGCAAGTAGCTCTAAGCAATTATATATATATATGTGTGTGTGTGCTCATGTGTGTATATATATATATATATATATATGTTTATTTTTGTATATTTAATTATCATTTCTGTTTATATAATCATGCAATACTATGGAACTGATGCTGTTTCGTTAGCAGTGCTGGCTGTGGCTGCTGATTGTTCGTAGTTGCTGAAGACAAGGTCCCTAGACTCTAGTCCCTAGAGTTCTTCAGAGAGGGATAGTCTTCTTTTTTCCCTTCTTTCCTCACTTACCATCAACATCTATTCTATTCCATCCTGGATTACTCTTAACTACAGACCAAGAGCATGTCTACCTGCAGTGTAGTCACAGCAGGTACAGGTTTGCCAGGAGTGCCTTCACTTGTCCTAAGACTGCCCTGCATACCACATAGGGGCTTAGGCCATCATCTGGGGCTGGGGCAAGGCAGACAAATCAGCCAGAGACATCTTCCAAACTGGGTCTCAGATGTGCAGCAGTGCCCATGGGATGAGCCTCCTACGTGATCTCCACTGCCCTGAGAATGGCATGGGACTGCAGCTCCTGCAATGCTGATGCCCTTGGGCTGGCAACATCAGTGTATGAAGTGTGAACTTTTAAAAGCATTTCCTTCGGCCAAGATGTCTAGAAAAGCTATCTGCGGGAAGCAAGGTGAAGGAAGCTTTAAACTGTCATTCAGCTTCCTTAAATTTGGGAGTTTCTGTTCATTTGTTGAAGACCTCAGGCAAAAGCTTGGAGTCTTTCTAGCAAAAGCTGCTGGAGTCCTGGTTCCCACATACACATGCTGACCAGCAGGAAGGAATAGTGGTACACCAGTTGAAAGCAGAACATCCGAAGTCCAAACGTGAAGGCTGCAGACACATGGGAGGATATTCTGTGGGATGCTTACCTTTTTTTATATTCTTCCCAAGCATAAATTTTCAGCTGATATCACAGACAAACAAGAGGGCTAGATGCACCTCTGGTTGAACACAGGATGGCCACTCTTATGTCCCTGGGAGGGCATGTCAGCTGTGGGAAGATGTGCCAGGCAGCCCCCCCGGCACTCCTTCTCCCTGGCTTTCCCAGCAGGTCGCCCTGCAGCTCCCTGTAATACCTGAATGCTCGGGTTTCATTCGAAGGGACCCCAGCTCCGGAGAGGCGTGGTGTGCAGCCCCCTCTCCTTCCAGCACGGAGCCGGGAGGGGCACTCTCCAGGAGCGAGTCCGTGAGGCACATCACAAAGAAGCCATAGTATAGACAGTGTCGGAGCTGCACAACTGATGTCAATAAGAGAAAAATCAGACCCTGGTGCCTAAAATTACTTGCTTTAAGTTAATGTTAAACATATTGCCAAAGCATCTTACACAATTTCAATTATGCACTGAAAGAATCTGCATTGTGGAGTTCAAGTTTAATTATATTGTCATTTACTCCAAGGAATGTTTGCGGTTTAATCACTGTTTACATTTATTATCTTATGGTTTACATTTTTTCCCAGATTAATAGATCATACGATACCACCACATCAAGATTTCGATTAAGGCAAGATACTATTTTAACATTATGTGGTAACTCTCTGAAAAACAAACAATTGTCAACCTCGTCCCACCAAAATAACTCTTTGTTTCAAATTCATGTCCCTGGAAGCACTGGAATGTCCTCATGGTGAGTTGGCCTGCCAAATCCCTGCGAGGGCTGGGGTCAGCTCCCCCGCGGGTGTAACACTAAAGACTCTGCGGAGCCATGCCAAAGGGGATTTTGGCCCTCCATATAAACCACCCCCCGTCCCCTGCCAAGGGTGTTCGTTGTTTGATTATATGGAACGTGCACAAGCTGTGGACATGTCATGTGCTTCGAATAATCCACCCCAGCAAAGCAACTTCAGGAGGCTCACTAATACACAGAAATAAAGAACCTGAACTGTATGTTAACCCCATGAATGTGGTCCCAGGCGGCTACAGAACCCTTCGGTGCAAACTGGTAATTTCCATCACAAACCAGCCATGTAATTACAGGCTAACCGCAGAACTCACCGCTCATCTCACGGCAGCTCAGCTGCACTCTGGGCCCTGATGGTGCTGTCAGATACCGGGTGCCTTCCTGGGCTGCCCAGAGGTCAGCCCTGACCTGTAGGTGCTGGCCCAGACACAGAGGCACTCGCACACATTGGCATTCACAGGTAAGTGCACAGGCAAGCCATGGGAAGCAGGAATTGGATCACAGGTAGGAAAGTCCTGCATTATCAGAGCAAGATTTGGTTTATACAAATTTATCAATAACATCATTACAGTAACTGTAGAAAAAGAACTAAGCTGAATGCCTCGTAAAAAAAAATGCTTAGTCACTATATTCACAACGTCCAGAGGGTAAGTATTATAAAAGAAAGGAAAGTAATGAAGCCGTTTCTTTCACTCTTTCCTACCTAGTTTTCTTTGGGAAAGATATTTGTCCATATTTCATTTCAGATTATGATGTAGGCAGGACAAAATCTCTTCAAGATGCATTCAGACTATGCAAACTCCAGATTTCCGTTCAAGCAAATGTGTGTCAATGCAGTCTCAAGCAGAGAAGAAAAAGGCTGTGCAATCAAGTAAGATATGTTATCATGAAATAATACACATACCGTATTGGATTGGAATATATTACATAATACAATAAAGATAAATATGCATATATACATATATACACAAAAGCACATGTATGGGTCTGTCCTTACCCCTCCTCCAAAAGCACATGTATGGGTCTGTCCTTACCCCTCCTCATACCAACAAAAACATACAGGAAGTTTTTTTGAGCTTTAGCACACACTGTGCATTTGTAAGGACTGCAGAATCTGGTCATATTAGAAGTACTAATAATGTCAGAATTTGTCCACATTCCTCAGGCAAGTTGCATATTCGAACAATGTACAGAGGGCTCACATGGACTAATATCTTACTAAAATACACATAGCTTGATCAAAACTGTAAACTTAATTCTTACTTCCTTTTTTTAATTAAATGACAGATGTGCCCCATATAAACCATGAATGTGTGTGGAGACTGTTAAACTACTCATTACAAATGCAGACATTTCTGCAGTCAGTGAATCACTTGCAAATAAATTCTGATTTCATTCTAATGCACTCTGCGTACTCAAGGATCCACCAAATATTTCCTGTGACAAACTTTCAGCTGATGGGTGCTACTCAACATTCACTGAGCACAGCTAGTAACCCACTGTGTAGTCCTTGCCTTGAGTGGATGAGAAGGAAGACTTTGTCAGCAAGAAAATAAGAGAGAATGATTAATTCATTTCTCATCTGAATTTTAAGGCACATAGAATCATTCATAATAAAATTCAGGAGACTTTGGGGATTTTTTTCATACCAGGAAATTAATTTCAACTCATTTGTATAAAGACTGACTTAGTGAATCATGGATCAGTGACCAGCTCAACTATTTCATGAATTTTTTCATACATCATTTGTTCCTGGATTTTTTTTTTGTTGTTTGTTTGCTTTCTGTATTTGACCAGATCTAAAAAATGTATTCATATGTGTTTATATAAATATAAATACAGGAAATACCATGGTGGCCACCATGGCCAGGCAAAAACATGGTGGGGGCAGGAAACACCATGCTGGCAATCAACTTGGAAATCTGTTGGGGAGAGGATGTTTTTGTGACCAAGGCTGCCGCCTTTTCAGGTACTCTGCCCCCCTGATCTTTCCTAAATTGAAAGCTGAACTTAGAGAAGAATGACTCAGACCTAACTTTAGCCATCCCCAATGTAGGCACCCGTTAGGCTGGTCAGCTAGATGGTCCTTTTCACCCAGCGCAGAGATGGTCCTTCCGCAGTGCGAGTCAGCCCAGCGGTCCCCGGAGGGGGCAAACCACCGTCTGGAGACATTTCTCTCATCTATGGTGAGATGGGGCTGTGGGGACAACATAGGCAAACAGCTTAGTGGGAAACTTAAATTTTGTGTAGTTCAACATAAGAGTCAGATGAATCTCACTCTTTTGTCTGAACTTGGGAAAATAACCAAGTAAAATAAGGAAGTCATAAGCGATTCAGTCTTTTTTTATTACACTCTACCAAGCGTTGTATAAATGCTGGCTAAGGCATTTCTGTATCTCGAATAATAACATGAGCTGACATTGCTGGCTGCAATTTTTTCTCCCTTTCATTCTGAGGAGGCTGAACACGGAAAACAAGACACTGGGAGGGAGGGAAGCGTGAAAAATGTGTCTCTGTCTGCACTGGAACCTTTCGCTTATTAATTCTCAAAGGACTTAGGGCAGAATCTCGTGGAAGTTTAAAATCTGACAAAGCTTGAGAAAAAAAAGGCAAGTCCTAAAACTTTTAAGGTAATAAATCACAGATTTCAGATTGCCGATTTCTTAGAATGTCAGTTAAGATGAAAGAGCCTTAGAAGGAATAAAATATCTTAACTTCTTTAATTATTCTTCTTCCAAGTCATCATTCCTGTGTTTCTTTTTAGTTTACCTACAGAAGATCCATTTCTCTCTGTATAATTTGCAGTTAATTTGCAGGTGGTTAAACCTTTCCATGGCTTTTTGCAAAGAATGTAGAATAATCTTTGCAATGGACTGTCATGAAATAATACCTAACGTACCATACTGAAAAAATATCTTGACTTCATCTCCTAATAGACAGGAGAAAGATGCATCAAATCACACATCTATTACTCAAATCAGCCAGATACAGTATCATTCTGTTACATATGCCCCCAAAAATGTAGAATAAGACCACTGAAGTTGCAAAGTACAGCATACAGATGCTAGAAAGCCCAAACAGTGAGGATGCATTAAGTGCAATGTCTCTGGGGTTTCACTGCACATCAATACCAAAGGGCAATTTAATGTTGCCATGCTGTGCACAGAACTATCTGGATGTGGCCAACAGAAACACCAGGCATAGTGATGTTTCCCCTGAAGCTTATGCAATTAAGTCAAGACTGCACATAGATATTTTTGTCCACTTGGGATCTAAAATTTGGAGTTTACTTTAAGCAGTAGGTACCTACCTGTGCATAGCAGGGGAGGAAGTTTCATCACCACGACTTACGATGGAGAAACAGCTGAATGGGTGAAGCATTTGATGAGGAAGAAATGTGAGCTTTATTAACTCCGAAACAGCATTTGAACTGAATGCTGACCAGGAGACTCTGCTGACCAGAGAGGGTCAGCTGGGGACGGAGGGGTAAAGTTGTATCTTCACCTTTGGAAAGCCCACTGCTCTGCTGAGCGTGGAAGCACCATGACACCAAAAAGACAAGAACTGGGAAGCGCTGAAGGTCCCAGGTGATTTGGGCAGGTCTGGCAGACAGGCCTTTCCAGGAAGTTATATGACATCTAGGAACCTCTCCACTCACTGTCTGGATCATGGCATGAGCAACCAAACAGTGAACTCACAGACAAACAGTAGGTCTGTCCCAGCCTGCTCCAGCTGCCCCAGCAGCAGGACAGCAGCCATCAGCTGATGCCTGAGGAGGATCTGTTGAGGCCCTGGTACCTGCCCCACCTTGCGGTGTAATCGCTGATGTCTTTCTGTTCAATAGCCCTTGATGGCTTTTTCTTCTGTAGACTCCCCTTCTAACATTGTGAACAGAGCCGGTCTCCTGCAGTGACAGGGATATTTGTGCCCCCACAGGGACCTGCAGGGCCAGAGTGAGGGGCCAGCCGGCAGTTGTGGGGG
Organism: Falco naumanni; assembly: GCF_017639655.2. Classification (NCBI taxonomy): domain Eukaryota; kingdom Metazoa; phylum Chordata; class Aves; order Falconiformes; family Falconidae; genus Falco; species Falco naumanni. The sequence continues at coordinate 50,765,653 of NC_054058.1, read as the reverse complement.
ACAAACTTTCTGAGCCACCCCCCGGCAGCCAGGTGCCTCGGCTCCACTCCAGCCTGCCAGAGGTGCTGAAAATAGCTAGACTCAGCCTGGCCTCAGGAGTTTAATGTTCCTTTTATTGCTGGAGTAATAGCATAAAACATCTGAACAACAGCTCCAGAATGTAATCTAACACATTGTTTTGTTTGCATCTTTTTAAAATAAAATTACTAGGGTATAAAAGGCATTCTGTGAATTATGCTGGCTTTCATGTGTACTGGAACAGGATGTTTGAAGCCATTCAGAATAAGAGTCTGTTGTGGCAGATACAGTGCTCACACAATAAATACGGTGTTATCTTATGATCTGAGAGAGGACATTTCCAGAGCAGGTAGTCCTTAGCTTTCTTCTTTTAATTAAGCTCCTTAACACAATGCCATGGCATGGACATTAGAGAGACAGCAGGGATGTTCCTTCAGCCTGTTTCAGACATCCCCCGTGGGACTCAGAAGAACCCGTCTCCAGCAGCCACCTTCACAGGTCACCAGTGCTTTAGCTGGTCCCCTTCATCACCCCTCCGGGAGCTTCAGAGCAGACAGCGCAGCTACTCCAGGGAAAGCTGGATTTTTCAAAAGCAGGGACAGGTTTTTAAATCCACCCGGCATCTACCAGCTCCCATGAAAGCTGAGAGCATTTAAAGTTTCATCACTTCATTTAGCTGCCTACGTGGGAAGTGGTGGGCGCTGAACTCTTTGGAAACGCCTGCCCTGTGAAACTAGCCTCCAAGTGTTTTACATCACAGCTGACGGTGTCAGTGTCGACTTCTACATGTTAAGTAAGGTCCTGACATAATACACAATAATGACTCCCTGTGCAGCTCTTTAAGGCTTTTATATAAAGGCACACTTAGACATCTTAATAGCTCAGAGTTGTTACTTTTACTGCTCATAGCTGTCTCACACATATGGGTTTATATAACAATTCATGTTGGTGTAACTGCTGGGCGAACATGTTCACTTAAGCCTTGGAATTTTTCTTGGAAAATGCACCAAAACTTTCACCCCTCCCTGTAAAATAAATTACATCCATTTGATGGGATGCCTTCTCTGGTGTTCAAAAAGGCCATTGCTACAAGAGTAAACTAATTATATGCCAAAAAATCAGTTGTAAAGTTATGCCTGTCTGTGTACCCACTAAGCTAAGCATTTTTCAGTCTAGTAAATTAAAAACAAGTCTGCATATAAGCTCAGTTTTTTAAATTAATTATTCTTCATTTTCAACTTTGGAGAAGTTTCTTCATCTAACCGTTGGATTCCTGAAAAAAAGGAGTTTATGTCTGGAGCTCTACTGTAACAAGAGAAGCAAGCCTTTAGATTGCATGTATACTTTAGACCATACATGTATTTTACAAACATGCTCCGTGTGTCTATGTTTAACAATCTAAAGTACATTGCAATGAATGAACAGTTAAAAGCAACCATGTAAAGGAGAGGGGAGATCCCTGGATTAATCACTACAGCTTTTGGGTGGTCCAGGATAAGCCTGTAAAATTTTATGCTGAGCAAATTTAATATTATGTAGTAGAATCATCTTTGCAGTATATTTCACCTCTGCACTGCTGTGTCTTTCTTTCTGTCTAGCAGAGCCAACACGGGCTCAGGGACTAACAGGGGCTCAGCCCCTGTGAGTGGACATGCTGTGCAGACCCTTCCTGGCTGTAGGACCAACTGTGCAGGTACGTATTTGTTGGTAGATGACGGACTTTTCCATTGGTACATGCCAGACTGACAAACCAGACCAGCTCCTCTCCTTTAAAATGTATTCCTGATGCTGCCGACATTGGCCCGTATATTAATGTGTTTGCCTTTATTTTTGGCAAAGCAGACTCTCTGAACTCAACTCAAGATGAATCCTTTTTTCCCCTTTTACCTCTAGCAATATGTAAATAGGTGAAATCATCTCTTACATTTAAAAATTAATTAAGAAGTTAGAATACTATCTAGTTAAATCTGCTCTTTCAGGGCTGGCATTTATTGCTTTCTCTGTCTATAAAAATTAGGTCATGGTGTTTGTTCATTTTAGAGAAAAAAATTTAAATACACCTTTCAAGCACAAATTAATGCTTCCCAGTTATATCTTTCTGTTGTGTTCAAAAAAAGTTATTTAAAGTAACAAATTTAGCATGGAAGTGATGAAAATAATTATATTAAAAGAGAAAGGCTATCATAATTTATTGACTAATGCTTTAAAGTTATCAGTTCCAGCAAAGTTAAAAACTGAGCGATAAGGCTAGTAGCATCACTCAAAGGACAGATTCCTTGGTTATGATTGTAGTTATTACCTCATTAGCAAACAGTACTGTGTTTTTGTGACAAACATGGAGCTATTAAAAGCAATAATAACTAAAAAAACTCTCCAGTGAACAAAGGATGAATGAGTGGGGGAAAATAATGCTTTTCTATAGAAGGATATGTTAATTGTCCTTGCTATAGATGTCCGTCTGAAAACTGTTCAAGCAAGAGAATAATCCAAAAGCAAAACATGTCTACCATTGATATTAAATCTTCCAGGATCTTCTTCAGCCGCAATGGCAAGACAGGAAAAGAGCAGAAGAAGCTGAGGTCTTTGGTTCTCTTCAGTGAGCTGGCAGGGACGCTGCCCAGGTGTCAGGAGCTGCACGTACAGTTCAGCACTCCTCTTGAGCCAGCACAACAGCACTGGGGCAGCAGAAAACACAATTTCCTTCAGATTATTATTATTTTCCCAGTAATGTGCCAGATCAGAGAAAAACCCTTGGTAGAGAGCAATGAAGAGAACTTTCTTTCCCTTACAAAGCTTGATACAGTTTTGGTTTCCCCCAGGGCCTCAGGAAGGGAAGCCGTGCTGATAGCTACCAGCAGAAGCACAATGCAAAGTGCTCTTGTCACCTCCAAGAAAACACAAGCTTATTCCTTGTTCAGCTGAGCCCTGTCAGCTGGATGCAAACAATATGGTGAGCAGCAGCAACAGAACAAAGCACGCACACACCTCTCTGTTTATGGTGGTCTGCAGCTAGATATGCACCAGCTCTTAGCTAGCATTTGAAGTAAGGAGTGACTGAAACAAGTGATCAGCTCAGGCATGCCTGCTGGTGGCCATGCTGGAGTTAGCCTTCACCCAGGTGTGGGTCCAAGGCAAAACACTCCTGTGAGGGCCAAGGCTGCTGGGAGGCCGGAGGGAAAATTGGCCAAAAGACCAAGAGGCAAATGTGTATTACTGCTGCCCACGCTATCTTGACTGCATGGATAAAAAGCTTTACTTGCAAGTACTCTGCAATGTATTAAAGTCTTTCTTTCCTTAGCTTCCATGCCATTTTTTTAATCACAAAAAAAGAAAGATTGCAACTCATTCTTAATGTTAACACATTATTGGTTGCTCTGGCTAAGGAAGACAATGAGAGAGGATAGATGCTGAAAAAAAAACCTCTTGCTGATGTTAGCACAGAGGTAAACAGTCAGGTTTTCACACTGGTAGACCATTTTGAGAAAGCTCCCTAGCATTATCATTTTTCAGCTTATATTCAACACATAGCAGGACTAACAACTCATCCCCTAATCCACCGGCTGCAGAGGATACCTCTGTGTGTACATCCGCAGACAATCATGGATTAATATAAGTACAAACAAAGCTGGTGTTCCTGGCCCTTATTGTTTAGAACTGGCAGCAGAAGTAAAACAATAAAACTGTTAATAAACATTTTGAAATACTTACTCAGTCATAGCTAAACCAGACCTAAACCCAATCTTTTTTGGACAGAAGGAAGAAACAGACACTTCATTTCTGTGCCTCAGCTACTCATGAGCATACCCTTGTTTGTAAACCTGGCAGGCTCAGGCTTATGGACCTTAAAGTTACAACTGCGTTATGCACACAAAGCTGTTTCCATTCTTCCTTAGGAATATACCTAAATGTATCTGGTTTTGGCTTGGTCCACAGGAGATACAAAGAGTGCTAATGCAAAATGCCTGGGACATTGATGGAGAGGTGAGAACCCAGAGGTCTTTTGCCCTCTGCCTAGAAGACTTTTTTGGGAAGATATATTCCCGAATTTAGGACCTAATCCAGCTGTAATCGCAGATGAAAGAATTTTCATCAACTATGGGGTGAACTGCATCAGCCTTCGCTTAAGATGAGCTACATATATTTACTTGTGGCTTTGCCTCTCCTGAGCAGTGGAGTCATGCCTAATAATCACTCCCCAGGGGACCCAAGTCTCACCGATCAAGGGACTGTACACACAATAAAAAGACTGTCTAAAGGAGTTTATCTAATGTACAGACAATCAGAGAATCAGCTGAGTGCCAGCTGTATTTACTTAGCCGTTTTTTCTATCCCAAATGTACACAATATGTGTAATTTTTTTACAAATCAGTAACATATTAGTTGAAAATAGACGTAATAAATAAAATCGGTAAAATATATTTAAAATACATTCATTCACTGATTTCTTACACTAGTTATTTAAAATAATAGTATATGATTAAAAATTGTTTTGGCTAAACCAAAATATCAGTTGTCCCAACCACTAAAATGTCCTGGCTGTGCTCCTAGGTGATGACAGTACTATATTTAGTCACTGAGTACCACCAGCTGTCTTGCTAACAGAAGTCTGGCATTTTCCTTAATTGAGAGATGCAGTATGTGTGAAATGATACCACTCACACTCACTCCTGATAATACGAGCATGACCTAGTTGAAAGCTTTTGATTTTTTTGCTTCTTTGTTCAGAAGAATAACAGTTGGTTCAGTATGATGTTAAAAACTGAAACCTATCCAAGGGGTTTATAAGGAATTCTCTGCAGATTATGATCTAGAAACCTCATTTTTCTGAGTCCCCCACCAGGGAAGGGCAGGTGAAGGGCAAGAAATGGCAAACGTAGCCTTCAATATTCGACAATTGCTTTCCCAGTCACCCACATCTTGCAAGTTTGGGTGATGTTTTCTTCTTTTTTCACCTAATTGAACACTGGACCAGACATAGCTCAGGGTGTTACATTCTGGTGGACATTACTGCTTTCTGTCAGCCTTGTACTTCAAAAGCAATGGTCTAAACGAGGTGGATGATGACTTTTGTTGCTGAATAGTTAGTCTGCCCCAAAGCTGTACTTTTGGATGCAACAAAATTATTTGTGAATTCTGGTTTGAATTCCTAGAGTATAAATTTTGGAAAGGAGCCCATAGTGCCTTTCCCCACTCTCACTCCAAGGCTGTATTGCCCAGCAGACAGGACAAACATCAGGTCAGAAACATAACTAAGTGCACTGCTTCCCACGGGAACTCCTTGGCACTGGGGTCTGGGCAATGGACCATGTAGCTCATTTATTCTCTCTTGTTTACATGCTTCTACTCATATTCATAAATATTCAGTGAAGCAGCAACTAAAAATCTGAAGATCCCCTTGTCAAACGACCTGACCACCATCTTAAAGAGATTTATCTTATTTTTTATCCAATAAATATATAAGTTTTCATTGTGAAGTGGTCCAGCCATAACAGGAGAGCCATGACACCCCTGCCTCAGCACACACTGCAGCTTAGCACTTGCCATATTTTCTGAGTGGGGCAGCCTGGGGGCTGTGGACCAGACAAAGAGGGCATCAGACCCAAGGTTTCCCACATATGGTGTGAATGTCCAGCATTAGGATCTAGGGCACAGGAGGGAGGAACAATAATACCAGGTTCTCATGATTACTTCATTCCTCTTGTGAATCTGGCCCTTGGGGTTTTTTTACCATGTCCCAAAGTGAAACCAAATGATTCAAGGTGAATTAAATGCTGCAAGCAGTCCAGAACTGCTTTTTTTTGATTCATTGAAAATGTTGAAAAGCCTGAGCTGGAGGAGCAGTTAACCACACCTGTAAAAAAAAAAAAAAAATGGAGGAGGAATGGTTGTTGAGTGGGAATGTCCTCGCTCACTGTGCCTGCTCCCGAAGGGCCAGCTGGAGCTGATGTGTGCAGCCAGCCATTGCCACTGAGGGTGCGATGGCTTGTGAATGGACAAAATAAATATTTAATAGTCTTCATAGGCACTGTGGGCAGGTGAGGAGGCTGAACCTGAGCCTGCAGTTCAGAGATGTGAATTCTGTTCCCAGCTGGGCCACAGGATTGCTGTGCAACCTCAGGTGACTTGTTTACTCCCTAGATGTGCAGATGCAAATTCCTGTAGCTCTGAGAGAGGTTCCTTTGCTTCTGTGGACTGGTTATACCAGCTGGAGATCTGGGCCCTGGCATCTCATGCCCCTCAGTATAATAGGACGGGTAATGCTTTCCTAGATCTTGAGGACCTTGGACTGATGATAAAGTCACTAATGTCTCAAGGCTGCCTGTTGTGATGTGCTCATAAAGACCTAAAAAAACCAGAAGAAGTAAAACAAATAGCATGGGAACAGCTTAAGCAGCAATTTATTGTATACTGCATAGCAACTTGCTGTATACTATATCACACTGCCATCATGGGCTTTTAAATCTTGAAACACAGGATGCTTTCCTGTTCTCACACACTTGATGTTTCCTCCAAATGGGGAACTCCTGTTGTGTACAGCAGAGCAGCCATTCACATACTCATTGTTCTGTGAAGTCACATTTTTCAGTGGTGAATCTGTGACTTTTTGCTTCAAAGGTGATTAAGACGATAGCTGAACCCACACTACTTAGCAAAATAATGTAGCTGGTCAGAATTTCTTGCCATGTATTAACTGTGAAATGTGCTTTTGGAAATTGAGATTTTAATTAAAAATCAGTGTTCTTACCTGACATCATTGGAGAGTCACTGAGCAGCATAAGAATGCAAATGAATTCTGGCTTGCTTCAGCAGTGGTTAACAAGCCAAAGGAGATTATAACGTCTCACAGAAAGCCCAAAGAACTGAATAGAAAACGTAGCATGTTTCCCAGCCTGCCAGTAAGTAAAGACAATCAGATCTGGTTTTCTACTTTTGTGTTCCACACTTGCATCTGCCATGGGGAAAAGTCTGGAAGGGATGAGCAGGCTCTCAGTCACTGTTTAAGTACCTTGCTTTTCATAAAAGCATGAAACAGAAGTGTTTTGTTTTCCATTGCATTTCACAGCTTCTGCACATTAAATGCCTTCAGATTCCTGCAGAGAGCTAAATCTGGTGTGCAGGCTGTAGCAGGTAAACAAGGTATATCTTAATGAACTGCCAAGTAATAACATGAGGGAACTTTTTAACACAGCTTTGCTTTCATTACTCATGTTAAACTCCATGACTGCTCCTATAGCCTCTAAACCCTGAAAAAAAAGTGTTTGTCCCTGTGATTCCTGATGTAACACAACTAAGAGGCATGGAAGCACAAACCTGACCCTACCTTGGTGCAGCTGAGTCACATGCCTTTGCAAAAAGGCTGGGTTAATTATTTTTTAATAATTTTTTTTTCAAGGGAAAAAAGAAGATGTTGAAGATCTACGTTTAATTAGAGAAGATGTTTGGTTTCAAGAATACGCCCAGCAGGGTGCCATTTAGTAACAGCATTGTCTCTTCCGGCAGTAGCTTGTCAGACCAGGGGCACCCAGTTCCACCGGTGTTCAAATACAATCTGAGAAATAGATTCTTTCCAGATTATTTTAGGATCTCAAAACAAAATAAAATAAAACAAGCTGGCGCAAGCGAACAAAGGGAGCTTGAAAGGGAGAAGCCGGGAAAAGGAAGGTCACATGGCAGGACAGCTTGGCTTAGTGCGGCTTTGGCACACGCTCTGTTAAGGAAAGCATGAGATCCTAATAATAGCAGTGGGCACCTTCCATCAGCTAGCAGTTTAGCATGGACATTGTGGTAGTAAGGGGTCTTGAAAACTGACCTGAAGGAAAAGACAGAATCCTACAATCATGGAACGGTTAGGGCTAGAAGGGACCTCCGGAGGTCATCTGGTCCAGCGCCCCCAGCTCAGGCAGGGCCATCTAGAGCCAGTTGCCCCAGGTTATGTCCAGACGACTTTTGAATATCTCCAAGGATATGAAGATAACCTCTCTGGACAACCTGTGCCAGTGCTTAGACACCCTCACAGTGAAAAAGTTTTCTGAAGTTCAGAGACAACCTCCTGTGTTTCAGTTTGTGCCCAATGCCTCTGGTTCTGTCACTGGGCAACAAAGAATAAGTAGGATGTTCTCTAGGAAATGATTTTCACTCATAGATTGCAAGACTCCAGCTTTCTGTGTTCACAAAGTATGAGATGATGACTTGATAAAATTGTTACCAGGTTACTCACAAAGCCCAGCATTTGAGAAACTGGCTAGCTCCACATACTATAACTTGAAGACCTTGTTTGAAAAACAGACATACAAAAAATGGAGATACTGTATCCAATATCTTACTTTGCAATAAACCACAAGCTGCATGTTCCATTTGAAATTGCTTTGCTTCTTAGGATTTCTAACAGGGTCATTTGTAATGCCACACTATCACTTCATATGTTTCAACATAATTGTTCTTTCTGAATCAGTTACATATTCCTGCTCCAGAAATCTAAGCTTTCATTCTGAGCATATTTAAATTATGAGCATAATTAACAGTAAAGGGAAATGTCAGGTAGCCAATATAAATTCTCTGATGTTGCAAACACCGTGAAAACAACAGCTTTGAAATGTGAGCTGCATTCATTCATCTCAATGCCATATTAACAATGGAATATTAATTATAAGCATGATGCTATTTCTTACGTGAACATTTAATCTTTTTCACAGTTCACTTCTGAAAACATCAGCAGCTGATGGATGCAGTAGTAGATGTTACGGAGAGATGAAACAGGCAGCTTCCTGTTGTCACTGATGCTGTAGCTCTCAAGCATTCTTTGACGAAGTATAAATTATTTACCAGAAGGAGAATATCCTCCAGATTATTCACTGAACGAATCTGCTTCCTTATATTTCCCAAAAATCACAACCAGGTTTCATATCTCTGTGTCTCAACCTGCTGATTCACCCAAGACTGTTTCCGCAGGGCATCCACAGTACAAAATAGAGTGATACCAGATTGACCAGATGACCAACAACTAATTTAGCACCGATTATATCGTTCCAAGTGATGGCACGTAGTTCACTCCCATCCAGCTGATGTCATCTGGCCCTGGGCTATTTGCTGACTCACAATGATCTATTTCTTAATAGGCAATGTAGACAGTTGTTAGCTATGTATCAGTCAAGTAGACCTACACAGCAGAACATCTGTATTATGCTCTCAACGCAGGAGCCAGATGTCTAATGCTATATACTAATGGAGAAAAGTGGGGTTGTGGTTTTTCTTCCTTTATATGAAGACCTAGCTTAAAACAATAAGCATCTGGTGGAATTTGCAGAAGAGCCTGGTGGAGCTGATGGGCCGTCATGGATACGGCATAGGCAATACAAAGTTCATAAAGGTATGTCTGCAGCATATGAAGTTGCCTAAATGGCTTTAAAGGCCTGAACACCTTTAAGGACCTGAATCTCAGCTGGTCCTCAGGAAGGTATATTGCTGAAGGTGTGAGATGATTGCCATCCAACTGAAAGGGCTACAAATGGCAAAAGATGAAATTTGAGGCTCCACATCTTTGGGAACAAGGAAGGAACTGATCAGAGAGCTGCAGGGTGAAACAGCACCTAACCAGTTTCTAGGTGTCTTCCACCTTCAGAAGCGCTGCTGTGAAGAGCCTCTGAGTACAAAATAGGGCAGGAGTAGGAAGACTGGAAGCAAAAGAAGAATTACTGTGTGGCATAGTCCTCCATCACGTCAGAAACTGGACAGCTGATTGTAATGATCGATGTCAGAAATTGCTTTGGGCCTGCGTCTTTTCCAAACACAGTGACTGTGCAAAAAGACCAGCCACGTTTCTGTGAGGTCTGGACTTACAAGGACTCGGGTCACACATCTGGATGACCAAGGCTGGCATCTGTGGTAGGGAAGACAAGGTTTGTCTAGCTTAGAGGCTTTGTGTCAATCTGCGTATGTCAACCACCCTTTAATCAAAACCTGGTCATGTTGTAGTTTTTACAAGTGGATTTCTCCCTTTTTCAATGTTCTGCCATAAGAGGAAAAAGGCCAGTTCCAAGTTAAGCATTTTTTCTAGCTTTGCTCTTTCTTGACTAAGATAAGCACAAATAAGTAAGAAGAGCGTGATAAATCACATGACAGATTATTCTCAATAACTGAAGCATAAGCCACAAAAAAACCCAACCCACAAATAAATAAATCTGAAAACACAGAAGGATCCATTTATAAATGCATAAGCCTCATTTGCACTGTTCATTCCTTACTTCCCTATGTAAATTGCAGTGGGATGTCTTCAGTGTTTTCCCGCCTATTTATCTTATGATAGTTTTATGGATCTAACCTCTTTTTTCCTCTCTGAGACATTTCTAGCACTGTGGTTGGAGAGCCCAGCTGGGACACAGCTGTGTACTGTCCAGCTTTGATGAGCTATAAACGTTTTCCCTTGTGCGAACATTGTGACGTTTCCCACTGCTTTTGGTTTCTTGAATGCTGGTGGTTAAAAGGCAGATCTGAAATCGTCAAAACCGCTCTTTTTAGTCAAGCGCTGCTCTCCTTTTGTATAAGCAGTTTCTAATTAAGCAGCACCACACTAGAGGACCTAAAAATCATTAAAGGTGCACTCAGGGTGTCCAAGAATAGAAACACAATGCAGGTGTTGTTCCCTCAGCGCCTTTTCAAAACGGACCGGTCAGTCCCCTCATTGATTAGCAATTGGGCTAACTGTCTTATAAAAGTCTGACCCTAACACTGCTAATACCTTTGGTCAGCCAAATAAATTCTTTCAAACTTTCACAGTGGAAAAAGCCTTCTATTTTATGATTTTATAACCCTGTCATTAGCAATCTTTGAAACAGCATTCCACCCCCAGGTTGCGTTCTGTGGTTATGAACTTCATTTGATCACTGCCCCATCAATTTGACATTAACTGCTACAATTTACAACTGCTCTGGCTTTCTACCTATTATTGTCGTACCTCTGCAAGTGCAAAAAACTGCTGCCCAGGGGAAGTCTGAAAGAATGCAATGTCTTGTTAAAACCTGAAAGTGCAATGGGGGTGGGGGGAAGAACCTCCTAGAGGAGAAAACCAAAGGTTTGATAATGAATAATGCTTCATTCTCTGCTGTGAACACGGGTGACCTAGCATGTAGACCACAGCAAAGTAGTGAATAATTCACTGAGAGAGTCATAGACCTCCTGGTAGGCCACAGCATTGCTTTGTCTCACAAATATGTTCTCCCACAGAACAGGACTCGACAGGATGTTTCAGTCTACAAATGTTTAAACAAAAGGCGGGTGTGACAGGGTATGCAAGGGGAGTACCGTGCACGGCGCAGGCCAGCCTGCACGACTATTTTTCCATTAGCAGTTGATTGATAATTCTACAAGCACTACACATAAGGGCAATGGAAAGAAGAAAGGCTTTGTTGGAGCTGAAGCATACAGCTCGTGTCCCGTCTCTAATCCAGACAAGAAACCAATTCCACCTTCAGACAGGGACATTTAAGCAGCATTAATTGTCTGAGCTGAAGCCACGGGAGCATGGACATTTTGAGCAGCAGCTGGAATCCCAGCTGATTTCCCGACCTTTGTGCTCATAAAAGTGAAAGCATCCAAAGGAGCTATTGGAGCTGGAATATGGTCCTAGTTTCCATGTGATTTGTTTCCTTGCTTTTGTGGGTTTCTCAGCCCAAGAGACAAGTCTGAAGCCAGGTTGTTTCTGTTTTAGTATGCAAAAGGAGAAAGGCTCTCCAGTCACTGAACGCTGTTCAGGCTCTACCTCCTTCCATCTCTGAGCCCAGGATAGGGAATATCAGTCTGGGTCCAGAGGGCTGTGCTGCGGACAGGAGCAGAGCAGAGCAAAACCCCCCAAATCCCAGCTCCAATCTGGGTTTCAGTTGTGTTTGGGAATAAAGCTAGCACACCCTTTTTGTTCACTTGGGTATCAAACTGTTTATAGAAGCTTTTTTGCTGTTTCTCTTTTGCTTTTCCATCTTTGTAGCCAGAAATATTTCAAGACTAAACTCATGGTATATCCGAAGTTTATATTGTTTGGTCTGATGGGGCTTCTGAGTAAGTCACTTCTGTATCCAGATCCTCTCATGTTACCTTACTCATGCTAAAAAAGATCTTTTGATTTCATTGTGGTTATTTCCAGCATATAAAATAGTGAATGTCTAGCCTGTGCTTTTCTTCTCTTATCCAGATGAGCTGAGCTATTCTCAGGCTCCCTAAATTAAAGAAGAATCGAGCAACTGTTCCACAGTTCTTCCTCCTGATTATCCTCTCATGCTGCACAACCTTCTGTAGATCTGTTTTTCTAACACACACGGAAGTGCCTTGTCCTCTCACATGGTGAAGGACATGTCTGATCTGTTAGCTCACACCAGGAGGAGGATGCCCAGATGATAAGATTTTAGTCTGGGACCTTTGGGCATGGGGCCATGAGGCAGAGGACATGGGTTCTACCTGTGATTTGGCGACTGTTGTGTCTGGCTCAGGAGGTCACCAGGCAGAAGAAAGACTGCAGGTTGGCAGTGTGCTTCAGAGGTGTATGGGTTAGCATTCTCATTCCATGGGAGGGGGAGGCAGGAGCCAAATGCAGGACTCCCATGCTGTAAACAGAGCCTCCAAGGGAAGGAAATCACATCTTTAGTGAGATGATGTCTTTCAGTCCCCTTCCCTCTTGACACTGTTTCTCCAGCGCTACTGGTACTGAGTGATGCTTGGTATGACTCAGTCCCACTCAGCATTGTACCACAGAGGAAAAGAGACGCTGCTGTTGTGATTCTTTGTCAAAGAGATTTTTGGCTTCTCCATTTGCTGACTGGTAAGAGTGGGACAAGTCATTCTGAAAATGGCTTTTCCAGTCCATGCAGTTCTGCACATGCTTACAGAAGTCTCTTTACTGAAATGCTCACAGTAAGCTGGCTTTACAACTAAACAGAGAATTATTTTAACTTTTTTTGAATGGATAGTGTTCTTGATTTTCATTGTATACTGCAAATTTGTCTAAAAATTTCATTTTTTAAAATGAAGCCATTTTGATGTGACTGCAGAAAGGTGACTATTCCACCTTTATTATGATGCTTTTAAATCTCAGATCAGACTGCTTCTTCTCCTAGCTAGTAAAGCCATGAATGCTTTATAATATCTGATATTTTTATTCCAGATTCTCAGAATAATTTAGTCATCATTTTGACTGGTTAAAAGGGATTTTAGAAGCAACACCTAATATTTACAAGCTTCCACTGTAATCTTTATATTTTTCCAACCATCAAAGTCACATGGTCTCCTACAAATTGGCTCATGAACACCACTTTCTCAGTATCTTTTTTATTATTTCCATCTATTACATACTACCCTCAAGCTTAGAGGAAACTTTAAAGGCACACAACTAAAGAATCTTTGTTTATTGTTTGGAAAAGCTTGGATGTATTTCCTTTATCCAGATTTTACCGACTATGACTAGAGAGCTAAATGTCCCTGTTGTTTCTTGTAAATAACCTTTAAAATGCTGTTTTCTAACCCATAGCAGATAATAGCAGATAACACTGCTATTGGTATCAAATGAGCCCTCATACTTTCCCAATTGACGGATGCCTGGAAACTTCTATGAAAATTTTATCTGAGAACAGACTTACTTATTGTTCAGCTTCCAACAGCAGGACTCACAGGCGGGATCCTGCCACTCGCTGTCTCCCATTTTCCTGCTTTCTGGAGGCACCTGGTTTGGCTCCCAGCTCCCACTGAAATCCAGGGGAGCCAGGGGCACTCTCAGCCTCTCAGAAGTCTCTCAGGGCTTTCACAGGACTAGGTCCATTATTTTCAGTGCCTGCTTGGACAACCTAAATGCACCAGAGAGGTAAGAGAGCTGCAATATCATTTCAAGCAGAGATGCTCGGAGTCATTGAACAACACCTCCCACAAATTTTAATAGGTGTCCCACTCCTTCAAGGGAGACCATTACCAACACAGTACAACTCCAGTGGTTACTACGTTGACATTTAAATTTGCTTCTTTATCAAGGTGTTGCCCCTGCTGTGTGGGCATCACTCTCTATCACTGACCTGTTAATGAGACTTTATCTACTGACAGTACAGATCAGACTCTGTTCCCATGGTGCATACCCAGTTCTTTCCTTCTCCAGTTACCCCTTGGAAACAAGAGTGACAGAAGCTAACCCTTTGCCCTATAAAAATTGCATGTTGTTCTGAAAGTCAAAATGCAAATAATTCATGAATTTTGTAAACAACTCTAAGGGAAGAGAAAAACGTTAGGCAGAATTTGAGTCTGCTATTTTTACCCATGTGCCTAGTTGATTGCATGTCATTCTTCTCACACAGAACTAAGTATCTTAAATGCAAATAGCCAGAGGTTGTTGTACATTTTTTGCCCTTTCCGCAGCTGTTCATTACAGAGCTCAATAGCAGCTGACAGCAGGTGAATATGTGGATGATGGGCCATGGATATATTCTGTTAAATAGAATGAATAAACCATTAAATGATCTTATTTCTTGATATGCCTGAATGCAAGCTGCATCTACAAGTAAAGCAACATTAAATTCTGTATAGCAAATCCCTCTTGTATTTTGCAGCACATCCGTCATGCAAATTTTATGCTATCATCTTTTAAGCCATTATAACCTCCCTTTATTTTTAATGATATCAAGTTTCCTTTTGCTTTTAGTTCTAGATAATTGAAATAAGGATGCATGAACCTGGGATATGAGACTACTTACATCTGCTTAATTTTGTAAGCTATATTTGGTGGTTTATATAACTTGTTTGACCTGGGTAGAAATGAGTGACAATATATCTTCCATTTTTGAGAATCAGTACCTTTGAAATGCTCTAATACACTAATTTAGCTGTATGTCTGTATGACATTGCTATCATAGGAACTGAGAATGATTTGGAGAGTGCCATTTCAGAGTGAATGCATATTGCACGTATGTAACATATATGCATGTATACAATATAGACGTAAATTGCATATTTTAGGCAAAAATAATTAAAAGATGAAAGAAATTACAAAATTATAAAATTAGTCCTCATCTCAAAAAATAACCACAATATTTTGACCACTTTCTGATTTAGAAATCTGATGCTGGATTTGGATGTGTCTCTCTTCAATTTACTAGTTTCTATTTCCTATAGAAAGCATTACTTCAGATGTAGCTCTGCTCTTCATTTTCCAAAAAAACAATTTATTTCCCAGTAGCTACAGGAATGCAGGACCTCTTTCCACAGCACACACAGGTGTGACCCTCTGCCAGCCCAAAGGCTATTTGACCTGGTCCACGAGAGCATGGGTTTTTGGAAGGGCACTGCTCTGTATGAGGAGGAATTAAGAGGGACAATCGTAGGACCAGACTGGGCTGGCAATTCTACCTGAGCGATGGTATCACTGCACCGTTATTGCTTTATCTCCAAATGAGAAGCTGGGAAACAAGTGACCAAGAGCACTAAAACATTAACCATCCTTGCCTTCAGGGGTTTTTGTGCCTCATGGCTTACTCTCCCCATCTTGCTTACACAGCAGGGTTTTTGTCTGGACTCCAAAACCTGGGGAGAAACCTCACCACCTTCACAGAGACTAGCATGGCATTACTCACTCTGGAGAAGACTCCGTCTTGAATTAGTAACAACTGCCTCTGTAAGACTTGCATGATTATTGTGAAAACAGGATGAACTGCAGAAGAGAGCAATTCCAATAGCACTAAAGGCCAGGTGGAGGAGAGGGTATTCAATATCATTAGGAGATTTCACATTCCTTCCTTCTGTGCAAGCAGAAAGCAGTGTGAATATTTTGTTCTTCAATTCAGTGAAGCTCAGATACAGCAAGATTTACTAAAATCAAAACTACAGGGCCTTTGAATCACAAGCTCTAGTAAACCAGAGATATCTTATCCCACCGGCCCACATGAAAGTCAGACTCCAACTCTCCATAGCCCACTGCTATTATCTTTTCTGTGGAATTAGATTGCATTGTGGAGCTGGCCTAATACTGGGGTTTTGCAGCCAAAAGTACACTAAAAACTGGAAAAAGTTTAATCTTTTGTTTTCTGACAGCTTCTGAAAAGATGTTGTGTGATCTATATTTGGTGTTTTCTTTCTTCAGAAAACTCTTGTTACCAGCTTCCAGGGAGCCCTTTTTTCCAGTCATACTGTTACAGTTTGGCCAAAATTTTAACCTAATTTGCTTTAAAAGACAGCTGTGCCATTCCTTTTCAACAATTGAAATCCAAGAAAAAGTAATCTGCAGTTATCTGCAGGATTGTCGCAGGTTTAAGGGAGTGGGGTTTGCCATTAGCAGAGTTAAAGCAGCCTGACAGCAGAAGCATTTAAAGTATGGTAATAAGAAGATCCGAACACAAAGAGCAAAATGGAAAAGTAACACTGAGTCTACAAAAACATAAACTAGATAAGATTTATATATTAAAACGTATTTTAGTAACATACAGAGAAGTTGTGTTATAATGAAAAGCAGGTACAAAACCATCTAGCTATATAAAATGCTATAGTTTTGTGCATGTAAGGGCTATCATAAAAAATGAACATTGAACTAAACCCAGTTGAACAGACCAGAAAACAAAGAGCAGCCCTGTCAGCATACCAAGTTTCAGTAAGATTAATCTGTGTTGCAAGTGTTGTTCCCAATGTATCTCTCGGCACTCATCTATCATCTCCCTCCGTGAAGCCAACGTGAGCTTGCGGCCTTTTTGCTGCCTAAGGCAAACTGGTGTATGTGTGCTTGTGTGTAAATATAGATTATTTGTCCAGTCCCCAAGCCAACAGTCCCCATGCAATTAATAGTCAGCAGGTCATTTTGCTGTCCCCTCACTGGGAATATCCAGGCCTTCTCCTGCTCTCATGTTCACCCCAACTAACTTCAGTTACCATAAAAAAATGGTCTTTTAGAGTCCTACACTACAATCAGTGGGAATAACTGGGCACTTCTGAAGGAAGAAAGGATTTTAGACACTTATTTTAAAACTACAGAAGAGTCTACAGAGGAAGCCTAAATGTCTAGCTCAAGCTAGACACCAATTTGTACATGATTAATATTAAGTAAGGGAATTTGGTGCTTAGAAAGATGCATCCAAACCCCACTGCAGACATGAATAGCTGCTGCAGTCCACCAGAACCTGTCCATATCCCAAGCACTCATTGGACCAGCACCTGAAAGCCATAATAGGCTCACTAGGAACTTACTCTCTCTCTGGCACACACTGGCTGTGCTTTGAAATTAGCTCAAATTAACTCACTCCCTTATTTTTTGTAAGAGTGGTAACTCAAAGTGATACTTTTCCAAGCCCTTATATACAGCACTGGTTTCAGCTCCCAGTGCCCCCTGTCTGTGTGGACAGAACCCAGAGTATGCCCCACATCCACAGCAGAGATGAGAGAAGCACCACGTTCTTCCTCCCTCCCCAGATTTCCTTTGGTGTCATGCCTGTCATCAGTAGCATGGAGCACAGCTAACACATGTCTCACAGGAATGTTGTAGGTCTTAATTAACAAATGCTCATAAAATGCTTGAAAACCTTCAGGCTGAAAAATGTATAAAAACTTGCCTATAAATATTGTTCTTATTTTCTGTATCCAGATACTACATCTCCAGAGGTCTCTGCAAATGTAAAGTAGGTCA
Source organism: Falco naumanni (assembly GCF_017639655.2). Lineage (NCBI taxonomy): Eukaryota > Metazoa > Chordata > Aves > Falconiformes > Falconidae > Falco > Falco naumanni. Next base: position 50,748,006 of record NC_054058.1, on the reverse strand, counting down.
AAATTCAGCTCTTAATCAGTTGAGTTGGTAACTCTGAAATTTTCCTCCAGATGCAATTTTGCACTGCTTCAATTAAGAAACATGCAGCCTGCTTCCTTGCACCCAAGCACTGCTGTGCAACAGCCGAGGGCAGCAATGGAGAGACCAGAAGATGTGCTCCACGTGCCCAGGCCAGGTGCGTTTGCAAGCCGAATGCTGCTCTCAAAGTGTCAACCCACCCTGTGCTAACGCACACCTCGGTTTCACTGGGCTTCTAAGGTTTTGTCATTTGGCTCCCAAATAAAAGGCATGAATACAATACATCATTTGCACGAAACTTTTCCTTTTGGAGGAACCATAAGCCAAGTGGAAGCACTTGTTTGATTCATGCCATCTAGCCAGGCAAAACACTGGCTGTTAAAATTCTCTGTGCATACCAACTGGAATGACACCAACCCCGAAAAGAAATACATGGCATTACGCTTTTCATTCCCATTCTGTAGAAGCAGACACGGCTGAGACGTAGGGTGTTTCCTGAGGTTAATGATAACCTGAGGTTAATGGTTTCTGGCTGAACTTTAGGCCCTCAGCTCCCCCTAACCTGTCATTAATCCCCAGGAAATGCCTGAAACCAAGCGTATTATTTAAATCTGGCAGCAATTAATTTATCTCTGGACCTTACAGATGCTCATATTAAATTAAAAAGAGGATGATTTATGGAGAACGCCAATAATGTCCAGATCTAGGCAAAGATAGATGTTATCCTTAATATTTAAAATTCAGGTTTCCTTTTTCACTGAGTCATTGGCTATCAGCTGTATTAAAGGTTTTTATTTAATTATTCTAGCAAATAGGATCTTTTCCCTAATTATTCCTTTTAAAAACCACTTTGTCTTGTATATCCTGCCAGCTGCATCAAGATTTTATCTTTTTTCCTCTTTAGGAGTGTTTCATGAACATTGTTGGCTGCTGCTTCTGAATCAGAGAATAAATGTATTTTTAGCAACTTAGTTTAAAAAGAAGCAATCAGAACAAATGCTGTGGCATGTGTAAGAAGTAAGAATTATCCTCTGTCCCACCAGCAGATCTACAAGTCTCAGGCAAAATAACAGCTGTGATTTTATTTCCACATATTAAGAAGATAGGCCAAAAACATCGTATGAAGTTGTCAGTTTCTGGAGAGCCAGAAGGTGAAGCTGTACATCAGTTTCTACTCTCAGTTTATCTCTGGCTTTTAGGCTGAGGCTGCCAGCAGCATGCACACTCTCTATTAAGGCTTCTGAAGCCTCACCAGAGCTCTCAGTGATGTGGTTTGGCAATAGGTACCACTAAATCAGAGACACAGGCATCAGTGCAGTTGGCTCCCTAATTGCAAGCAACAGCCATAAATCCATTGAAACTAATCCGTGTACCAACTGAAATAAAATCCTTAATCTCGCCTCCTTTCTGTTGTTCAGCTTTCACTTTCATGTCTTATCACAGCGTAGTGCCATTAGCTCTACAGATAAAATGGAGTCTTCCAGACTCCCTAAAATCTGAGCTTCTGCTGTAAAAACAGCTTAAGGAAAATATTCAGAACCTTCCGAGTTAAAGGTGAACTGCAAGGGGACAAAAATCAGAGCTGTGGATTTTTTCCTTCTTTGCAGAGAATTCACCCAGTAATATTTTTTGTGATAAGATGATTACTGAAAAACCACACTTTATGCTTTAATATTTCTGTAAACTGATTAAACCAATTCCCTACAGAAAAAATACTGCCTGAATTGCAATATGAGCTCTACTGATACACAGTATTACTCCACTCTTAAAGAATAACGGGAACAATCTCACATGTGTATATGTGGTCACACATCTGGCTTTGTGCAGCATTAGCACTCCCTTTCCTGAAATCAATATCTACTGAACATTTTTTTCCTTAACAGCCTTTTCTCTCATGCTGGTTCTGCTGTCCCCCAGCAGTTTCTGGTATAACGCACCTGTGGAGAAGACGATGGGGCAGGTGCAGTGGTCGTACTGTTGTGGTAAGGATCCTCCTCACCAATATGGGTCTCAGCTCCAGCGCTGCCTTCTCTGAAGGCATTCCTACCATGGGTAACACCAGCCTGTACGTGTGGGGAGTGCACGTACACTGCTGTGCACATGTGTCCGTGAACACTGCTGTGAAAATTTCATGTGAGAACTGGAAGATAGACTTCAGCCTTCTCCACTGACACATGGCTACTTCATGCTTGAAGAAAATTAGCTTTCTCAAGATTCAGTGCAGAAAGTGTTTGGAAATGCTTTTTTAACCCACTTTTTTTTTCCAAGCTTAATTTCATACAGTAGAACTTCAACATCTCTCTTTGTTACAATATTTTGCCTCCTGCATTTTGAAAATATCACTGTGTGTGTTCCAGCCACAGGTGTTTCCCTGTTTAATAATAACTACTTAAAATACATATTCTGCAAGATCATTTTCTAATGGCTACAAATGGTTTACAGAAATATGGCTATAAAATGCCAACCAGGGAAGGTAAGAGCAGTGTCTGCCACAGCTGCATGTGCCTTTTTCCTGTGCAGCCATGTACAGTGCCCAGCCCGTTTCTTCAGGATGCAATGAAGCTGCTAATGAGCTTCATTGGTGTACTGGAACCTCCTGTTCCAGCTGATACAAGTGGGTTTGGATTTTTCCCTTGGAGTGGTCAAAATGTTTTAAGTGTGACTGAATAATTGAAGTATCCTCAAATTTTAATGAGCTAAAGAAAACATATTTCTAGTGTTCCTCTAATCACTTAGGGCCCGATCTGTATCCTACATCATTTAGGAAGGACTTTGCTATGCACTTCACTAATCCTTGGTGTGAAGGATACAGAATGTGCTATCATGCATGCTTTGTGGAGATATCTTTATGGCAAGAGTCAGATTCAATGATGTTTACATGCTGTTTGGTGAAAGAATACTATTTCAAGGAAAAAGAAGCCAACGTCAAGATACAGCCACATTTCTTACGGTTTCATGATTTTCTGCCTTCTGGTATACCTAAATCCTCTAAATATGAGCTACTGAATCAGCATTTTGTATGCTCAGATGTGATTAAAGCTGTTCAGAGGACAAGGATTCCATTTTGCTGTAAATTTCAAGGTTTCAGAATTTGTTTTCACTATTCAGAGGAATGAAAATAAACCCCTCAAACATTTTTGCAAATGGAAATTATTATGAAATGTCTGTTTCTGGATATAAAACCTGATCTTTTCAGCTCAAGTTCTTTCTCCTCTGGCCATAAGTGACAAGGGAACCCCAGGCAAAAACTTTCTCAAGAAATGTTTGTCAAAACTGATATGTTGATACAACATTTTGGCTTTGATGAAGTGACATATTTTATTTCACTGAAAATATTCTGACCGGCTCCAGATGTGATTGACTTATTTAAGCTAAGAAAATGATTCATCGTGAGAGTCTGAATAACTCTATAAAATAATACAGTAATGCATGGGAGAATCTGAATAAGCCAATAAATTAATAGAGTAATGCAATGTTCTTCAAACCAACAGCATTGGATCTGAACTCTTGTCTTTATGTATGGGATAAATTCATATAGTAGAAAGGATGTTTAAGTTCATCCAATATAATCTGGATAATATTGGCCATTTCCTCTAGAATCCTGAAGTCACAGGAAAGTAAGGTCTGAATCAAACTTTCTCCTGTGCTGAAGAACCAATATACGTAGGACACAGCTGAGAAAATTTTGTGTAACATGTTCTTCAAGTTTTCTAATAGAAGAAAGTCTAAAACTTCCCCAGATAGCTGTTTCTGTACTATCAGAATATGCTGATCATTGAAAATGTTTTCCTACTGCCTAACCTACATTCTCTTGATGAAAACTCAGCTAATTAGTTTAAACCAAAGTTTACTCTAGAGAACGATTGATTATTGCCCTCAATTGTACCAGCTCCAGGTATATTTCAAATACAGTGAAACTTTTGAAGGTTCCCATTTGTTTTTCCTCTTTCAAAACCAAATAAACCATTTCTTGAAGTTTTTCCCAACTACCTGCATTTTCTAAATGTCTCTTTTTGAAGAGAAGAGCAAATGAATTAATTTTATGGAATGATTCCTGAATCATACTCATATTACCTGATTAGTCATTTCAATATATATGTAAACATATATTCTAGTATTTGGGTTGTATTTTCTACACCAGGTTCAGCTACTACCACCTTTAGTAAGGGGCCTCAACTTCCATTTCACTAAGAGGAAGGTAGTCAAACCGTGCACCAGTTCCCCAGCTCAGACTGTGATAATGATGTCTACTGTTAAGTGGAGCTCTGGCCACCAGCATACGTCATGCAAGCCTTGACACAGACACCAGACACAGAAAATGTAGGGTGGCTAACTTCTTGTGAACTTCACACTTATTGGGGATTGAAAATCCCTGCCTGAACTAGAGCTCTGAGTATTGGCTGTGGAATTTCCCGAGCCATCTGACAAAGTGCAGGCATCACATCAGTAGCTCCAGCCAAGCTGTAGCAGTGATCCAAACACCATTTCCTTCTTCGTGTGTCAAGAAGATTGGTGTCTTATCAGCCCAAGCTAAAATTAAACCACAGAGATGGTTTTGCCATGAACATAAAAGAGGGGACAAGTATTCGTTTGTTTTGTTTTCAAAACCAGAAAAGACCAAGACTTGCCTCATCGATTTTATCTCAAAATCTATATAAGCGGAAAATGTGGCTGGGCCTTAACAAGGTTCTACTGCAGTCAACCAAAGAAGAAAACTTGCATAATTAATTGGAGATGTTTGCCTAATTAAGACAATTGCAGTATCTCTTTGATCCAGAATTGAGGCAATTTGGGTGGGGTTCGAGCACCAATAGGATATAAAGCCAGATTCCTAGTAATTTCTCTTGGGAACAGGCTGTCCAAGCCCACATAGATCAGAAAATCTGATTCTTACTATTTTCTCTCCAAGAAGACTCCTGGGGCCGACAGAAACATAAGAGGTTTCATATCAGGTCATTAAACTGTCGTGCTTTGTCCTTTGATTTAATTAAAATCTTCTCAGTTACTCAGACCTCAGTGCTACAAGCTGAAATGTAAATGAACGATAAGATGAATGGTTTAATATAACATCTGCAATTCCATATTTCTTCTTACCTGAGAAGCTAAAATTTGATAATGTATTTCTAACTCCACACAATCATCACTTCTCAGTGTTTTGAATAACTGCTTGTTTTAGAAAACTAGAAAACATAGTTTATAGTTTCTATACTACAAATATTCCCTAAAAAATGCTCTTTTCTTTTTCTATTCACCAAATATTTTTTTAAATGTTCTGAAGTTTAAGGGACTGAACAATATCATACAGATCATTTTGACATTTTCATATTTTGCCTAAATAAGCAAAAAATCCAATTGATAGTATTCATAATTCAATATCATCCTTTTTTTATTCCTTTGGTGAATAGGAAAACACTTAGTCCCATGGCTATAATCTACTTCTTAATATACCACTAATGATTTATTATAGATGTCTCTCAGGAAGAAGAATAAGATTCTCCTGCACTCTTCCTCTGCTGACTTCAGCAATATAATCAGACATTTTATTTTATTTCCACTGATACCACTAAGTTCTAAAATCTAAGAAAAACATATGTAATCCTTGATACCACTGGAAACTAACATTCAACACAGATGTTTGCATTCTGCACATTTGCATTCTCCATATGTATTCTGTTTTAAAAATCTCTGCTTAGTGTAGATGGCAACCTACTCAATTACTCTCAGAGTATTTTGCTCTTCTAGACATAACATCTGCAATTCAATTAAATGTTTCATCTATTTTCTTCCTATCATTCCAGGATATAAACCTTGATTCTGTTAATCCAGTGTTGATGTTTGTTTCATTGTGAAAAGGACATTTTGAAATTCTTTAAAACAATGCAATACTTGAGAATTGAAAAGAAAACAGACCATTTTGACTTAGGAAAAGCCACTATGGGATCAGTACAGTGACTGTTTCATAATCACAGCTTTTCCCTGGCAGGCAATTAGAGAAGATCATATATGCTAGATTTCTCTGAGGGCACTGAAATGCTTAGTTTCTGTTCCGGTTTTGAGTAAGAAAAAAATTAACAGTTCTACAGCCTACAATTCTGTGAACAATCCCTGTTCTTCAGCTACTTTTTAGATCAGTTTGTAGTAATTTCTGCAAGAACAGGTCTTAGTTTTCAAACAGTGGATCTGCAGAAAAAGATCTGACATGAATTGCTGTGGAGTAGCCCAATGCTAGACAACCTGCAAAAATAGCCAGTATTTCTACAGATAGGCTAAGAAATGCCTACTTATCCCACATAAATGCTTTTGCAGGCTATCCTGCATTGCACTGGCTTTTACAAGACCTTGTCATTATGGTTTCCCAGCACATCCAGACATGAATTAAGCAACATCATTAATATCTGTTGCATTTTCTTTCATTCTCTGTCACTCCTTCCTCATAAGGACAGCACTGCATTCAGAAGAGGACTTTGTCTTCCTAGGTCCATTCACTTAATGTGTTTCCAGTGCTTGTATGAGTCCAGTTACTCTGGAAAGTCAATCCATCGTCTCCAAGGAGGTCCCACTGCTCCTGGAGGTGATATTCGTCTGTTGGACCAGTAGGTGCTGGAGAAGTATTGCTGCTGCTCGCAGTCATCCCCACGGACTTCCCTTGGGGGCATCAGCCCCAGGCTGCCGAGTGCTCTCAGCACTTGCAGGAGCAAGGCAGAAGGCAAGGAAAGAGCAGGAGCACAAGCGGCAGCCCCAGGGGCTCTCTCCTGGAGGAGGTTTCCCAACACTTCTCTGGTCAGCTCCATGCTGCTGCTTGCTGCCTCCCCTGGGGACCTTCTCCTGGTCCATTCTGAGAGGTATCTCAACGGGCGGCTATAAAGCCAGGGCTTTGTCTTAAATCAAGATGATTAAATTTCAGAACTCACAATCTGTACCACCACCTAGACCCAGACTCCCTCTCCAAGCTAACCTTGAACACGGAGTGGTTTAGATACAAGTTCTGCACCCCAAAATTGTGTGTCCTTTGTCTGGAGTACATGCTCCCTTCCCAGCCTTACCTTTTTTCTTCTGCTAGTTTGCATTATGCTTTTAGCTTGCTAGACCAATGCACTTTATGCTCAATCTACAAAGGACAAATTATTCAACCAAACAGCAGACAGAGGAGACAGCTTGTGACAACTGTATCAAGTGTTGATACTGAGGGATTATTATTTTATAAGAGAAGCTAGAACAAATTATTTTTTGTGAAAGAAAGTCTGCTTTCTCAAATGCATAAAGTTTATATAATAGCCAGAAATTGGCCAGTTCAGCAGATTTTATACACATAAATGTTACATGCAATATTTTATGTATAAATGTTCCAAGTTTACTCCAGTGTAAAGCCTTCCTTTAAAGAGCAATTCTCACCCCATAATTCACTTTTATGATTTTCTTAGGGCTTTAAGTGTAAAAGCTCAATCTGGTTTTGTTTTATTCTTAAAAAAAAAAAAAACACAACCACAGAGCAAGTTAATTTTTACATTGAATCTGCCAAAGGCACGTTGTCAGATCTGAAGTTAAACATGTCACTTTTGCAAACACATGCACATGCACACGTGCACATCCAGATACACAACAGCTTTTTAAGGCTTAATGACAATAGAAATAGTTTCACGCAAGTGGAAGGAGGGAGGCCCTGACTGGAGCCGATGACTGCAGCAGGCTGTGCTCATTCTTGGGCTCCTCTCCAACCCTCCCTCAGGCCCTCCTGTTTCACATCTAGTGTAAAGATGTTTCTCTCCCCCAGACAGTTTCTCACAAATCTGAAACTTGGGCTTTCTGCCAGACACTGGATCTTAGGCTGAGTTCTTTGCCTGACCACGACCTTTTCCATGTCCTTTCCCTTCCCTTCGGTCTCAGAGAGCTGCAAGAAACAGCTACAGGCAGGTTCTTTCTTTGTTCTTCCTCTTCCTCTCCTGCCCTGTAGGCACAGAGGAGAGTGCTGTCTCCTGCTTAGCCAAGCCATGTGCATGCATTCTCAGGTGGTTCAAGACGACCCCAAAAGAGAGGAGCTGGTGAGGCTAACTGAGGAAATTACACGTTCTTGGGCTGGAATGTTGTCAAGACCACAAGGCAAATTTTGAGCTCTCTCTGGACCCATCCAAGCCAAGGACGAGATTGCTTCTTTAGGACAACAGTAAGAATGACTAGCAGGGGTGTCTGCTTCTTCAGTCTCCTCCTTTCTTCAATAACTGCCCAACTTTCAGACATACCACGTAACCAACCCCTTTTTGCCCCCCAGTATTCTATTTTAGACAGAAATTATCCCCAGTATTTCCTAGGATCTAAACTATACTTGCTCCCAGAATTGCAAAACCAAAGCCGTACATAGTTTGCATTACCAGAACTGACTCCGCTAGGATCTTGAGTCCCAGTACTTTTTCTCACCATGCAGACTGCACTGTACTTGGGAGCTGCAAGGATTCCTCTTGCATTCCACTTTATATTTAAAAATGTTTTAACCCACGTATGTGCTGCAAAAGGGAAACTCTTTTACCATCAGCATGTCATATGAAAGCACTTAAATCCCCTGCTCACCCACACAGGAGTTACAGCACAAATAACGGCAGCAGCCACTCCACAGCCACCACCTCCAGAGTCACTACCATCTCATTGCTATGACAATTTCACAGTGATGATGCTTAATAAAGTAAGACTTCAGGATCAGCCAGTAATGTGCTCCCAGGGTTCACGGCACAGCACAAATACAGAGCAGCTTATAGGATTCCTGCTGCTCTTGAGCAAATTACAGTTTCTGATGTGAGTACTCCTCGGTTATTTTACCATTTTTCTTGACAACTACATTTATAGACGTGGATCTACTCATGTAAAAGTCAGTTTTCTAGGAAAACAGAGATTTCTTCAGTCAGAGGTGATATGCCCAACTCACTAGCGGCAGTCAAACTGACTATCAGAAATGAGAAATAAGCATTGGTCTCATGGGACTGCAGAGGATCTTAGACCCACGATTATCCACGCTGCTCATATGTTGGTTCACTTTTCAAGTGAAAAAACTGGTGCTCCCTAAGGCAAAAGCCAGGTGCAGTTCTGGGGATAGTTTACTCCAGGAACTGCTGCTTCCTGGTTTGCTTGCTGGTTTGATTCTCAGTATGCCATGCAGTACGTGCTCATGCATAGGTGTACAACTGATACTCTCATTATCATCTTATATAAACACCAGTCTGCAACATTGCCTTCACATTTCAGACACCTTACACTGAAAAATCGTAAGTAAAAATATGTATTTGTTTATACACACATAAACACACACACACATACACATGTGTTATGGTCACAGTGCCTCTATGCACTCAGCAGCTCTGCTATAGAGAAACCACCCCAAAAAAGTATGAGGGAGATAGGTCGACCTATACTGTTTTGGCACTGTTTGGTACCACCCCACAGTGTTCTTGCTGTCCTGGAAAAAAAAGATCTTTCCTTGGAGCACTTCAATTGTTCATTCAGTGTTTGCTGCATATCTGCTCAATGTGATCATATAAAGAAAAACATACAAAGGGCACAGCAAAGGAAGTCAGCTAAGGTTGCACGAGCATCTTAATTTTGGCATTTACTATCTTATGAATGACTTCAACGTAGATTCTGTGGGGTTTTTTATTGTGAGAATTCCCATTCTCATGTAAAGATATTTCTCAGCTATGTTTCACAGAAAGTTTGATTTCAAATGCTCCAAAATGGGAGCACACCTTCCTTACATCTTTAATTTCTTCTGGATCCAAACCAGAATGACAGGATAGTTTAATGTGTCAACAAAACAACAGACGAGCACTTTGGTTTAAGTATTTTTTCACTACTCTTTTGTTCAAAGAACTAGCAGCCGAGTCATAGATTTCACACTCTTATTCTGAAACAGGCTTAATCAGATCAAGATACCCATTTTATCTGTTTGTCCTTGGTACACAATAGACCACAGGCCAAATGTTTCCTTGGTCCCAAGGGGTAAGTCCATTCAAGAAAATACTTTAAATGCATTATCATTATTATTATTATGTAATCAGCAGAAATGTGTGCTTCTGACAAAACATTGGTCATTTTTTATTTAGTTACCATTTTTTTAGCAATTTCGTTTCCATTCCTAACAAATCTTGAATCAACATATATAAATACATCTAAGCAACAGATTTCATATATCCATACTTTCATGGGGGTTTCTTTTTCTAGTGAGCACACCCACATAGATTTTCAGATAAGCTTTAAAATCTCGGTTCCTTTACAAACAATTCCTTTACTGGAATCAAATACTGGAAAATGTTTGATAATGAAATCTTTACCTAAAAAAGCTCATAGTCAGTCGTGTTTCATCTCTGAAGGGTTTAAACCAAGCAGAATTCTTAGTTTTGGAAGTATTAAAATCATACTTACTACCTTTAATAACCAAGGCTTACTCACATAAAAAGTACAATATTAATCATAAACCTTGATCACAAATTCCCTACAGAGCCTCTTTGCATTACTCACATTTTGGGGTTGTGGACAGCAGACACTAAGACACACATGGAGACCAAGCTTCTACTTGCTTCTACAATTCAGGTAGTGAATAATACAAATAACGCTGAAACACAACGAAGAAAAAAAATCTCAAAAATATATGATGCAATATCATTTGGAAGAGGTTTCCAGCTTTGTCAGATACAAACATCAGGATTAATTTAATGAAGGAGGCAGTTCTGCCATAGTCTATGAATAGTTGTACACCTCAGAAGGCTGCGATGCAAGAGAAAACATTGGCCAATATCAAACAAAAGTGAATGTGTATCACGCCCTTGTTTATCACGCCACTCCTTTTGAGCGCCTGCATAACATGAATAATTTTTTGTTTTCAAGTTAGTGATGTCCCTGGTGATATAAAAAAACAGCATAATATCCTGAGTGCTGGAATCTTAAAGCATTCCTTCTGCCTTTGAAAGCTCATTTACATTAGTCCAAATATCAGGTGTAGATATCTGTCAGTGAACATCTTAAAGACATTCTCTAGCACATTGTGAATGGGTAAAATGTAGACCAGCTCAGCACAAATCCTCCTTTGGTCTCTCTACAGATGAGACTACAGCTGAACACCTGTAGAAAAGATTATGTACAGATGTCTTCAAAGATTCAAACAAAGAAGATCATTAAGGAAAACAAGTGCTCTGAATTCAGGAAAACATAATTGTATCACCATAGTCACCGGAGCACTGCAAAAGTCAGACTAATTTGTCATCTGGAAAGCCACAAAAGCTAAATCTGACAAAGAAATGTGAACTTCCACCAGCCCCTATCCTGTTTCATGGCTGGAAATAACATTTGATTAAGTAGCTGAGAAGATAAATTAATTAAAAAGTGATAAAAAAGCATCTAAGAATGTAACAGTGTTTTATCCCCAAACTGACTATGTACGTCTAGAAATTATCTAAACACGTAGGGATCATTCACTGCCATCTTTCAGGGTAAGACACAAACTTTTAAATGGTGCATGGCAACATATGTATTTACAAGCATTTTCTGATACAGACCCATTTGCTCAAAACTCTTGATTTTGAAAGAGCAACTCGATCTCTAGAATGTGTTATGTTGTTTCAAGGCTGTACTTAAACCTATGTTCAATCCCAATGCTACCTTGCTCCCACACTGCTCAGACATAGGTCCCTAGCTTGTGCCAGTGACATTCTTCTTATCGCCACACTTTGATATGACTATCTACTGAATCATTGGGACGAATACTCACAAGTTATTATTCTGAAATATTTATTGATTTAGTGGCAACTCAATTAAAAATATTTCATCTCAAATATAGTTGTCTTGTTAAAGTAGTTAAAAATATAGGAAAAGCTTGTCTGGTTGAGCCAGAAATTAAATCACCGGGAACATACTGAAGTATGCTCTACAGATCTTTAGAATGTTGGTAAAACTTCCATGGAGTTCTCTTTTCTAGAACTAAACAGGATCAACCAATGCAGAGGAAAAGTGATGCAATTTCAAAGAAGGATCCTCCAGATTTTCTTCTCTGACAATCTAACTACAGATTCCTGCTCTGCATCTGATTCCCTATTCAGAAAAGAGTTTCCCCTCATTGCACAGGTCATTGTGAGCCTGGCCACACTCAACAGCATGAGTAACTTCAGCAGTGCAGCAACAGAGTCATCCAAACTCCTAAAATAAACAAAACAACAAAAACTGAGTCAGTGAACTCCAGTCTTCCCCAGGAAAACCTTTCGAGGATGTCATGCAAAGACTTTCCATGGGACACATCAGCAGATCTCTCAAATGGGACCATAGGAGGCCCATTATATGGTCTCAGCTTTTACTGGTTTATGCTAGCCACTTCAACAGGATCAGGCTGAAATACCTGCATGTGGTCATTCATTCTGTTTAGCCATTAGCAAGCACCCTGTGATCTCAATCCATCACAGCTCACAATTTCTCAGCTGGGTGAGAGTCCTTATGAAGGATTGTTCCTAATTGGCAACACAGGGCAGGGGGGGACACACCCCACCCTGTTTTGAGGGGAAAAACACAGTGGCTTGAGCTGTGCTATTTGCCTTCAAGAGAGCCAAGGGCCACTACTCAAGGTCCTCTGAGGGCATGGTCCATTTTATTCACTAGAATAGCTGTAAATCACAATTCCAGACTAAACACCTTCCATAACTGCTGAAAGACAAATCCAGCATCCTAGGGTTTATTGTTGATGGTTTTGGTGGTGTCAGTATGTGGAGAAGCACAAGGCATAATAGGGAAATTTTTCCTACTATGCCCTATTCCCATAACCTTCTTCACATTTTCTTTAAGTCCCAGGCATGCATTTCTCTTCATTATGGAAAATGTATGCTTAATTTAAGGCCCAAAACTGAAATGCTGCTTACAGTAATGCTTTCTTGAGTCTTATTAACTTATGAACTCTTGGTGGGTTGCCCAGCACTCAGAGCAGCTTTTCTGTTATTTTCTGAGCTACATCAAAGCATTTGTCTCCAGGGCCTGAGGTTTTTTTATAATTTTCAGTGAATGAAAGCCTCCAGAATAATTTTCTAATGTTAGTCATGTGTGCTGTAACTGCATTTCTCTCTTTATGCTAAGCTTAGCAGTTCCTCTACACATTACACAGAGGGGAAATGGTACTCCAAGGCTAGACACAGGTGATGTGCAGCTTATCTGACATACCATTCCTTCCAGCAAATTTGGAAAGTTGGAAGAGGGCCTCAGTGTGAATCTTTACCCAAATCTGTTTCTGTTACAACGACTCAGTCAGAGCATTACACAAAGACCATAGCAGGCTTCAGGTGAACTTCAAGGCACCGCAGCAAGCACATCAACTTTTTCTTACAATAGCTCCTATCATTCCCACATACGGTAGAATCACATCCATGAATAGCATGTATAAATCTGAAGTTTGGTCTCTAGCTGGCAACATTCACACCCGAAGATAAGTCATGAACAATATGGATTACTAAGGCATGCACACCTGTGACAGACCTTCCATCTTTTCCTATAAAGCCAATTTGTACAACGAGCCCTTTCCCCTCTTGAAATACATGAAGCCCCAGCCATGGAGTAAACACATTGCCGATGGGATCTGGAAGGCTTAGAGCAGCATATTTTACAGACTACAACCTCTACTTCAGAACATATTGGGCAATATTTAGATGAACCTGAACCATGCAGGGCAAAATTAACTTAATAACAATCACTGTCCTGCAGAGAGACTCCTATTCCCCTGATGCCTGAAGGACTGTTTGAAGTGTGGCTCGGTGGATGCGTGAGCACCAGAAAGCCCTTCTGCCTAGGTGTGGATGAAGCAGGACCACTGCTGCACGTTGCAGAGCAGCACGATTGCCTGTGCTCAGATTCAGCTCTGGCTCACACCCAGAGCTAGCAGCTGGCATATATTTTGCCACTGTATTTTACCTCAGCAGTTTCTGGAAAACTGGGAAGCAGGTTAGCAAATTTTAATTCTTTCTACTGTTTATCCTTGTCCTGCATAGAAGTGAAGCTCTTTTTTGTTAACCTTTTCAGATGCATTGCCTGGCTACCGATACAGTGAAGACTTCAAGCAGTAGTACATAATGATGCCAGCAGTTCCGAACATTTATTGCCTCAGCAGGAGGCTGCAAATCAAACACAGTGAACCAGCAGCTCTCCTTTTTGGCAAACAAATGTCCTGCCTTCACTTCCAAAGGGATCAGAGCTGCTCGGCCTCTGGCCTCTGCTTCTCACAGAAGAAAACTACTTACATCTATAAGCCCCAGAGATCTGTTTGACTACAAGTGGTCCTTAAAAGCAACCTGGGGTGGACCTAAGTCCACAATGTGATTCCTTTACATTGTTATACGAGATAAAGAAGTCACGATGACCTTCTAATGGAACTCTCAGATTAAGGGCAGATTTGTGCTAGCAGTAAGCACTACAGGCATGGATCCGCAAACACCCGCAGGGCCTGCTCTCTAGCGCATACCCCAACATACATACAGACATATGCTTGAGAGCAGTTCAGAGACAACAATTGTATCATTTGTTACTTGTTTTTTTTACTGTAGAGCAAGGCAGTGTGGGGATTAATCAGTATGTGTGCAGTGTGGATGATGAGAAGGCATCAGCCCCTATGGAACAGGGAAAGAACCAGCTGGAGCATGCAGCCCCATGCCTGAGGCGGCTGCGTGCCACTGCCCTGCGCTGCCCCAGAGACCTGCACAAGAAAATCCAGAGGTGCCATCCCATGGGCCTCCCTCGTGTACCAAGGGATGTGCCGATGGCAGGAGGAGATGAGGTTAGCCGTTCCTGATCTTCCCTTGGGCTGAGCCTCCCCCGTAATGCTCCACAGGCAGTACAGCACCGAATGAGCCCTCTCAGCACTGACATTACCCAGACTGGGTGAAATGAGTCTCAGGCTGAGCTTCGCAGCTTACCGTCAGCTTTTTTAGTATGTGCTGGGTGATTTTATGCTATGTGCAGTGTATTGTAATCCACTGTATATCCCCTTTCGCATTGCGGCTTCAAAGAAACACAATCCTTATTTAAAAGTAATTTGTTCACTTGGGGCTACAGGCAGCCTTAAGTGACCCCAAAGGCAGAGGCAGGTAACAAAGACAAGGCCTCATCCTGAAGCACATTAATGCTGAGTTTTGTTGGGAATTTTGTCTGAGCTGGGATGAGAGGATCTGGCCACAAAGAGTTTGTGGAAGCACAACTCCATCAGAAAATGTAACCTATTGAACTCTTCCCAATTAGTAATCAGGCTCCTTTCATTCTTCTGAATTACAAACACCAGCCAGGGAGGGAGGGAGAAATCCACACCGATGCTTTACAGCAATTAATTCCAACAGAATGTCAGAGTTTATGTATTATTAAACCTGCTATATAATTATAGCAAAACCTCTTGCAATGGTTCATTAGATATCTTAAGTAATCACTTTTTCCCTACATCACTCCTTCACTTCTTTCACAATTTTATCTGTCATTAAATAGCTCTTTTCTTTTTTAAAAATCTCACAATTCTTTTGTACTGATTAAACATCTGTCATCACTAAAGTTGCTTTAACATCAGTAGTAGGCCCAGACTGTGGTCCACTTACTCACAACAGCCAACAGTTGTATGAACCTCTGCTGACTTCAGTGTAACCCCCTGTGTGAGCATCTGTTCACCAATGGAAGATGTTCACAATCTGGCATGTGGTGTTCTGTTGGTCACTTGCACACTGGCATTTCTGATTTCAGAGAACTTTCGAAAATAGTAGCTTAGTGATTACTTTGTCATTGATTTAAATCTTGACAGTAAACAAGCACAGGTAAAAGAAAACTGTTCTTATCAGCCCTGTTCTATTGATGAGGAAAGGTGGGCAGAGGGACGATGTACCACTTCTAAGGCCTTGCTTCACAGGTATTTTAGGAATAAGATAGGAAGTGACTGCAGCACTCGGTCCTGTGGCTGACAGGCCATAAGGCAGATTTTCAGGAGACTACTGTCTGCAGCTCCTGGGTTCATGCCTTCTGAGGCCAGGATGAAATCCAGACCTAAGTCATTCCTATCTATTATTTGTGTATTTATAGGGTGTCAGTCACTGAAGTAGTGAAAGGCCAGACTAGCCTAAGGCCACAGACTCAGAATCCAAAAAAAGTTCAGGTCTCAGGAATTCCTCCGTCCCATTCCCATGCTCTGTCCCCTCCTTTGTGCGAAACTAAAATAAAATTAAAGCTCAGGCCACCATTATCTCTAGGACTTTTTGATTTGATATAATAGATGCAAGTACACCATCATTGCTGCCACTAAGTATTTACCCATTTTGTCCACATTTCTACAGGAATTTTATGATGCAAAGGAGCAGTGCTGTAATCATATAAATCAGAAAACTTATTTCAAAATTGCCATGATAATCCAGTTGCATTCCCCTTGCTTGGAGTGGACAAGGAGTAAGAGAAACAGTGGTGACAGAAAATATCTGTTAACATTCAGCCACATCTCCAACTTGCTCAGCAAAGCGCTTGTTCATTGTCTTAATTAATTCTCATGCTCTTTTTGGTCCTGTTCAAGACAATAAAAAACGCAGCCTGGGAAAAGAGTGAGGCAATGGAAGAAGGGAACAGCTGGAATTTTTTGGTACTCTTTTGTTACCCTAAGTGATTATCTTTTTCTAGTAATAAAAATCATGTTGCGAGCACTGAAGGTGACCTTTTATACAAGTCTTGCGAACTGAAGGGACTTGGGAACCTCAAATCAAAATCTGCTGAGGAATCTAGAAAAGTTAACTCCTTTATTTTCCTCTTGAATAATCCACAGTTAGAAACTAAGAGAACAGGGCTTACCTAATGAAACATATCTGACTTGGTTATCAATGTTCCCTTTACCATTAACAGAAAGAAATAGGCATCTCAGCTAATGAAGGCCAGTTAGTTCTTACTTTAATGTTTCTTTCTCTCCAGTAGTTATGTAGGGGGTTCACTGGCTACCTTAAACATGGTTTTCTGTACTAAAGTCATAGAATCATAGAACTGGTTGGAAAAAAACTTTAAGGTTATCAAGTCCAACAGTTAACCGAGCACTGCCAAGTCCACCACTAAACCATGTCCCTAAGCACCACATCTACACATCTTTTAAATACCTCCAGGGACGGTGACTCAAATCACTTTCCTGGGCAGCCTGTGCCAATGCTTGACAACCCTTTTGATGAAGACATTTTTCCTAATATCCAACCTAAACCCCCCTGGTGCAACTTGAGGCCCTTTCCTCTTGTCCTATCACTTGTTATCTGGGAGAAGAGATGGACACTCATCTCACTGCAGCTTCCCTTCAGGTAGACTCACCACAGCTTAATCAGCTTTATCCTTATTGTTTCTGGATTATGAACAGTTTAACACAAGTATAACACTTTATTTTATTTGCTTGAAATAAATATCATAGCTTATAATTTCCTTGCTCTTTCTGAATGTCTCCACCCTAAGGGCCCAACTCAGTAGGTATCGCTCAGCCACAATTTCTCTTTAATGAGTAAGAAATGAGGGGCAAAGACCTGAAGAGCTCACAGAGCTCCTCTACCCTCCTGTCACTTAACTTGTCTCCATACTCCTCTCTCACATAAGCTCTCATCACCATCTACAGTTTTTAGCAGCTGGTGGCCATGATAAAACAGGTTAGCTGCTGAAATTCTTCAGATAACTTTTGACAGTCAATTTGGATCAACAGTCTACAGGAATAGTGCATTTCTGAAAGCCACACTCAGTTTATACCCCAGTGCAAATGGCTAATGTTCAAATATGTCAAACAGCTCAGGATTAACTGTACTGGAAAGTATGAATTTAATTTCCTCTGTTTAAAAATTAGAAGAGAAGCTTGTTTTTAAACTTCACAGTTGCAGAATAGTAATTTCATTTTACTTTAGGGTTGTTTTCTGTGGGGTGGGGTGGTTGATACCATGTACGGCATTAATTCAACAACATGCTTAAGTACATACATAGTTTCAAGCAAGTAAGCAGACTTAAAGAAACCAATATTGCACTGTACTTCAGCAGACAGGACCTGAAAGTCTGTGAAATCATTTCTACTGTTTTCCCCACAGAAAAAGCAATAGAAACCCATTTCTTTTTTTAAAACCTATTCATGCAGTACTTAAAGGCTTGACTTTGGACTGTGGTATTGTCTTGATAAACTTTCTTTCCAAGGTACTGCTTAGTTTACTCCAGACCAGGAAGAAAGCAAGCAAGAGAGAAAGATTGACACGGGGTTGTGTTTGAGGCCAGATTACCCACAGGCAGAAACTGGTGGGCAGCGTTCCTTGGGACTCTGCTCCAGTGACATAGTATGTCTTTTCATTAGAGAAAAACTGCTTTCAAAGGCATCGTAGCAACTCCTGGAGGACGCTCTGACTTTCAAAATGGGACAGAGAGTTACTGTTTAACACTGAAATACTATTTATTAGATAAACATTACTTTTAAATAGCAAGAAAACACATGCAACCATTGCAAAAGTTAATGCATTTTCTTTGCTGCATCTTTGTCTTTCGTGTTACTTTTCTTGAAGAAAGAGTTTTGTATTGGAGCAAAGGTTCAAAAAGCACCAGTAATATAAACGGCAATTTAATTGCTCAGTAATACAGAGTATTCACCACATTGTTCATTTCGATGTTTACTCCCGAATAATTGCTTTCTTTTTCAGAACTCAAGGATCTCCTTATTGGTGCAGGAAGAAAGTAAAAACTTGTCTGTGTGTGACATCAGTCTGCCACCACAGCAATGCGTGTCATCTTACATGCAAACTTTCAGGCTAAATTCTGCTCTTAATTATGCTTGATTCATACTGTTGGCTTGCATACTTTTGCAGAAATTTAGGAAAGGAGAGAGATCCATTGCAAGACTGTTATGGGTACAGCTCTGCTCCCATGCTAATCTTACTACACCAGTTTCAACCAAGTTGCTCCTGATTTATATTAGTTTAACAGAGATCAGGTTCAAGCATGAAAATTATCAGGAAGTAATAGACCTTTATTCAAAATAAAAATATTTTTCCTCATTAATCAGGAAAGGCTATGGAAAAAATGAAGAAGTGACTTTACATTTGCTGATATGTGGGAACATTTGCTCAAGCACTAAATCCCCCGTTAAAGAAAAATAACATGTGCTAAAGCTTTAAAAGGAGTCCGAACAGAGGATTAATTGAGGAGATTGATTTCAGTTCTCCCCACCTAGTTTAATAGGCTTTTTCCCAACTGGGTTTTGGGGAGTTTGGTCTTTTAAACCACATGCTTTTAACAGCAGTAAGGAAGAAATCTGGGAATTGATTTATCGTGAGGATTTTCCATTGTACTCAATGGACATTCTGTACCGCCTTTCTTTTTTGCATACTTTCTAGCTAATACGAAACTGTTAAGAGTTTATACTTTGCATCTATTAGTATCATATATCTTACTTAGATGTTAAACACAAAAAATCTGTAGCCTTATCAAAAAAAAGAACATTTCATGCTGACATTTTACTGCAACATATAGCTCTTATTTTCAGGTTGCTCGGGACCATAAACTTGCCACTACACTACTGTGCTTTAGAACTGCCTTATATTAGCTGAAGAGCATAGAGAGATATCAAATCTGAGAACTAAAAATCTTCCATAACAAATGCAGCATTGGACCAAAGACCAAACCCTGGTTTGGTTTTGGGTCATAAAGGTGCAAGTCCCTCATCAATCAAGTTCTTTTTGAACTGATCTAATTCCAGGACATTAACTCTTAAGAGCCCCAGGAGCCAAAACAGAGGAAATTACTCCTTTTAACAGAGGATGCTCTTGTAACTGCAGCACCATGACCCACCGACAAAGACAGCTGTGTCCCACGCTGCAGGAGCAGGAGCTCAGGGCAGCTCTGCCCAGGGAGCTATATCTACTCTTGGTCATACCACAGGTGGGGACAAGCAGTCAGAGACAGCTATTTCTCCACACCGCTCTAACCTCCTGCTATTTAAAGCTCTGGCACAGAGCAGTCTGTTCCGGCTTTACTGCAGCTCTGCTAGTGGATTTGGTCCTGCTCTGCATATGCCGGTGTAACTCAGACCAGAGTCAGACGTGCCAGGCCAGATCCTTGGCCGCGTTTGCAGACCACACACCCAGCAGGCTTAGTCTGACACCAGCTAGTAACAGCTAGAGCTGGGCAAAATACAGAAGGGGAATACTCCTGGTTTTTTAACAGCACAATTTTTAATTGTGAAAATGCTCTTCCAGGTTCACTTAAGCCGCAAGCAATCAGAAGAGCAGGCGGGGGATCAGCTCCCCAGAAGAGCAGCCCAGGCACACCCCTTTCACTCTAGGAACAGATATGCCCCTACTATGGCCAGAAAATGCTGACTCTGTGATGCAAAGCACATGATCTGGCCTCTATACCACATTTTCTGTCAAAGCTGTACCTAGAATTTATGAAACTCTGGTGATTTTTTTTTTCCCCTCTGTTCTGTTTTAGATCAGGCTGAGAATTCATCTGAGCATTCAGAGATTTTTAATATAGTCTTTTTCTGGCTAAACAGACATAATGTTTTATTATTTTCCCACATTGCAGGCTTTCCAAAATGTACTGCTTTTATAAGTATAAATGTAAGAAGAGGGAGAGAAAATGGGTAATTATGTGTCTTATCCTTTCTTATCAAAGCTGTGTGTTGGAAAAGAGGGAGAAATTGAGAAAAATTGAAAATAAAATTTATTGTAGACATTATTTCTCAGCTGAATGTCTTCCAACCAAGCTTCCTCTCCCAAACCTTGTGATTTCAAAAACTATGTATGATACATCTTATATCAAAGGATTTTTTTTTTCCAGTGTAAGAAAATAATGTTTATTATTATTGAGTCTAACTCAAGCACCAGGAAAAAAAAGTGTCTTCAATGATATCTCCCAGAACTACCAATGCATTATGGTTGTACAGAGAATTTAAAATGCCTGGCCTGCCTATAGAAACGAGCTGAGGAAAAAAAAAAAAAAAAAACCAAAACCAAAACTATTCCTACAGGAACCTAAGGGAAGCACAATTAGTGGATGTTCTCACTCTCCAAAAGCTATAGCATGTGCTCCTTTCCCCAGGACATATTTTAGTGATCTCAAAGGACCATTTGCCTGCCACATTACACCCTGGAACTTTGAATCAATATTTGCCTACTCCTGCCAACCTCTAGCACTTAAAAGTCATGACTCCTACCCCAGACCAGTATGTGATGAGGTCCCAGATCCTGAGATGCTTCTTTCTGGCTCCTTCATTTTTCATTAGAAAGTTTAGATCATATTTTTACATCATACCTTCCTTTGCCAGATATCCATACAGTATTTACAGTGCTGCCAGATTCAAAATACTGATAAATACTTTTGGAAGTTGTTTAGAAGACCTTCACTTGGGAGCCCCACCCGTGGTCAGTTCACAGTTGCTTAGTTTGGGTGTTATGTCTCCCTCAGTTTCCTATCAATTCACTGATGCTCATCCCCACATCTACAATTAAACTCTGCAAGCAGCTCACCCCAGAGAGCAAAAGCAAGCACACGCTCTCCAGCTATAGATCAGTTCAGCCCCTAGCCTCACATCTGTTTCTTGACCTAGCATCACCCCTGCTCCTTCTGCAGCACTGGAGGCTCCATATCTGATGGGGTCAGTCCAGGGAGGGCTCAGCCCCCTCCCCTCCTCCTTGTCCTGAAGAAGGATGGAGGCTCTAGCAGATGCCTTCTTCTGAGACAGCAGGATGAGAAGAGCAAGGATGGGGCAGCACAGCCCACAGTCTTTCTGAACTGCTGGGTCTTTTCCTGATCCCCTCTTCTTCTTCCCTCCCCTGGGGTTAATATGGGGTTCTCCCTCTTCCACATTCCTACAGAAAATGTCTGGTTCATGCACAAGGGGGAAGGAGTCCTGTGGGCTGCCCCCAGCAGCCCTGCTGGACATCCCACAGCTGCTGGGGACATGGCAGCAGCAGGTAGCCAGGACTACAAAGCATGCAAGGGCTGCAACCTCTTACCTCACTGGGACCTCAGCCTCTGTTGGACACGCTTTTACTACCAAGAAGTCTTAAAATGGGGTGACGCTATTTCTTCCCACCTGTCCTGGGCAGCCCCAGTCAGGCTGGCCATACTCAATCACCCTAGCAGGAGATACCTAGAGCTGCTTTCCAGTGACTTCTTTTATCTCTTCAACTAGAAAATCCCTGGCACTCCCTTTCATAAAATATCCACTTTACTGCTGTTTCTCATTACTTTTAGTGACCAAGCTGTACTTAACCATGCAGCTATCAGTTATGCTCACAGTTCAATATTCAAGTAGTAAAATCAGCTTATCAGTCATTCACACGAGAGGCAAGCCTGAAGTGTGGCCTTGGTTTCTGAGACAGATTACTGTAGTTCTTAGTATAAATTGTGGTTATACTATTCAGTTATGACCAGTTACCCCAGCACCAGTGAGAAAATGAGGATATCTAAATGAAAACAATGCATTCCCCCACCCCCACCCCCCACATTTAGGCATATGGCATGGATCAAATTCCTTGAATGAAAACTGCACAGGATGACATGGGTGTTATGAGTCAAGACAAACCCAAACGTTCATATGAAAGATCATATACCTCAAGGAAATTCAGTTTTGAGGTGAATGCGGGCTTTGAGTTTGAACTTAACATGGGATAGACTTTTCACATTTTCCTATGCACCCAGCTCATCTGTTTCTGTTCTTTGGCTTTCTGTGGCAGGTTTTTTTTCACTGACTTTCTGATGCTACAGCATTGCATAGGTAAGAAAAAGGAATATTGGTTACCAGTTTATGAGTATAAATCCTACCAAGTCTATGTTATGAACCACAATTAATACTTCCACACGACAGTATCTTTTAAACTAGGTCCAGCCTATTGAGTAAGGCTGAAGACGGAATAGCTGTGAAAGACTGTTGCTACATCAGAAATTGCAGTGGTCCTTCCTATACTTTAAACCTGGGAAATTATAAAGAACATCAGGGCAGTTGAGGTCTCCATAAGATTCAGAGGAAAGAATATGGACGTCCTGCATGAAATCAGAATGAAACACTCAGTAGAGTTCGGAAACCTAGCAATCTAGAGAAAGCTGCCTGAAAAATGGCACAAAGAGAAAATGGAGAAACAGGTTGTCTATGGAATAGGAGTAACAGTTAAGAAGTTTGCTACTGCTGAGTGGAGCAGCAATAGGACAAGACAGGACAATGGTGAGAAACTCAGTAGGCTCTGGTTATCCTTTTTAGCTTGGATGTCATTCTTCATATATTTTCTTGGTCCTAAAGACTGGATTAGCAGCCTTCCATCTTTCATTATTACTGTACTTGTCAAAGAAATTGTACTTAAGTTATTTACATCTTTTCAACTCTGGAAGTCCTATTAAAGGACTTCTCTATGATGTGGATCTTGCATGCAGGACATGAAGACTCACGTGCATCAGAGATTCAGGGGCAGAGTCAAGAGAGCAGTGCTTTCCACCACGTTGATGTATAAGCAGGGAATCAGTCAAAGGAACCAAGTGCAACACCTCCAACAACATCCCACAATTGGATTGATTTTGACGTTCTTACAACATTTACCTCAACTTTTTAATCTCCTCCTTCTTGAATTCATTTGCCAGCACCTTATCTTACCCTCCACCACATCTTCTGCAAGCCTGCTGCATTGAAGAAGGGTCATTTTCACACTGATAGTAATTCAGCATCTTGAAGATACCTGTACACAAAGTCAACTTTTCCATTTGAATTACCGGGGGGGGGGGGGGGGGGGGGGGGGGGGGGGGGGGCAAGTAAATAATGCAAGGCCAGCAAATTTCTAGCAGTGAAGACAGTGGCATAGTTTCTATTAGATTCAGTTTTCCTGGCAAAATTCTGCTTCCAGAGCAACACAGCCAATTCTCACTGACCTCAGGAGGAGTTATGGATGAGTATCTGAGGGCACTTTGTCCCCTTGATTTTTTTGTGAATGGAGAAGAGAGAAACTGCTTGTTCCAGGTTTGCCAGCTCTAAACTAATGCACCAAACATACCCACTACTTCATATACATTTTGTACATATTCACTTACATATCACCCTGTACCTCATATTTCACTTTTATTTGTGGAACAAAAAAAAGGAGCATGTTTCTCTTCCATTCAGTTTCTGTGAACCGTAAATCAGTCTTCAGAGAGCTTGTAAGTTTTTCTTATAGGAGTCAGATTGACAAAAAACATTCTATTCTGGACACAGCACTACACCCCTCATTTTTGGATGTTCTCTTTTCTGGAATGGAATCTGTTAAACAAGAGCCCTCATCCTGGTGGGCCCCTCCTGACAGTGACACAGGCAGCAGCAGAGGCTATGAGCAAGCAGGTGCTACAGGGATGGCATGTCAGGGGAGGGAACCTAATAGGAGATGTCATAGAATGAGGTAAGAATGAGATCCCACCTCTCTTCTAATCAGCTCCCAGACACACACCTAAGTGATTTAATGAATGACAACCCAAAACCTCATCTGGATTTAGACACTTAAGTTACCCCTTTGGCTCTCAGTGGCTCACTTTTCATTATTTTAAATATGTCCTGCAGTGATCATCCATTACTTACTTAATACCTTCTTGTTTAAAGCACTTGGCTGAGTGACAGGCCTAGGATGAAGTAATTTCCCTAAGTAGAGTAATAACAAGGGAATAAGGGAGAGCAAAACTCTTTACTGCTGCTAAGCTGTGTCACCATCCAGGAAGGAGAGTGAGACTCGTGATGCTGAGGAGAGCGACCAAAGCCACAGTGCTAGCGTGCTGCCTAGGGGCACGGGCAGCTCCCAGCCAAGAGCAGGGCTCTGAGCTGCATCTCACACTTCGGGATGCTCATACAGCAGAATTAAACAATAACCAGTGAAACAAGAAACAGCGCTGGGAAGGCAGATAATCCCAGGTCTCCAGCTGTGTTGTCTTATACCTGTATTTCCTTACTCCTCCTCAGCCCTGCTCCTTCTCATACCCTCCCTGGTCAGATGAACAGTTACTTTCCTGCCCAGCACCCCGTGCCCTGTTTGTCCAGCAGGGTTTTCAGGTCATGCCCCTGCAAGGTAGAAGATCTGAATTTTAGCGCTTAAGCTGTGGATGGAAGAGAAACAAGGTAGCCAAGCCTCAGGTTAGAGTTCTGGTGACTAGGCTGATGTACAAAAGATGGGAATCATGCTCTTCACCATCAGCTATGTAGATCGGGGCCTGAACATCTTCCAGCTGTCATGCTCTCCATTGATTCTCCAAGCCAAGAACACCTTTCAGAAAGTACCAGTGCAGATACAAATTCACTAAAGAGAGTGCTCCCCTCACCTACTTGGTATTGTCTGCCTCAGTTAAGTCAAGGCTTAACTTCAAAACTATATAGATTAGAAAAGAAAATGCTTTCGCTTAATGAACGCCATTTCTTCCCTCTTTTCCCCCTTTTAAAATCTGCTTTCACATTGTGTGTGTGTATTAGCTACATTTGATAAATTGTGAGTGAGGGGTCAGTGAGATATTGCCATGGTTTGACATAGATTTGACGAGTAGTGACTAATCCTGACAAATTTCCCACTGATTACATTTCAAGATACAGTTTTGCCACTGGCTGAAAGAATAGGGACTTTGTAAGAGCAAATTTCTCAGATTAGTATGATGAGAAGAATGAAAAGATCCCAGCTAACACACACATAAGAAAATATTGTATTCTAAATGCAAAAGAAATGTGCTAGAAGATTTTACAAAAGGTTGTGATGCTATATTTTTTGTACCCAGTTTTAAGTGCATTGGCTTATGTGCTCTCCTTTGACACGATTAAATAATGTACATAGTAAAACCATATTGTATTATAGAGAATCTCAAAACAATCTGAAGAGTACAGCCAGCCCTGAGAAATTTTCTTCCCAATTAGCTTAAACTGGCCAAATCCGTGTGAGTTTGCCAAATCCTGCTTCGCTGACTCCACTGTTTTGACTTTCTGGAGTTTCCATTATGTCACGTTTGACTACCCAAAATGCAAGCAAAGAAATATACAGCATATTTAGCTGACAAATAGGTGACTTGACATATTTCCACATCAACCTTGACACATAAATAGGCAGTGCTTGAGAAAATGACACCTCCAAAGGAACAACGATGCCTTTTTACATCCAGTACCTCACGTTACTTAATTGTTGACACTTCGCAGAGGCAATTAATATAAAATAAATCTTACAGGATGGAGAATGAAAAAGTACAAAAATTTGGCAAGACTCCCCTCTAACTAGACCAAGAGAGAGATTTTTGCTAAAGGGAGCTGACAGGGCTATAGCAAATTGTGTTGTGACACTCTATGGAACAGAAGAAACCTGAAAAATAGATCAGTGCTTAATTACCAACTGTTCGGGTTGCATCTTCAGTGAAGATACTTGTTATCTGAATCTGGCAAATACTGGGGAGGGAAACACCAAGAATTCAAATTCTTGTAAACATTTCTGCTTTTCAGAAATGTTGCTACTCATTATCCCCTTTTCCTTCTGTTGGATTTCTGGCTCTTCACCATCTCCAAAAAACATCCTTTGATTTATTTACTCGTGGCTTTTATGTTTCCATGAATGCCCATGTTCCCAAGTTGTACAACTTAAATGCTTTCTGAAAATGCATTTCAAAATGCTAAAGGAAGCAGAATCTTAAATTAGTCTATACAAACACTAGCAGTACAGTGCCTTTACCCAATAAGAAAAGAGAATCAACGTCATGCAGCCCAATACATGGAAACACAAATAATTTGAATAAAGAACACCAAATACTGAAAACATGCATTAAAACACAGAAAGCAAATTTATTTCATGTTTTCAATAATATAAATTCAAGTATCTTTTACTCTGGGTTTTTTTGTTTTTTTCATATTTATTTTCTAAAATTACTTTCAAGAAATGTTGAAAATAATTCATTTATTGATACTTCATATAAAGACCTAATAACATGCATTTTGTCTAGCAGAGAGCAGAGAGAAGAGAAATACTTCTGATGACATTACCATTTCTGCCTCACTTTAGCGGTCTAGCTAAAATGCTGTTTAAGTCTGACTTAATTCTGTTCCCCCTTTTCATTTTTCAAAACAAGGGCTATTTAGGAACATATTTTTTCATGTGCGTGCAGATTACCTGCAACCTTTGCCTTTATGGCTGCTGAACTGATGGTTACCATGCATGTCATTGAGGCAAAAAGACCTAAAAACCTGTGAGACAACTCATATCCAAATTATATTCTTAATCATAACTGAAAGCATATTCCAAGTACATGAATTTCAAATCTGCCTAAATATTTGTACTCTGTGTATTACTGCACTCATCCTATCAGCATCAAAACAATGTCATGTGAGGTTATTATTTGCAACTAATAGCTGCGTTCAGTTATATAGATTGAATAGTGATTACTTCTAGAGAACAACTCATCCCTGGTGTTAACAAATCCCCAACTTTATCTGTTCTTCTGAAATATTTTTTGAATTTGAAAAGAAACACAATTTGCTATGTTACTGACATTCCAGGTTACTTCCTCTGGTGGAAGACCATTTCATTCCTTTCATTTTTAGCGTGACAGTCAAAAAATGCTGCATATTTCAAGACAGCATTGACACATGTTGGGGACTGCTTCAATCAGACGTCACTTTTACTTGAGTCAAATTGACTGAGAAATTGTTTCATTAACAGTGGTTTTGATGAAGAGTAATGTTGATGTTTTTATTGTTTCCTAGAGATACTTTTTCTTAGGTATGTTACACGACTGAAGACAAAAGGAGATTTTCCATTGATTTAAATGTCCATCAGGTCAGGTCCTGTATTCATGGAAATAATAAATCAATTAATAAAATCAAAACTCCATAAGATGTGCAAAATCAAATCCTTACAGCAATGTAAATTTATCCATGTTCATTTGCAATCTAGATTCTGGGTGGCACTTAGTATAAAAAAAAAACCCAAAATTAGGCTAAAGATAAATCTAGCACAGGAATTAAATGATTAATCTGTTATTAAGAATGTGTTTTACTTTTTGTAACTGGTGTGTCGGTCACATAATAATGGAGGAGACTAAAATCTATAATCACATCAGCATCCTTGCATTAGACAGAAGTAAAGCATGGGGAAAACCAGAAAATATTTCAGGCAGTGAATGTCATCTGTGTCCCCATACGTGAATAAACTCTAGCAGATTACACTTTTGTACAATCATTACTCAGTGCCTCAATCAGGCTACTCACATTTTAATTTCAATTTGATTTAATTGCAAGAATTGTAATTTCAAAAGAAATTATCAGTACAGAATCCAATAGTGTTTTACCTTAATTACAACTTATTCTTCATGTCATCTATTCTTCTCTGAGGATGATGAATAATTGATTACATGATTTGCCACAATTATTTGATGAATAATCAATGGTATTCAATCAATTTGTTTAGCGATTGTACTTTGCAATTTACATTTAAGTAAAAGACTAAGATCTTCTGCACAGTTAAATAACGAACTATGTTTAAATAATGTTAAAACCGTAACACAGTGAAACAAAAGCTAATCAAGTTAGGGTTGTGTTTTAAACTTGTGCCATTATAGAGAAGGAAAAGGACAAATGGCATGGTGTATTATCCTTATCTTCTAACACCCTGGCTTCTCAAAGTGTAATTTTTAAGTAAATTGAATTTAATAAGAACAAAAAGATTCTTAAAATCATCAAGGATATTTATCCAAAATAATATTTATTGCCTTCTATCAAGTTTTTTTCTGTGTGGTACTTATAAATCTGGGTTGATTTTACAAAATGGCTAATCATCAAGTGTCTCATGGATGTGGGACCAAGACATATGCTTTCAAAGCTGTTTCATCTCTCAAAGCAGGGACAACAGAAGGTTGCTCAATCTCAGTGTCTCCTGTTCAGACAGAAACACCTCCAGGCAATGAAATGGCCACACTCTTGGGGAAAACACTGCCAAAAAACCATGGTTGCCTCACTGGCATACAGGTAGGAGTCTAATGTCTGGCGGGACTGGGAAACAGATATGCAAAGGACCAGGGTTTCTGAGTATTCATCTGGAACTAAAGAAATGCAGGGAGTTTTGCCATGCTTTCTTGAATATAACTAGATTCATCTGAGACCACTCAGAAGGAAGAGTACAATCATCCATGGCTGGAATAGCTACAGAAACATTGGGATGTTTTCCAAAATCTGCTCCAAACGTCACTGCAGCTAGCAGGACTGACTCCAGCTCTGGCAGGAGAGAGCACAAGGCACAGCAGCAGATCTCAGAAACAGCAGAGGGATTACACATACTGTAAACTACATGTCGGGGGTTTCACCTCAGTCAAGTTACTCATTTTATCCTAGCCCTAGACTAAAAAAAACACTTGAGAAGTTTGTGATCAAAGGCAGGGTGTGAGCCTTCATGTAAGGATAACATTTTAGCTCAGGTAGAGAGCACATGTTAAACAGCTAGGGAAGATGCCTGGGAATTAAATCTGTATGAAACTTTTTTCAGCTGGCCACACAAGGATTCAGCTAACTTTTAAACAGAGATTAGGAAGGACCATAAAGCTGAAAAAGTTATGGAGTGATAGGATAAGGCCAAACCAAACAAACAGGGCAAAAATCAGCAGGACAGCTCTTACACGACAATGAAGAACTATTGCAAAAATAAATCAGAAAAGGAGTTTTCTCTTCTTCTTTTTTATTGCAAAAATATTTTTTTATTATTACTGCAAAAATATTTTATTGCAAAAATAAATCAGAAAAGTAAAGTTCCACTAGCCTGGAACAATACTTGAACTGGAAAAAAATGAGAAGCCATCCCCTCTCTCAAATGCAAGCATGCATTCCAGCTTTTCCTGACTCCGTATCAGGATGCAATTCCTTCCCTCCATGCATGCTACACCCAGGTTTACATGGGAAAAGAAATCAAACCTGGACACTTAAATGGAGTCACAGTATTCCTCTGTCTATCCCTTATTTGAAAAGCTGGTGACCAGCTTTTCAACTACCCTGCAAAGACCATCCAGCACTTGGAGTAGGTCTGATATAGATTGTTGAGACTCCTGAGGATACAGGGCAGGGAAGCAGTACACCTGCTAAGGTGGTGGGGAAAGCAGCCCTCTTAACCAGTAACATTTTGAAAACTCACTATTAAAGCTGGAATTTTTAAGCCAAATCTATACAACCGATAATGAACATATTGCTGGGTACAAGCCAAAGAAAATAGCTGGATTTATAAGAATCGGCATTTGAAAATTTATACTTAATTGCTTCTGCCAGTTCACATGACTTGATTCCAGTTGAAGTGTCCCAGAAACACCAAAGCAGAACTAGAACAAGGTGCTCTTGTTAATATTAATCATTGATGTGCTTCTATACAGCTTTGTCTGAAAAGCTCAAGTGCTGCACAAAGATTAACTAAACCTTACAAGACCCATGTGGTGTAAGACAGTTTTTCTCTGCATGCAAACAGGGAAACTGAGGCATTCCTACTGCTACTTAGAAGTACAAACAGGAAAAGAATGGCCATTATACCCATTGTGGGCTCCCTTCCTGAAGAAAGACTAAGAAATAAGGAGAAAGTACAGTGTTGTAGAAAGTAAGCAGCAGAAATTAAAGCATTGTTTCTCCCCAAAAATCCCCACATGAAGCTGGTCTATGCTCCACACCACAGAGAAAGGCTACAACAAAACAAACCAGTACAATTTGACCTTGCTAAAAATCAAAATCTTGCCCCTAATCTAACACAAACCTTGTTTTAAATCCACAGTAAACGCGCCAGGTAGACACATGTGGGGTGGCCTAATGTCAGTATAAAGTCTGCTATGCTTCACTCAAACTCTGCATCTCCAGGCATGGCCTTTTTCTATTGCCCAGTACCTGAACTGCTGTAGTAATGAGACGGCATAGTCTGAGTTGCGTCTTCCGTACTGGCCAAATTCAACAGCTATAGATGATAGGAGCAGGGTTGGAAGGGACCTCTAGGGGCATCTGGTCCAGCCATCTCTTCCAAGCCGGGCTAGCCTCAAAGCAACATCACTGCTAGATTGTATTTTTGCTACCTAGCTGAAGGGCTGGTTTTGTTCACCTACCTGCAGCTGCAGTCGCAACTCTGTATGTGAGGTTTCAATATGAAAACATGGGATACTTTAAAGAGAGTAAGAAATATTTAAAGTATTCACTGGAAGAGGCAGGATTGGAAAAGATGGTCTGATGGATTGCTCTAGGCATTTCCTTTCAAGGTACCTGTGTGAACCTATAAGGATGCTTTTGCCCCTACTTCAAAATCATACAAAAACTTTTCACATTTTTAAATCTCAAGCTCCTGTAACATAGACCAAACACCATATTTCTTACATGAAATTCATGATAACTGGCAGCATTGCTTTCTAGAGAAAAATCCTAAATATAGAACATATTTTTGAATACATTTTTCATAAAATAGGAAGTTGGAGTTTTTACTGTGTCTACAAAACCCCCATGGAAGTTGGGGGTTTTACTATGTTACAGTAACAAGGCTGGGACTCAAGCCCCTTTTAAACTTACACATCAGTAGTTTATATGTTTTTTTCTTGCATAAGTATTTCCGAAATATTTAATAGAAGTTTAAGATCTACAAATAGATATTGTAACTCTGGGCCTTTTTTATGTGCAAGTTTTCCTTATACCCTCTGTCAACACAATCCAGGGCAGAGTAGACCCAATCCTCAAACTATCCAGACTTCAAGTGAATGAAAAGTGTATGCAACTAAAAACTGCGAACAGTACCCAAGGGTAGAATGCAACAAAATCACAGGAGAGCCAACTAACAACAAGTAACTCCCACAGAAAGTGCAAAAAAATAATGGAGACTATTACAACTCTCTCCCCAGTACTTGCATTTTCAGATTGTATTTTTTATCTTATTTCCTACTGTTTGCAGGGTTATGGGCGTATTTTCTCCCTGACACAAAGTCCTGTAGGTCCAAAGACAAAACTATCTGCACCTTTTCATCAGGACTACAGCTGGTAACTTGGACAGGCTTTATTTCTGTCCATGCTGTGAAAAATAGAGCAGGTTGTGACAATATTAAAGCAGTTATGCTGGATTTGCATTGCAGACATGGCTGTAGAAAGGGTAAATTACATTACTGTAGCAAACTTCCCAGGCTACCCATATGGTTAAGTAGAAACTAAGGGTTTATAGCTTAATTAGAGGCATTTGTAAGTGAGGATCAGATAAACAGATACACAACTTAAAAGAGTGCATTGGCCATAAATTCTTTCATTCCAGATTCAGATCTGCTAATATATGACTGTAAACACCTTTGACAAGGTTATTTAGAAGCCAAGCAATCTTATTTCCTATGCCTTTGGAACCTGAAGTGGGAAGAAGTAAATGACGGAAATCATGCAACACTGCCAGCACAGCCTAAGCGTATTTAGATCTCCGTGATAAGCGCTACAGAAATGCTTGAATAGGTAGCAGGGAAGAACACAGGACAAGGGACAAACAGCTCCATAGCAGCAGACGGCTACAAGCAGCCCTTTTGACACTTTTGCCATCCTTTTCTTGAGAATGTATTAATTTTTTTGTACTTCATCCTTTCTGTTCTTTTCCTTAAATTACAGGAGAAATCCAAACTCATTGTGATGGAAAGAGTGATAGAGGCTGCCTCTTCTGAGGTTTCACCTGTCTGTACAAGCATCTTTGCTTTCCCTCTGAAACTTCCATGCAGATGCAATCTGGAAGTGGTTTTTTTTCAGACTTGGTTAGCATTTAAAAGGAGGCGTTCGGCAGGGCAATGCTGATTCTAGGTCCAGGCTGCAAGGAAACAGCAGAGTAGAGCACCCAGGGTTAGAACTGCTGAAACTTTCAAGGTGATTAAGCAGGTTTAACGCTCTTACCTGTAATAAAGTTGTTTCCTGTGAGTTACAAATTTATTTTTTGGGTTACAGAAAGATGATATTGACCAGATTTTATTCCAGATAACAAACTTACTCTGCTAGCACAGGAAAACCAAACATGCTTCAAAACACAAAGGGAAAATTGTCATTTCCTAGCCTCAAATAATTCCTTGTTTGGAGAACTGAGAGAGACACTGCCACACAACAGACCAAATTTCAGCTTTATATTAAGCTTTGAGAGTTCCAAACACATTTGCTTCACCAAGTGGGGTGAGTTTGTGATAGCTATAGAAGTCATCCTAGTAAAATTACCTCACTTTCCAATTTGCATTTGTAGAAAAAGATACAACATAAGTCAGACGTTTTCATCGCTACTCATCCTTCTCTGATTTTTTCATAGAGGATTCGAGCACTGCAAGGTCACCAGAGAACCAGGAGTGCAATTCATGTCACCTAAAGGTTGTGAGGTGGGAGAAGCTGAAATAGGGGCTGCACACTCCGATAGCTTGCACAGGTTCCGAAAGTGCCGGTCACCACAGAAGGGATTTAAATGTATACCTGCCTGCTCCCGCGTCCCTGTAATCCCTACTGCACTCGTTTTGCCATCTTGTTCACACTCGCATCAGGGCTACTCGGCTCTGGGAGGGCCCACCCCCGTCAGCCCCCCGGGGCCATGCTCCAGCAGCCGGGAGGGCGAGGGCCGGTGAGGGCAAGGGCTGTTGGGGGCGAGGGCCCATTCTCTCCAGCAGTGCCCCGCGTGCAACCCGCGGGTACCCGCAGCCCACCGACCCGCCCCACCGCCCGCCTCCACACCCACCGGCGGGCCACCCTCCCGCCTGCCTTCCCCTCCCCTGCGCCCTCGGCAGCAGCCGGCGGCGGGGAGCCAGCCGCTGGGCCCGGAGCTCCGCCTGACCGCGGTTTCCAGGCGCGCTGCCGTGCCCCCCCGCCCTTCAGGCGGCAGCCGCGCCCCCGCGCCGGGCACACGGGCACGGCGGGACCGGGGCGCGCCCCCGCCCCTCGCGCCCCGCCCCTCGCGCCCCGCCGCCGCCGCCCCGCCCCGCCGGGTTTTCCGAGCCGCCGGCCGCCCCGGCCCGACGGCGATTGGCGGGCGGCAGCCAATGGGCGCGGCGGAGCGCGCATGTCGCTGTCCCGGGCGCGGGGCGGCAGAGCCCCATTAGGGTGGGGAGCGGGCGCAGGGCTCGGCCACTCGCGGCGGGCGGCGCAGGCTGCCGGCGGCTGGCGAGGCTCCGGGCGGGCGGTCCCCTCCGCGGTGCTGCCGGAGATGCGCGTCTGCCGCCGGCGCTGACTCCGCGGGGCAGAGCCGGGTGCCCGCCTGCCGCGCTGTCGATGCGACGGCCCCCCCGCTGCCACTCGCCGCCTAGGAATACGCCGCCGCGGTTCGGCCGCGCTGCGGGGAGGGTAAGTGGCGGCTGCCCGCGGGGAGGGCTGACGGGCAGCCCGCAGCGGGGCGGCGGGACGCCCGGCGGGTTTGGCGGGGCGCCGTCCGCAGCCGGGATCGTGCCGCCGGCGGAGCCCTTTCCGCAGCATCCCGCTCTGCGGTGGGGCTCCTGCGCCTCGCCCGGCGTTTGCCTTCAGTGGGGAGCCGCCCGGAGCCGGCGCCGCTGGAGTAGCGCCGCCCAACACGGAGTTGTTGGACGGGGGCCGCAGGCTCTGGAGAGCGGGCTGGGGGGGTCCCGCCGACCGCCGGGGCGGGGGGACGTGCGGCGCCGGCTCGGTGCGCCTGGCGGAGCGGGAGGCGTGGCGGGCCGGGGCCGCCGGTCTGGGTGAGGGTCCAGATGCGGGAGCTCAGCTGTTGCCTGTTAGCGGGGTGACAACTGGCCGCTTCAGGCGGCCCCCGCCTGCCGCTTTACTCGCGGCGAAGCGTCCGCGCCCGGGGCCCTCCCGACCCCAGCGGGGCCGGAGGGGGGGGCAGCACCTTTCGGGGCTCCGCGCTGCCGGCGCGGTGTGTTACCGGGGGGTGCCCCCCGCCCCGGCAGCGGGGCTGAGGTGCAGCACGGACCTCGCCGAAGTGTGTATGTATTTTAACCTTGGGCAGCGAAGCGGGCTGTGGAAGGGCGGCCGATGGGCGCCCCCCGAGCCCTTTCTCCCAGAATATCTCTGCCCGCTGCGGGATTTCGAACTCTAGCAGCCACCGTTTAACGTCCGGCGCGGCTGGGCTGAGTCCCGGGCGCCTTCGTTGTGGTCCGAGCCTGGGCCGGCCAGGTCTGGCCTTGGACGGGAATCTGTCATTGTACCCCAGCGGGGTGGCTGCGGAAAGCAAAATAAAGCACCCGCCAGTACCAGTGTTTCTAAATGCCATCAACTGGAGAGCCAGGAAACGCAGCGGGGGATATTTTACAAGCTCTCAGAGAAATGTTTATACAGAGGATTTAAAGGTTAACAATGCGTATTCCCTGCATGCTAAAACCTAAAAGGTGGCAAAAAATAAATGGCTAGCGCTACAGCTAGGCGAGTTCCCTGTTTTCGTTGTTCAGCTGGTAACTGAGGTGTTTAAACTGCATGTTTTGCATGGCAAAGTCGGAGTGACTACCGAGATTTTCCAGCAGGATGTGGTGGTGGTGCTGTTGCCCACCCCCATCCCCCCTTTAGTTCTAGTTACTAATGTTTCTAGGAGGAATTATTGTTACTTGTATTGCTTCTCTACAGAACAGGTATATCACAGCAGCCAAGTTTGCATCCCAAAATGTCAGCAGGTCGGAGTGGGTTTGCTAAGGGAACTGAGAGAAAGAAGCAGAGCAGTGATTCTGACTGCAGTGACAGATTCTTTCATTTCACACTGCAGAGGCCCGGGTGAGCTGGGCTGGTGCAGTTCTGCCAACAACACGGTTAATTGTGTCCTGTAAATCAAGGTCCACGGAGCTGCTCTCTTTCTGTGTAACAAAAGGTTTTGCAATGAGTAAGCCCAGATCAGTCGTATAAAAATTTTAACATCAACTGGGCAAGGTGTGTGTGTGTGGGGACCTTACAGGGTTAATAGCTAAACTATTAAGATTGGAGTCAGATGTGGGTAAAAGCAACAGGAGAGTCTGGTTTTTCCTAATATCCTGTAGTATGATAACTCTGAAGAAGGTAATTGTTAAAAAAAAGAATCTGTTTCAATTTAAGATTTATTAAGCAAGAAGAACCTTATGTAAACATTGGAATCCTTTTCGTGTTTGGAAAGGCAATAAATGGCTAGAAATGTCATCTGAACTTAAAGACTACAAACTATGCGTGGATTTTCATGCATATGTGCAAGAATGTTATTAATCTAATTTTCAACTATCTTATTCTACATCTTAGGGGAACCAGGGCACTTAACTCGGGCTTTTGGCAAAACAGCTTCTGTGCTTTTTCTTCCTAGCAAGCGAGTTCTTTCTGAAATTTAATAAGACTTTTAGAATACAGGAGCAGGCGATAGCAAGTGTCTTCCAAAGGAGAAATGGAGGGAGTGGGAGAGCCAGGTTTTACTTACATATATAATAAGCTGGGAATGTAAATGTGTATTACAAGGAGAGGATCTGAAGAATGACTTGGCACGCTAATGACCTGGCTTTTCAGAACTTCAAGAGTTTGGTCTGTCTCCCCCTATGGTTATAATAAGAGATTAAATGCATTTGGCATATTTAATTAATTAGCATATGAAAATCAGACGGCTTTTACTTTGTTTTCCTGTGAAACTTTTCTATGCTAATGGATGTCTACATTTTACAGAGTAATTTAAATGGCTTTGGTTCATTTTATGGCTTTGCAGATTGCTTTGACCCTTTCTGCTGCAGCCTTTGTATCCTAGCCTGAAAGAAGTCCCTTTGCTTTGTAATGTGGATCTTGTGTGTAGCGGCTGTTGACAATGTATTACACAGTTTCCAAGAGAGCAGACCAAGAGTTGCCACTTACATGTAAAACCTCTGTTTGCTTGGATGGTATGTCTTGTGCATTCCAGTGTTAATTGTATGTGCAGTAGTGAAGTCCATTTAAAACAAGCTGGATTTTGTTTCTTTTTTCTACTGCTTCCTTGTCCTGAAGTAAAGACATCCCTGCTGTTGGGGTACAAAAACATGTTCGGAAACATATTTTTTTCATAATTTGTGTTTCTGGGAAAACTGTTCTGTGATACAATATTGCATTAATACTCCCTGATTACAAGATGGATGCATAATGACCAAGTGGCTTATATCAGTGTTCAGTTTACCCCCTTGTATTAAGGCTTAAGCTTCAGTTTGGCCAGCACAGTTTTCTGCTTATGCTGTTTAAAAAGAGGTAAACTTGAGGTTAGCTGTTGTCGTTAGCATATGCTTGGTATAAGCCATGCATGCTTAGGTCCTGCTCCTGGAAATGTTTACAGAAATTAGTAGCTTTTACTTGTGTGCTTAAATTGTTTGGATTAGGAGTTGTATGGGAAGAACCAGCTTGGAAGGATACAGCACAGCTATCGCTCATCTTTCCCCCTCTACCTTACGGCTGAAGATTGATGGGAAGAAACATGTTGTGCAAGTAATAGCCACTGAAGCGTGGCATTTCTGACAAATTCCCGGATAGACTATCAGATGACCATTTGCCAAAATTACATGTTTCTACAGAAAACTGGCTGCTTTGGCTGCTGGTTTGTTGTCAAAGAGTATTTCCAGTTACTGAAGAAAACTTCAAGTGGTCTGCTATAACTCTTCCTCTTTGTATTTTGCTTGTTTATATTGTGCACTAAATACATTATACTTTTTTTTGAATGAGCAAATTGACTTCTCAGCACAAACTGACAATACTTTCAAGCATGTTCTTGTGCAAAGAGGTTTTTTTTAAATGTACAAAATGAGTGAAGTGCCAAGATACAAGAGGTATGAGCCAATGCAAACATTTTTAGTATTTTTAAAATATCTGTAAATGACAGCTTTTAGCTAGTTTACCTTTTCTTGGAACTCTGCCTGGAAGGCTAACTCCTTAAAAGTTCTTCAATATAACCATAAGATTGGTGAGTTGCTTTTCAAGATCATTTTGAACCTATCAAGTTCAGAGTGTTTTGCTAGCTAGTAAACCTGAGGTAGGCGGTCTCTCAGGCAGGTCTTTCATTTCCAGTGGATTACACATCAACAAAAGCTGGAACTGTGTTATTTCAGTTGTTCTGTACCAAAGTCGTGTACTCTTGTCTAAGGTTTGTGTTTGAAACATTGATTTATAGCACTTGATAGCTCTTGCTGTTCTGCCTTGTGTGCTTCTCTCCCTCATTTTCCTTCCCGCCACCCCCTACTCCCGTGCTTTCTATTGCCAACTTGGTAGAACTAGAGTGATAAGGGTATTATGGAGTGTGCTTGTAGGTTTATATCTGTGATGGTTTTATTCTGTTGCCCCTCTTTTATCTAAGCATATATACCACAGCTTGCAATTGCAATCTTTAACTTTAGTAACAATTCTGTTTTTTTGAAATATTTCCAGTTACATACAATATTGGCTCTGTGGAGCAGCTGCAGGCCAAGAAAGCATTTCAAACTGCCATCCAAATGTTGAAATATTATTGCTTTGCTCTTATTTAAAATAAATTTCATTTCCTGTGATGTTTTTATAACCACCTTTTTAAGCTTGTTGCCTTCTCATCTTTCATCAAGTAGCTCCAGTCTTAATATTATATGATTCCAGAACTAGGCTTCTCTGACTGTTAACATGCCAAATCCATGTCTAATGTTTGTGTTAATGTGGTATATACAAATCCTGACTTCTCAGTGGATTTGATCACTGATTTGTATAATTGCAACTGGCATGATTAAAAATCTGCATGTCAATATCATGATGTGTATAATAAAACTTACAGGTTTTAAGCAGGGTGATGTTAGTCCCTTCAATTTTCTTAAAAGGAGTCTTTATTCTCCAAATATCTTCACTTCTGAAGGTGTTTGAGGGTTTTAAAAAGAAAATACGAACATACATGTAGTTATGAATATAGCAACATAGGCTTGAGATCATGCTGTATGGTAGGATTCTTACATCCTTTTGTTCTGTTGGAAAGCTGCATCTTCTTTTGCTAGTCTTAAAAAGATCAAAATGAAAAACTTTACACGTTAAGAATTCTGCAGTTGAATCCTTGAACGTATCCAGACAGATACTGCTATACCACTTCTCAAAGCACACATCTCATCTGTATTCCCATTCCATTCACTGGGGCAATATAAACCACCTCTGACACATGTGCTGTAATTGTTCAGCTTTACCTGTTTTACCCTCCCCTAATCTCTTCATTAACAAAGTACTCCTGTGACAAAGATGGTGCTAGCTCAGCAAGAGGCTCTGCCGAGGCACCCAGGCACTCTTGCTCAACCTGTCAAGCACATGGGCTAGTCGGACACTGCCCTCACCCATGGCCCTTTTCTGTAGCAACACAAACATACAATAACCATGGCACAAGCTGAAAGCCGCCTTGCACTTTCAAGTGTGGATAAACTTGCCTAACCTCAGTAAAAGCTGACTTGTTTTCAAGTATGTTAAAAATTAGTGCACGATTAGTGAAGACATTTTTTAAAGATCTCTTCTTGTAATCAAGTGTTATAGTTAATTACCCAGAAGTTCAAAAGTGTTTATATAAAAAATTGCATGTGTTTATGTGCATACTTTAGGACTAATATATTTTTACTTTATTTCAACTTCCTTGCGGGAATCTGTATTCTTGTAGAAAAAGAAAAACTTCACATGTTGAGATGACTAGTCAAAGTATGAATATTTATATACTTTAAAATAAATTTTATTAAGGCATTGAAGAAGTGTCTGAACCTAGTGTATTTACATCTGTATATCCAGGCTGCTAAATTAATTATGCTAGGCCTAGAACCTCACTGGTAAATTGCAGGTGTCCTTTGTAAAAGTATACATATGGCCGCCTGAGAGCTTTGAACTGTTTTCTCATGCTTTGCTCATCAGAAAGATCATATGGATAACTTCATTGTGAAAGGGTTTTCTTCGATCTTGTTTGCAAAGCATGGTGGATCTGTGTGATAAATATTGAGTTCCTAGTCATCCTAGGACTGAAATGAGTTTGTTCTGTGCATATGGAATATGGGAATAAGATACACAGAGGATATGTTTATATTTAACAAAATTAATCGTTTAAAGGGAGTGCAAAGGAACTTACAAGCCTAAACAGCTTGGCAGGCCAATAGCCAACAAATTCTTAAAGTACTGCCAGACATGTAGAAAGCAGACGAGGCTGTCATCTATACCAAGGTACTGGAAAAGTACATTAACTTCCAACCTGGTAAGGATGTTTTTACCCAGGGCGCAGCTTTGTTCCATCCTGTGAGCAGCTCAGTGTACATTTGGATTTCAGCAGGTATCTGTTAGGAGGTACCACTACTGTTCAGGAGAAATGTGAGCTGCCTAAAAAATAAGTGGTTGTGTTATGGCAGCTTTTCTCCTCAGTTGGATCTTACACTGCAGGTTCCCTTTTTGCAGGGCATTGGCTTTCTCTTAGGCGCTGGGGAAGGGAATCGTGTACTTGGGTGAGGCTGGAAAGCATCCACATATTAAGAGGGAGCCCTACATGTTGCTGTTATGCTCAAGTATGAGCTGCCAAAAAGCTGTGGAACCAGTCACAATGAAGGGTGCTACTGAGCAGGTTAGCTGTTTGTGAATCCAGTGAACATCACAAGTTTT
Organism: Falco naumanni; assembly: GCF_017639655.2. Classification (NCBI taxonomy): domain Eukaryota; kingdom Metazoa; phylum Chordata; class Aves; order Falconiformes; family Falconidae; genus Falco; species Falco naumanni. The sequence goes on along the minus strand of NC_054058.1, from coordinate 50,707,508 downwards.
ACCCCCTGATCTCTCATACAGACAATCTGCCTGGACAATCTTTGCAGGGGGTTTCAGGTGGTGTGAAACTGTAGTTTAGCTGTCCAGGCTAATAGCCTGTTTCTTTCTCAATATACGATTTTCTAGTTATGTGAAACCGTTGATTTCATGCAAGAACAGCTCTTGCGGTTTTAGAGTAGCTGTTAATATACTGCACTTCAGCAATGCAGGTATTTGATTGAACTGAAGTGACCACAGTGACAAGCAGGCATCTGTTTCATTGCTGCAGATTTATCACTTTTCAGATCTCTCTGCAAAATCTACCCTGACACTGAGCTCTACAGTCTAGTTCTGCATCTGCCACCTTTTAGGCTGTAATTTTGGTAGGTTCATTTTTAATGTGTCTGTCTGTCTCATATCATACTGTAGTTGTTTATAAACCTTTTTGACCTAATAGTTGATGTCATGCTAACCTCAAGCTGATGCTGTAAAGAGGTAGTGATATAATGAGGACTCTTGCAACTGTGATATAGCAACACAAAGGTATGCTTGGTGGCTTTTTTTAGGAATTGAGGTGATATCGGGCTCCTGTTCATTTAAGGCTGCTTTTTTGTTGTTTTTATTCACTTTAAGTCAGTGTTCACCATCTAAATACTAGCTCCAAAATACTCAAAGTGGGATATTCAAGGGCATATGTGTTTGTTCTTGGGGGTGTCTCTACCTTCCCATGGCCTCTGGAAGGAGACTAATGCTTTGAAAAAGCAGGTCTCATGAAAATCAGCAGGTATATCTTGAATTATGCAACATTTTTTCCGCGGGTAAAGTCATTCTCCTTTGTGTAGTTCTGTGCATTTACAGTCTTCCTGCTTTGTCATGTACTAAATCAGCCAACATTTAATGCAATTGTGAGAAGAGAATCTAGACATGTTTTTAAAAGGAAGCTGCCAGCATGTCTTCCTACTGGGGTGCAGGGGCAGATTCAAAAAATGGTATGTGAGCCACAACACAGTTTGTGCACACAGGTGAAGGGAAAGCATATCCAAAGAGGCAATTACAGTAACATTGTCAGTGTTGGACTCTTAATGGGTATGAATGGCTTCAGTCTTGCATTATTATGGTATGCAAACCTGATAAAGCAATGAAATGAGTCTGTATTCCCTCTGTAAAATACTCAAGCTATTTCCCTTCCACTGTTGCTTAGTTGTGCTGGCACAGCTTGACCAGGGACATAGAGATGGCTTAAAAACATTTGGGGGTTTTCGTGTTTAAGTGAGGTTCCCAAATCAGTACAGACCAGTACAATGATTGTATTCGTGTGCAGGGTTGCTCACTGGGGTGGTGAAAGAGGAGCTTCCTAACCACATGCTGCTACTCTAAAAAACAGACCATAAAGCTGTAGCTTGTGTTGTGCCATAGGTCCAAACCATGCGGTGGCTTTGTCACCTGTAAATCGTCTAGTACTTTGTCGGACTTCAGTTCCAGTCACAAGTGTTGCTCTTTCTAACTATTGTAATAATAGTTGTCAGGATGATACTGAAGGGTTTTGAGAGATAATCTATTTGAGCTTGGGTGTGAGTGATGGTTAGGAACCGTTTCTAGTGATGCGAATAATTCAGACCTCTCCCCACACTTCGCAGTTTCTGGGAATGGAAAGTCTGTGTCCTTCAGAAATAAAATGGCCTGCTCCTCATTTTATAGAATAACTGTAAGAAATTGTAAATCAATGATGTCTTGTCAGAAAAAGAATGCAATATTTATTTCTAAAAGTTTATTTTAAAGCCAGTTTAATGATTGGGCTTCTGACTACTTAATACCAATCCGAAGTCTTAAAAAAAAAAAAAAAAGCATCCTGCAAGTTCACCACCCCCACCCCTAGCTAGAGCCTCTTTGCCTGCCTTTGCTTGTGTACTCTGTTGGTTTCACAGTTCATATACTTGTGGATTTTTTTAAAAATCTCCCCCTGCACTCTGGAGGGAAACGTCTGCTGTTTCCTTTCAAACACACAAGGCTTGATTCTCCTCTCACAATGGCATAAATTGTGAAGAACTCCACTAGAAATCAGTGGAAGTAAAGACATGTAAAATGGGGTGAGAGAAGAGACCAACCTCTGGTTTCTATTTTTAAGTGAGTCTGGTTAACCTAAAATTGTTCAGTGTGCCACTGTGACTTTAGTTTGTAGATATGAGTTGCTATGCTTGTTTCTCTTCATACATAATGTTTCATTTTCATATGTAATACATTACAGCTAGTACCCCTAATCATGATGCACATTTCTTTGATTTAATACCTCAGTACTACTGCATCAGTTTTGGTAGTTAATATGCAATATGCATGGTAAAGTACTTAGCTCACTAGGTCAGATCATACAAAAAGTCTGGGATGTAGCTGTATTTCTGTGCAAGTCTCGAAGGAAAGAAGGCTGGATTGGCTCTGTCCATACAACTTAAACTGTCTTTGTGGTTTTGTGTTGCTTTACTAGTTCTAATCTGTGAATCTTGTTCCTCATTATCCAGGTTCAAGATATTAATTCTACATAAACAAAAATTTCTTGGTTATTGTTATTTTCCCTATGCTTGTAAAGTGTTTGGCTCCATTCTTATGTTTTGTACGTACTTAAGAATTTATTTCAGCTTCAAATTTTCTCTGAACAGTGAAGTACTTGGCAATAAACCTGGAATATCTACACACAATTTCTGCCATTGCCTAAGTTCTGGTGGTTGTTCATACTTGTTTATTTTTTGGCAATGGATTATGGTCCTTAACTACCATCAGTAGTCAAATAACTGAATGGGATTATACAGCAGTGCTGTAAAAACTGTTTGTGCTAGCTATGATCTGTACATGTGTGGATATCTTTGAAAACAGTCACCTCATTCATTAACCAGTGCAACAGACTTCAGCTTTACCACTGTTTAGTTTTGAAATTAATGCAGCATTCTCTACCTAACTGAAACATTGCTTTGACTGCCTCTTTCTACAGGTTAAAAAAAATAACGTGAAATAGTTGACTCTTGTAATGTATTCTAACTTGGAGTAGATCTATTGGCTTATTTGAATTTTTCTGCTTGAGCAACAAATCGCAGGTGTCCACAAGGGAGTCTCTTTAAACTTGAAGAATGTGGTAGGCTTAGTTTATCGCTTAAAATTTATCTCTAACTTGATTATCATGAGAGTGGAAACCCTGTGGTGTTTAGCCTCTTGTGCTGTTCAGTTCTCGAGCTTTCCTCTTCAACTTTAATCCCCCACGCCCCCCAAAAAAGTTAAGAGTTTGCTTACCTAGTATGTGGTGGCCTTATGTGTCAATGAAGTATCAGGGACAGAAGCTGCCACAGAAGCTTGCTGCACAGGGTTGTAGTGTTGCAGACTGTAATCTTCAACGTAGCTTCCCAGCCACAGAGGTGATGTACAAAGGGCTTCCAACCTTATGACTACAGCTGTTAATTCCAATAGTGAGTTCTTCCTTGTCCCTGACAGGTTTTGCTTTGATTACCTTGGGAAAAGTCAAGCATTTTACATAGTTGACTTATCATAGTCAATTGATTGTAGCTTTAACTGTGGCTTTTTTTAACTATTGTCTAGTCATGAGGTAGCGTGATGATAGAGACTAAACCAAGGTGTGGCGTTCACTGCTGCTGTGATTATGTGCAGTAGCGCTTACCTATAGCTGATGTGAGGAGTGGTGAGAGCAGAGAAGTGAGTATGGTAGGGATACATATGCTTGTCAATCAAATAAGCACTTCTCAGCTGGAAGCTGGATGCTTCTCAACTTTGTTCTGGTAGAGCAGTCCTTGTGGAGTAGGGAACTTGCAAGTGCAGTGATGTGCAGGCAGTCTTCCTGGTGGCAAGTTTTACTAATTTTTAATCAGATGGCTGAGACTCATTCTGTCATACTATTTTTGGAGCATTTTTAAGCTCTTCTGAGAGTTACTGTTGTGGAGGCTGCAGTGCGTTTCTGGAAGACAAACTACTTTTTGGTATAATTTTCAAAGCATAAGGTCTGTTTAAGTCATCTTTGGATACAAGAGAAAGAAAAGGGTGCTGTAGCTAAACTATGAGAATCTCTGGGGCAAATCAGTCTCTAATGCAAATTGGTATATACAGCAAGTTTGAAAAAAGACTGAAATCTTTGCCAGGCAATATGAAGCACCTTATCAGTTTCATGGATGTAGCAGAGAAATTGAGAAATTTTTGAGAATTATTTGGGAATAAAGAGCATGCTTCTGGCTTTTTATCAGTTGTAGTGGTTGACTAGTCAAAGACAATATCATGTAGTAAAGTTTGTGACCAAAGTCTTTGAAGAAACTTAAGTAACCTTCTCCTCTTGTGAAACGGGTGATGTAAGACTTGACCTCAGGAAATTGAGATGTCTTTGGAGATTCAGAGCTTGAACTTGTTTAGAGAAAATTTTGAGGAGTTGTCAACACAAAATACAGAGCGGATGGCACAACATTTCTGTAAGACACAAATTTGTTTTGGAAGTAGCTGTGAACCCAAGGTAATATTTAGGAAGCAATCTTTCCAGTAAATAATTCCAGAGCCATTTTGCTTGCAGTCTTGATTTGCATGTAGGTATCTTAAAAATTAAGACTACTGAGTAGGTCACTATGTAACCTATTCCAGGTGTCTTTAAAAGCTAGCTTTTTCTCACACAAATGCTTTCTGACAAGAAGCCTCTGAGAGATGCTCGGCACCCATGTCTTCTGTGGCAGTAAGCAAAAATGGATGGGATCAGGAAAATGAACAAATTACTTTTGAGTAATCCTTCTATTCAGTTATAGGTCCATTTCATGGTGTACACTGTAAGAAAGTGTTTAAAACTCTTAAGAATATGCATGTGTTAAGGACAAAAGTGTGTACAAGGGTGGGCAGGAATGTAAAGCAACATTTTAAATAATGCCAGCAGATGTTTTATCTTCTGTCCTGTTCAGGAAGAGAAAAAATGATTAAAAATTGGTGCACTGTAGAAGGGTGCATAGGAAAGGATGTATTTACCGACATCCTTCTGAAGTTACTATTTAAAGACAATGTTGTAATGTCAGTGTCTAGTAGCATTCTGCTAGCTTCAGTTCTTTCCCATGGAGCAGATTCAGCCCTTCCCTACAAATTAGTTTGTTCTGTGTCACTATGGAATAAAGTAAGTATCAGGAGGACACGCTGCAAAACAATTATCTCTAAACTTCTGACCAAAGTACGCACACAGCTTGGTACTGCTATGAATTTGCCCTTAAGAAAAATATCTCAGACGACTCATGAGCCTGTGTGCACGCACTGCACCTAACAACACAGTAGACGAGCACCAAGCACGCTTCTGTAAGAAAACTTGGGATACACATCTCCAAAACTGAAGTGTCTCTGTAGCTGTTGGGCTAGCACTGAAGGAGTGTTACCAGGATGGAGGGCAGAACGTACCTGCCTGAGAAGGTGTAGATGGATCTCAAGTCAGTGCCTTGCCACCCGTCTGCAGGATAAATGCTTGAGAAGTCACTCGGTGAGAAATACGCAGAACTAACAGCAGTCCTGGGCGTCGCACTGAAATATGGCGCTTGAGCTCTAGCTACATGTCTGGTTTTGCCAAGAAAACCCAACTAGTGTGGTCGTGCCTGCCCAGGGTCTCCAGGGAGAGGTGATGGGAGGCAGGGTGCTGGCAGTGGGGAGGGCAGCAGCAAACTGTGCGGACTCGGAGGTGGCAGATGTTCTGGTTGGTGGTGGGATCTGGCAGGCGCGGAGCCTGCAGTGGTAAAGCTCTGTCGGCTGTAATCTCCAGCGGGAGCCCCACGGCCCTGGTGGGAAGAGGCCGTGCGCTCCCGCACCGCCACCGCGGAGGGGTGCCGCGGAGTTGCTGTGACTTCTGACGGCGGGACGGCGGCTGCGGTGCCGCCTCACCGCGCGGGGCGGGCGGCGGGCACCGGCGGCGGTGCAGGAGCAGCGCGCGGAGGCCCCGCCCCGCCGCCGCTAGATGGCGCTGGTGCGCCGGCGGTGAGGCCGCTGCGGGTGGGGCTGCGGCGCCGCCCGCGGGGGGCGTTGGGAGAGGCGCCGGGAGGCGGGAGCGCCGCGCAGGTGTCGGCGTGCCTCGGGGCGCGGCGGGCGGGGGGTCGAGGCTGAAGTTCAGGGCTCAGCCTAGAAAAAGGCTTGTTTGCTGTGACACCCGAGAGCAAAATAAGAGTGCGCTTTCGTTTCCCTCAGATTATTATAATCCTACTCGAAACGAGCAAAATAAATAGATTTGAAGGCCAGACGCAACCCGCCAATGCAAGAGGGCTCACTTTTTTTCCATTCCTCCGCTCGCAGCACCTCTGTTAATTTGTCACAGTCCAAAACTGTACCTAAACCCAAAGGAAAAGGGAAAACAAGCCTGAAGGTCCCAGCTCATACACTCAACGATATGTTTAGACTGTGACACCTCACTTGATGTTTTTTCCTGTTGGGAGAAGAGGGACGTAATGTTGCGGAAGGCGGAGGGAGAGGCACCCGTGGGCCTTGGCTGGGGCGGAGCGGGGGAGTCCGGCAGGCCGTGGATGACAGGGGAGCAGCTTCTCCTCACCAGGCCGCTTTGCCCCAGAGGACCCTCTAGCAGGATGAGGACATGTGTTGACTGTTGCGGTGACGGCTCCGTGAGGGTGTAAGTGGTCTGAGTGTGTAGATGGAGGTAGGAACCCAATAACAGCCGCTCCACAAACGTGGGAGACGGCAGAAAACCAGGCACTTTGATGTCTTTCCCTAAGCCTCTGGTAGCCTGCCCAGACTAGTTTAACCAGGCTGGGAGACAGCAAAGGAGGAAGAAATGGGCTCTGCTGAATAGCCAAAGAAGTGCTTTCTTATCGCCCTCATTCCTGGGGAGCTTTTGCGCTGAAGTGAGCCTGTCCTGAAGGTATGGGAGTGAGATAGGCCTGCTCAAGACTGCAGGAGAAATGGGTTTTGTTAATGATCACGAGGCTGTTTCAGGTCAGTACTGCTGGTCCTCTTTCTGAAGGAAGGGTGGGCAAGTGCTAAGTTTGGGCCTACAGAGTAATTCAGCTTGGTATGCAGGCTCCAGCTGCCACAGGTTCCCTCTGATGGCCTTGGGCTGAGAAGGGACACCTCAGGAGTTCACTGAGGCTTCAGGTGGGTTGTGCCTTCCAGTGCTGGTCTCTTTCCATGGATGCAGGGTGGCCGTCAAATAAGGAACAGATGCAACTCACATGACAAACAAGAGAAAGGGTGGCAGCCTGTGCAGCCTTTGACCAGAATGTTTGCGGATCAAAGCTGTATAGCACTGAACCCTGAGCTGTGTTCATGGGGGACTCCTCCACCTGGATTAAACTAGTCTAACTGCAGAAGAATTAGGCTTGGGTGACATACGAAGTATTCAGAAAATTTTCTACAGAAAAGAAATGGGAGGAATTGCTGGCACTGCAGAACTTTGGTGTCTGGCCAACTTGACCAAAATATTGTTTAAAAATAAAATGGCGGCTTTCTCAATTTAAGGCATATGGTTGGAGAATTTTTACCTAAATCCTTGTAAGCATTTTCCTATTAACATGAAAAGTGATACTAGATTTATAAACTTTGATGGGGCTGTGAAGCAGAGGTGCTAATAACAAAGCACATGAGTGGCAGGTGTTGAAGCCCCTCTCAAATAGACCAGAGGGCACTCTTTTTTTTTTTTTTCTTTTTTTTTAATCTTCTACAAGTACTGGTTAGTGCTACACTAGACAAGACCTTTCTCTCCAAGAGAAAGAAAACATTCTTTCAGGGATAGATTATTATTTTTTTGTTGTTGTCCCTTGAATTCAGTCTTGGGAAAGGAAACCCTCAGTGGTAAATAATTAGGTTAGGAACTAGCAGGATGGACTTTCATTTGAAAGTACCTCCTTCAGAGGTTCCTCTCCCTTCTTAATTGTACAATGGACTTTCTCAACGCTGCTTCCTGGTATTCATCCAAGTCCTCCAGCCCTGAGTACCTGTAAACAATTGACATTCTCCCACATGGCACACATATTCTTGGTCAGTGTTTAACCTCCTTGAGGAATCCTTCTGTCTTTTGCTTCCATGTCCTTTCTTCCCAGTTGTTTGTTGCAGATGTATTCAATTTACATGCAGACCCTAAAACCTGCTATTTCTTTGTGATACTGCTGTCTCCTCTATCCTAAGAAGCTGTAATTGCACAAAAATATCAGGTTTTAATTGTAATTTTAATCTCTACTAGTCCCTATCTAATTTTGTTCATGCCTATTTTTTGGTTTGTTATAGGAATAAGCTGCTGATGGGAACATGCTGTTCCACTGTCTCTTATTGGAAAAAGTTACATGATTCCTGGGCTTCTTGTAAGGTTCCTTTTATTGCTGTTGTCATCCTGTCCTGGTTTTGAACAGAGTACGTTGCTAGTTGCCTCTTGACTGGGCAAAAGCACAATATAGGGATGTGGAAGGAAGAGCTACTATGAAATGTATGTTACTTAGCATGTAGCTTGGCTATTGGGTGACAGGAAGTTAGACTTGTGCTGCTGAGCATCTTACAAGGTGTTAAAATGGATTGAAACACAATGTGTAACGAGAGACTCTCAAAAGTATGTTTCTGAATCATAGGACTTACTGGTGTGGGATATGTACAGATGAGTTTGGGAAGTACTTATTAGCCAGTGGTAAAGGGTAAGTAAAACCAAACCACCACTAGCAACAACTGAAGAGTAAAAATGGTCACTATGCGCCTCTAGAAAATGGGAGGTCTCTTAAGTGATGGCTTTCTTTGAGTAGTACTATTGTGCAGTCATGAAGCATCAAAATTGCCATAGAGAAGTGTTCAGTGCTGCAGTATTCCTTTTAAAAAGGAAACCACGCCCCACATTTTTGAATAGTATTACATTAGCATTCAGTTTTCATCAGACAATGCACAGCTTCAAATATGCCTGAATGATAAGTTTAAAAAAAGCTGGTTTTTTTAAATGTGGTGAAGTACTAAAAACATAGTTGCCTCTGAGACGCCAGTCCTTTGAAAGCCAGTGCTTTGCAGCAGTCGGAGCACTTAGCATTCAGTACGTCATGATAAAGTGTGTAATGCCTGTGATCATCTTGGTCTTGAGCAACCTGCTTGAGAAACTGATGAAACATGATCAAAGTTGCCCATGTTTTACAGCAAAAGAATATGAATAGCAAACGGTATAAATAATTTTGCCCAATAATGAGTATGACTGACAAGTAGAGGCCTTCAGAATAAGCGAGGAATGAAACTGGTCCTTACTCCTTAAATGTTTGGGTTTTTTCTTATAATGGCTAAGATTTCTTAACAAATATGCTTTGCATTTAGAAGTACAGATGCTTTTATTTGGAACTTCGAATACCTAAGTCTTACTGCAAGTACTAACTGAATGTTTTGTCTGACTGACCATTTCTTACTAATTACAAAGTTAGAAGTAGATTGGATTGATAAGGCATAACCCTGAAGCTGCTTCCTGTACATGATCCTTAGTGTTCCTAAAATTCTTTTCTTATCACATTCTAATCATGTCTGGTAGTATGATGTATGCCTTCAGGGGACAACAGACTGTGATCATGTGGGATTTGGGGTTTTAAGTCTTCTAGTGTAAACTTTAGGAAACTTAATATTGATTGGATAATACTTCTTTCACCTCCAAGTGGAGGATGTGTGCTGTCTGTACTCTGATGTCTAGAGAGTAGTACAGGAATACAAAAAATTGACAATACAGACAACAACCTGCAGTTGATATTCCAGTGTTTGTGTTGTGACCAGAACAAGCTAAGATTTGTCAGGATTGTTAGCTCAAGGAAAGCCTAGTGATATAAATTATTCTTATCGTAGTGTTGCTTCAATCTTTAAAAGGTAAACTGGTCTTCCCCTTCACTGAAGCTTGTACTAAATGTCAAAGCTGTTTCTTGAAATAAGACAAAACAACTTGAAGAAGGACAACGGTGGTCTTGTTTCTTTTGGAAGCTCAGGTAAGTTAACTGGAGGGCTGATATTGTGTGAGTGACTACTGCTGATTACTTTTTCCACACAGCACCTCTTTTTCTAAAATTATTTTTTAATGAAAACCTAGAATATCCCTTGTCCCTTTCTGTAGAATGTATAGCTCTGGTGCCCCTGGCAGTCTTTTTTTTTTTTTTTTTTTTTTTTTTTTAATAGGACTGAATTCATTTGATGGACCTGGTTTGTGAGCTGCTTCTGTGAAGCCACCATATAGTGCATCAGGGCAGCATCTAGACAAAGTGCTTCACAGAAATATGTAGTACTGCTGAGGAACCTAGCTCATAAAACAAAAGGAAGATCTAAAACGCTGAAAAAGGCAGTCTTCTGTAGCATGTCCAGCTCTGAAGTTCTTAACTCTTCTAAGCTGATATTTCATAAAGGCAACTCTTGAGCAAATTCATCTTATATAAAAATAATTAGACTTAACACCTTTGGACTACTACTGGCATTGTCTTTGAAAGCTTCTCCCTTAAGACCAAATCCATGTTTAATCAAACATCTGTACCCTAACAAAGACAAAAACTGTTACTTTAAAAAAATCTATTGTTTCTCTTGAAGTGTTCATACTCAATTTATAGATTATGCTTAAGCTGTATCTGTTCATCTGACTTGCTTTTGGCTTGTACCATAAAATGTTACTCCACTATTGTTATGGAATACCTTAAATTATTAAGACTGAGTGACACTTGGCAATTATTGATTACTTTGGCAGATTTACAGAAAACTGTTTATTCCACCAAAAGCACATTTTTCTAGCTGTACTTTAAAAAAATCTGTTAAAGAATTGAAGAATTCCAAGTGTGAATGTGCTGCTTTCCTGCCTCCTCCCCTTCCCCCCCACCCCCCCCTTTCTTCTTATCAGTAGTCTGTCAGGAGGACGTTACAAATATTAAATTTAATACATAACTAGTCTCATTTCCATCTAGAATATGGTGTGTATTCTTTCCTGCTACTTGGTTCAGATTTGGGTCTACTCTTCTCCTACCCAAGAACTTAAGTCCGTGGTGATTACAGAAGGAAAATGGTACTTGTGGGAACAGAGTAAAGATGCAAGGTGTAAAAATCAACTAATTGAGAATCTGAAGAGACAGAAGATAGTTCCTCCTTTAATTTGAATAGAAGCAAGCTTATAGTGACCCAACACAGCTGGTAATGAAGTAGCAGTATAGCTCTGACCTGCGTGGGAGTTGTTACACTTCAAATGATGTAACTGGGGTGTTCTACACATCAGGAAATAGTTGTTATATGAGCAGTGCTTGTACACCTGTATCACCTGTAGTTTGCTTAAAAAAAGCAAATACAATGGATGGCATGCTCAGAATGTTACGAATTCATTTTAAAGGATGACAACAGTTTTGTAGTGCTTCAAGCATGTCAACATGCTGAATCAAGGAGTTTGATCACAACAGTAAAACTTAAGTCTTCACACCCACGGATTGTTGGGAAAACTGAGGTTTTGACCCTTAGATGTTATCATTCACACTTACTTGTGTCAGGTCAAACCCGATACAAATTCTGAGAGCTGGCATAGTTACTCGCTGTGTTCCCCACAGGAGAAAATACAAGTGCTTTTGTAGAATCATTCTGCTTGGAAACAATCTCAGGAGGTCATTTGATCTAACCTTCTCTCAAAGCAGGGTCGACTGAACTCAGACCACCCTGCATCAATGCAGCATTTGGATTTCTGCAGCATGAAGCAGGTCTCTTAGTAAATAAACCAGTGTTTCTATGAATTGTATCTTCATAAATTAGAATGTCTTCAGTAAATCATTTGTTCCCACTGGAAGAATGGGGATAATAGAAAAATCTAATTTTCCTTCCTTTATGTGTACAGAAGTTTTTCTTTGAGGGTGCAGTACTGCATCAGGATCAGTTACAAAAAGTATGTTGATCTGTTTGAATGGCTTCCTTCATTGTTGGATGCCTGGTTGCTGAAGTAGCTGGCTCCATGGTTGACTAAGTGGCAGTTGTGTAACACTGTCTTCTGGTGCTGTTAGGAGGTGATTAAGATTCAACCAGGCTCTAAGTTAGTTTTCTTTTGAAAATGACTTCAGAAATACTTATTTAGAAGCTGTATTCATGAAATATGGGCTTCATGTTGCTGTTCAGAGACATGCCATAGGTGACAGACAATTGACCTCTCCCATGCTGAGAAGTCCTCGACTTAGTTGTTGCTGAGTGATGTTTATACTAGAAACCTCAGCCCATTATCAACATTGTTCTCACATCATGGCCAAAATACTGCACTGTACTAGCTACTAAGAAGAAAATTAACTCTATCTTAGCTGAAACCAGGACACATGCTAAAGGCAACTTGGCTATTATGTGGAACAGCAGACCCTACTTGTTTATGTGGCCTGTGAATGGTCAGGGATTTGTTCTCAAAATACTTACAAGATCAGGAAAGTCTTCAGAAACAACTATTTGTAAGTGCCAGTCTAGAGTACTTCCAGAGGAAAATAATCTTTATTGCCTTATATTTATATAATCTCCTAAACATGTGTTGTGTGGAATAAGGTTGAGAAACTGGTCATTCTGAATGAGTAGAAATCTTGCAGCTCAGCTTGAGCCTTTCAGGTTGTTTTTGTTCTATATGCAGCGTGTCTGCATCATGCTCCCTTGCAAGTAGCTGAAGTTGCATGTTTATGCCCTTTCAGGCAAAATTTGAGTGGATTCCTTCCAGGTAATTTGGCAGTAAAGGGGGAGTTTGGTAAGTCATAGCTACACTTTAAAGAACAGTAACTCTGAAATTTCAGATGCCCAAAGATATCTACAGCAATTTAATGGAAATCAGATTTGAGTGGGTATTGTCATGGAGGCTGTCCTTTGATTCCTATGGCTCTTCTGGGTATCTGAGGATGATTAGAGAACTGTTCAAGGTGTCCAAGTATAACAGGCCTATTGCCAGTGAGCGCTGGTGGCACAGGGTATGTAAGTTGACCATGCAGGGAAAATGTGTCCTTCTGAAGAATTCCACTGTTGTGCACTGGTGCTCAAATGCAAGCTCCAAAGGAAATGTTTTTTTGGTTTTTTTGTTTGTTTTGGGTTTTGGTTTTTGTTGGATTTTTTTACTGTCTAGCATTACAGTCTATTATCATTCAGCCAGTTTACATTGTTTTGGATAAGTAAATACAACTTTTTTATCCTAAGTTGTTAATCACTGCTTAATTCTGTTTCTATAGAGCAAGTATTCAGACACTTTGGTCATAGAAGTTAATATATTATACTTTAAAATTCCAATACTCTTTACTGATATCAGATTTCCTACCTACAGTAAATTTATCTTGTCTTCCTCCTCCTCTACCCTGATGTGCAAATGCAAAAGAAGGAGAAAGGTTTAGGGTGTCGCTCTGAATGTGAAAGTGGAATCACTAGGCATAGATATGATGATAATGGTTTGAGAACAGCAAAGGGAAAAGTCCTCACAGAGGGCCTGGTTCCACTGGCTTAGAGCACTATTTAGATATGTGCTGCTGCGGTCTGTCTTTCCCCTTGCAGTGGTAGTATTTGCTTGTCTAGCCTTATGGTGAACTGGTTTAAAGAATCAAATCAACAGGAAATTTCACTTTTTTTTCTCTTTTGGCAGAGTTAGCTTTATGCTTGTTTAAATTCCTTCACAGTTCCACTGTGCGATCAGCCGAGTGCCAGTGCTGGCCCAAGGAGGCTATGTGTGGCCAGCATGGAGGAAGAAGGCAGAGTCCCAGCAGCATCCCAAACATGAATGGGTTTAAGTCCTGTCTTAAAAGTCCCCAGTTACCTAGTTTTAATGTGTCTTGCTTGGTCTTGCTCTGCAAAGGCACCCTGCTTCTCTCTTTCTGCTCTTCTTACTGTGCTCACTTCCATGACTTTCCTAATGGTGAAATGATCCTCACAGATGTTGGCATGTGCTAAAATAGTTGGGGCTGCTACTACCCATGGTTACTGCTCCTGGTGATGCAAAGATTATTAGGGGTTGGAACCCTTTGCCTGCCTTGTCTGCATCAGCACAGCTGTCACCCCTGGCCTCTTTGCCAAAACGCACTGTCCGTGCCCGATGGAGGAGGTGCAGTCTAGGGTGGGTTGGGTAGGTCTCGGCCACTTCAGGGGAGGTTTCTGTCTAAACCATAAACAAGGATGGGTCTAAACCCAAGTGGTAGGTAAAGAGCACATGCCCTGGGGAAAAAAGAGGTGTATCCTCAGATCTTTTAGGTCTAGATTGAGGAAAGTAATTACTAAAGCTGAAGTTTCCTACAGGACAGGTGTTTTTTTAATGTTTTTCCTGTAGATAAAATCTGAGAACTTCTGTCTCTAGTGCCTTTCTTTAATGTGAGGTTGTAATTATTTCCCATTAAAAAAATCAACAAAGTATTTTTTATGTAGTCAGTGGTGTGTTTTTCTTAATTTACCATCCAGTCTTCTGAGACTTGTCCTAGGGTGCTATAACTTATTTTGGTTTGTGGGGTATTGATTTTGTTGGGTTTTTTGGTTTGTTTTGGGTGTGTTGGTTTTGTTTTTTATTTTGAAACGCTGTGAAAAGACTCCAGCACTTGAGTTTACATTTTCCAAAGGAAGAGGGTTTGGTTTTGTGTCTCATTGTGTCATATTGATCTTGATGCACATAAGGACAGTGGCAAGAGATTTAGGAATGCTTTACAATAATCATCAAACTCTAAGAATTGCTGGAACTTACTACATCTTGAATGCTGAAATTAGTGTCTCGTCAGTGTGATTGTGCTGTATGATTTTGTAAACGTCTCCTGTGTGATTTGTCTTTAGTTTAATCGCTTGATCTGTATTGTGCCCACAAATACAAACTCAGGTCTGGTTTTTATAAACAACTTCTTGTATTCATCAGGTGTACAAAAGTAAAAAACCAGGAAAGCTTAAAAAAAAAATTAATGCATTTCTACTGTGTCTACTACTGTGCTCTTAATGAGGATTTCAGAGGCCTCATATCTGAGGGTTTGCAAGGGAAGTGCAGTGCCAAATTGTGTGTTGCTTCCTTATTCAGCTTATTCAGATATCTGCATAAAACATTTTGTTAGTTAAGCTTTGTGGTCTAATGCTCATCAAAAAAAATCACACAGTAAGTTCAATGTGTTTTTTTAAATACTGTGAACATGAGTACATTTTTTAAATATTAGCATGTTGTTTCAGAGAGCGAACTTCTTGATGACAGTACGTTATTGTGAGTCCCAAAAACTGGTGATAACAGACTTTGTAAACTTTTGAACTGAACAGAGACTAAACTCCATCTAAGCAAGTGGTGGCTGTGAAGTACTTGCCAAAAATTGTTATTTCATTATATCCTGCTCCTAGGGAAGGGAGATTCTGATTGCAGCAGTGTAATAAATATGCCTCGCCATGCTTTAGCAAAGAAGCCAAGACTATAATAGGTGTAGAAGTCAGTTCATTTGAGGCAGTACCTCAAATTCATTAAGTGATGATAAGCCGATGTAGAAACTCTATATTGCTAGCGATCTGTGCTGTTCTTACTGTGTTTAAATTTTCCTGTGTATTCTTGGAAATACTTGTATTTTAAGGAGAAAAGAAAAAAAGCACCAGACTTACTCATGCAGTTAAAAAGTGCAGAATGGGCCATGCATTTTCACAGGGTCGGTTGAACTGTTACATGATCTGTCTAGTTATATACTGTGTGCAGAAAGTCTGGGTGTTTAAAAAAATAAATTATTATACAAATACAGAACAGAGAAGGACTGGAAAACAAAGTCGTCAGATTCTCCAGCTGCAGTACAAAGCAGAACTCAAATGCTAGTTGCTGAGGTTTCTACAGTGCTTGGCTAGTAATGCATTACCTTGCAGTATTCTTGACTTTGAGTAGCTATTGTGCTACAGTGTGGGTCCCGGCTGTCAAAGTCTTTCCCACTTTTCTGTGTGCAGGAATGGCTGGAGCTCTGAGTGAGCAGATTGTACGGCTCTTTTCTTTCCTTTTAATTTTTTTTTTTTAGCCAACCTTGTTTCCAATCTGGTCTGAATGCAATCAGTTATCTGTAGATAGCAAGCGGTGACTGGCTATGAATACTGTCTGTGTTACTTAAAAGTGACATCTGTGACTTGCCAGACTGCCTACGTGAAATGCTTCCAATGATCTAGCTGTTGCTCATGCACCCATGTAGGAGGGGGTGGCAGCCTTAGTGCAGGATCAGAGTGCTCTGCTTCATGCTGTTGACCTCGGTCACGCACTGCTCTAGCCTGAGATGCCCAAATCCTGGTATGTGTTCCACTTTGACACTGTGCCCAGGCTGGCACAGGACCACAAGCCACTCTCCTGTTGCTAATGGCTGTGCCTACTCCTGCCATTGTATAAATGGTGATATGCGGGAAAACCAAGACTTTGGAAACCCTGTGTTTTGACACTTCTTAAGAACGTTTCCTTTGCTGAAAGAGCTTATGTGTCAATGTCAGCTCATGAGGATTTCACAGGGAAAGCTGAATTTGCCTGCAAGGGTCAACCCCCCAAATCTGTCAAAAGTGATAATACGGACAGTAGATCAAGCCGGTGGAGCTGAAGAGTGTATTTTAAGAGACTTCTGAGCCTCATCTGTCTCTAAGAAGGGAACAGAAGGATAGTTGCTCAGCTGTAATTAGGATCTAAAAGCCTCTAGTCCCTCTGAGGTGAGGACTGGCATAATGCAATATAAAATGAAGTGTGATGCCAAGAGCTGCAGTTGCTTACTGCTTGCACTCACAATCTGGAGAAGATACTGATGACAGGTTGCTCTCACTGCCATGGCAAGTTCCTTATTCCACTGTATTTCATGATGCTGCTAGGCTTCAGCCTAGTGATTGTGGTATGTTTCCGTGCCTGCCCTAATGTGTGTGCAGTGTTTGTACTGTTTATGTTTACAGGAGGGTCAGTGTTTGTAACCATCCAGAAGAGATGGGAATACCTTTTTTAGGAGGGAGGAAAACTAACAAAGACCATTAGTTGAACAAAATCCACTTATTTATCTGTAACCTCTCACATCTGTTAACTGTCCTGAGTGTTGGTTTAACAAGGAATCTAGAGATATGCTCAGGTACTGAAGAAGGCTTGTTTGCCATGCTCACATCTTTCTTCTGGGTTGGTAGAGAAAGGACAGTGCTTCCCGCATATGGGTTGTAGATAAATTGTGCAGAGAAGTGGTTTTGAAAGAGTTCTAATAGTGACTTCTAAGATGCAATAATTACAGCTTTGAAACCTACTGAAGCAAAAGACAATGCTGTCTAAAGATACTATTATTTCTATGATTTTTTTAAAAAAGCAAATCTACCACATGAGATATTTAGAAATTTAAATCTGATTAAACTCATGATGCTAACTTGATCATATAGCCTGAACAAGATCCCCAAAACATAGCTATTATTTGGTTTTACCAATTGACTGTGAAAACTCAAGGTAGCTGAACTTAATTATCCCTGTGTTACACCAAAGAAAATCAGACAGTCTTTGGGGTGGGATGCCTTGTAATGCTGACCAGATTTGTGTGCAGTTTGTCTCCTGGACCCTGGATGTTCTTCTGAGACTTCTGTTAAGGAAAAATGGGTAAAGCTTTACTGCTGTGTCGGTGTTTCTCAGTCCAGCAGGAGAGGGTTAGGGCTTGGGGGTTTTACTCCATAGTTGCTGGTAACTTCATGTCTGTAGTCTCCAAAAACTTAGTAGCAAATATCGTGGATTGTTCTCCATCATCCATGTAGTTACTAATTGACTGTTTTGAGGAACTGTATTATGCAGATACGAAGACTATCCTTTGAAACTAACCCTTGAATCTGCACAAAGGATTTCTCTTGTGATGGATGAATAGCTTGTTCACAAGCACTCAGGTGTGTATTTACAGAAGTTCTGTTTACTCTGTAGCCAGGAGATGGCTCTGTCTGCCCATTCCCAAAGGACATTAACATTTCTGAAGCTAGAGATAATCGGTGTTCCTTGGGAGGAGTATGTTTAACACTGGTATTTTTATGCATGTTTTATGAAATTTCAGGATACGTGTAGGAAAATGCTTGAACAGGGAAAGGAATGCTGTTCAGAATTACAGAAGGAAAAATGGATGCATTACAGACATGCCTGTAACTGGAGAGCTGTTTGTGGAGGGACAAGATAAAGGTCTTTACAGTAATCAGAACCTGGCTATAAAAGCCAGGTAGGCATTGGCGGGTTGGGTCTTGCTGCTGGAAATACAGTCTTTGGGCTGAAGCATAAGCAGCTGCGAAGCACGGTTTTCATATTTTTCTACAAGTTTTGTTACACCTAGTAGTTCTACTGATCTTAAAATAAAATATAATGGTACATGCTGAGTGGCCTCAAGCCATTAAGCCACGATATTTCAGTCCATGTCACACTGAAAAAGAGAGAAACGAGAACTACTGATCCACTGTTTGGTATTTAGTGGTCCAGTACAAGACAAGGAGACCCAAGAGGCAGGGATAAACAGACAGTTTCATTAAATTGAAGCAGCAAGATGGGTACTTGGGAAGACCCATCTTCAAAGAGGTGGTTGGTCACTGTATGTTTGTTATGCTGCAAAAAGTGAGGAGAGCACGTCGAGTATCTTCTGTGCTGCGCAGAGTAAACTGACGTGAAGGAAGTGTTAGGTGTACATAGATTTTACAGTTAAAGGACTCAGCTGAAAGAACAGATACAACCTGACCATTAATTTTATTTGAAATAATAATACAGATGCTGGTGATCACAATTTTTACACAACCTTACTCTTGCATCAGCTATATGTGCACAAGCGAATCCTTGCTGGTTAGGTCAGGTGAAGTAATTACTGTGTATCTTGTCTACAGTTGTAGCTTCCTAGGTCAAAGAAAACTGTAGTGGTATTCTGATGGGCAGCAGGTTATTAACTTTACTTTTTTCAAAAATCTAATTCAAACCAGGTAATTGGTTAGTATAAAACTCCATACTGTTCTTGAGTTGTTTTCTGTGTTGCACTGCAGATGACTTACTTAATTTAGACCCACATTGATAGATCTGTAGAGTATTGACCAAATATGGGTCTCTTCCAGTAGAAGATTTATATCCAGTTGTACTCTTTACTGGTTCCAAATGTTGCTAAGACTTCACATAAGCATTACTGAAACAGAAGGAAACTGCAATTTCCAGGCTTCAAGGGAAGTCTTTATTAGGATTCTTAAGTTCCAGGCACAAAAATGCTACATGATGTATTTGAAAGTATTGTTGTAAAGTTGTCTTAAAATGGCTGATAATTTTTTTTAGGTCTTCATATTTGGGGAAATTTTCATCAGTGTTTAATGCTGAAAGATCAGCTCTAATTTCGTAAATGAAAACCTATACATTTAAACTCAGGTAATTTTCTACTGAAAAGAGAAAAGCAAAATAGAAGCATTTTAAAGTTATAAGAAATATGGCAATGTGGTGGGTAGCATCTGTTCTGCAGGGATAGGACTCAATTTATGACTTCTGGGTGTTGCTTGGTTTTCTGTTTTTATTTGCTGCTTCCATTATAGACAAGGTGATTTGCATTTTTCTTGAGACTAAAATGCCTTTGTGATCTTGGGATAAGAATCTCAAATTATTCAACACTTCTGGGAAACCCTAGCTAGTAAAGATGAGTAAATTTGGCATTGTTATTGTCCCAGCTTCTGAAAAGTTGGACTTCTGTGTGTGTGAGGTTTCAGTATGGCTAGTTTTTGTTTCAGTCGGGAGACATGTGAATTTAGTTGTTCTTTGCTCCCCAGGGGTTTCATGGAACTGATTCAACACACAAGGCTGATTTGTTTGGATGGCTTTTTTTTTTTTCCCCATGAGACTTGATACTTAAATATTTATATAATAACACTCAAGTATTTCTGACTGTTTATAAAATTTGTATGGCTGAATGGTCTATAAATGTTTTGCAATGTGACAAATTATGAAGGATCTGGTAAGTAGAGCACGCTGTGTGGAAGACCAATGTTTTCTTCCTTTCTGTGGTCCAAGTTCTGTGAGGCAAGACAAAACTACTTAAATAGCTTTTGCAAATTGGCTGACTTGCTGTAAAATACCACTGGCAGTTTACTTGAGGCACTGGTGTAAACTAATCTAAATGTTTTAGGGAAGTGCATTTCTATACAAGCAGGTATAACTGCAGTTATCCTTTTTTTACATGTTCATGAAACCATAGGCTGATCATAGGAAAGAAAGTTAATTTGGAGCTGCAGATCCCATCTTGGGCTGTACGTATTTTGAGCAACAAGTTGCAAAAGAGAATGAAAAGCACCTATTTAAAAATCCCTGTAATATCTGTAAGGCTCCTTAGTACAGGACAAATCCTTGTCTTAAATTTTCAGAGCTCATTTACAACTGTACACTTACTCACTAAGAAAAGTAATAGTACTTAATTTTTTCCCCACCCTCTTTAATCCTTGTACTTTTTATAGCTCTGAAATAGGACAGTTTAACAGCTGCCTCATGAGCAGCTGAGACATCCTTATTAGCACTCATCTTAGAGAAGAGTGGGACAGGCAGGTGGGGAAGGAACATTACAGTCATGTAAAGATAAGTTACTCTGAACTCCTGGCACATCTAAGCAGAAAGGGATCTAAAAGCACACAAGCGTTTTGTGAACTTATTTACTTCTCAGTCTTCTATGAGAATTAGTAAGTGTGGCTTTTAGTGCAGCACTGTGGTTTAGGTTTGTGTTAGTAAGCTCTTCACTTGAGATGCACAACAGCAGGTAGTTGAACATGTAGTTTTGCCAAAGTTAAAGTATGAGATTTAAGAAAGAAGCTTTTTCTTGTAACTTGTGCATGCATGTAATTAGTAGGTTTAAATTTTCCATCTACATGATTGTTCTTTTGCATTACATAAGTCTTCAAGAACAGGTTTAATTACCTAATTAAGGCTATGGTTATTATTTCCTGTGGAACATTTTAATTACAAATAAAATCTGAGGTGAAGTGTCTAATGTTGAAGGAGAAGGTTTGTTCTGAGATTTTACAGCCATTTATGCTGGTGTAACTTAGTAAATGTTTCCATATGAAACCCCGAGGAGCAGGAACTCTTATTTACATATATCCACCCACAGGAACAATTCCTCTAAAGGTAGCCTGCAGAAGACATTTTTGAAGTTGCTCTCAAGCCACCTTTGCTTCATACCTCCAAGTAGGAGGCCTAAAAATGGTTGCAGTTAAGTGGTATATATTCTTTAAATAATTGTTTCTTGCCTTAGGTACAGAGGGCATTGGATTAGTTACCTAGAATCTTGATGGACTGGTGGTGGTCAAAAGCACAAAAGCACGTGCTTTTGAAGGTTTACCAAGGTACAGGACAAGAAATGGATTTTGTTCAAAATTTACATCACTGAAGTATTAACAGGTATTAATTAGTTCTTTAATGACTTAACTAAAAAGAAATTCTCCTTGTAATACGTGAGATTTTTCTTCGTGGTCAGATGAGGCTAGCATAAATGCATACTTGTACTTCCTCCAAGCTTTGGGTTCTCAGGAAGGAGGTTGATCTTTCAAATGAAATGCTGAAACAAGGAAGCAGTTTGGCTGAACTGCTTTTCTGGTTCTTCAGAATTTAGACTTTTCAAGAGAGCAGTGGCATTTTATGTGGGACAATGCACTCTACTCCATCCCTCAACTCTCAAGAAAGCCCAAGTCAAAACATAATTTTTTTCCAGTTGTTTTGCCAACAACAAAAAGCGGATAATCCTTTGTTTATGACAATGGCACAAGAACTAATGCTTGTACAATCACCTGAGATTTCTGTTAGATAAGACCTGAAGCTTTAGTGTGAAAATTATTTGAAAATAAGGAAAAACTTTCTCGGAAGAGGGCACTATGAACACTGAGTCCACAGACTGCTTTTGTGGAGGAAGCCATGTTTTGCTTTTTACAGTAAAGAAAGTGAAACAGATGGACCAAGTGGTTTGGCAGAAGCAGAAAGTTTTATTGTTGGAAAGGATTAGAGTTTAGGAATTTCAGTTTAGTGGCTTGCACACACCCTTCTGACTATTTACTTATTAATTCTTTTTAATAAGGATGTGGTTTGAGATGCAGGATTTCTTGAGGGTGTTTTTGGAGAGGTGGGGGAGGTAGTCTTGCTTGACAATTTAACTCACATGTGCGTAATGCTGTGCACTGGAAACTTGTTTGCCTTGGTGAAGAGAAATGTGGTCACAGATATATACTTGCATTCAGGCTTTCTAGTGACTGGAAGAGTTGTGATGGAAACAAAACAGATGGTGCCACTTGCCAGAATGAGTGTGAGTCCTCACACTCTGTGAGCCTGTTTTGGGCCTGGCAGTGGTAAAGCTTTATGAAATATAAGTTCTTTGGATGTTTCTTGGTCCAAGTGCAGGAGGATTTGTTCCTCCTTCCACAGTCCATGTCTGGCTCAGGGCCCTGGAGTACGGCAGATTAGGTGGCTGGAACACCTGGGTCACCTGGCTACTAGGTTAGCACCTTAAGAAAAGCAGCCATGGCTTTACACAAACTGTAGCTATAGCTGTTTAGGCTCTAGCAAAGAATAAAATAAAAATCCCGGCAATTTAAGGCTTGTTAAGCTTGGTGGGGATTTCAAGTTGACTTACTTCAGGTCAAACTCATCTTGTACCCACACATATAATTAGGAAAGTTATCTGAAACCTGTTTGCATTAATTACTCTGGAAACAAATTTTACTGAATAAAAAATTAATTATTCCACCATAAAATATATGGAGGTACTTCTTAGAACAAACTACTTTGCATCTTTTAGCTGTCAGCTTGCTCTTCTAAATTGTGTTGTTACTTACTTGTCTCAGCCTGTCTACCATTGTATCCTTAAGTGCTCTGGAATAGTCTTGCCTATGTGTGTGTGCATACATACATAGACACTACTTGTGTGTGTATGTATCTCGTGTGTGCATATATAGCAAGACATGCAACCGAGCATGTCTTTTGCTGTAGCTCACAGTCTGTGTGCTCTGCTTCCATGTTGTTCTGGCTCAAGATCTTTCCCCC
This sequence comes from Falco naumanni, assembly GCF_017639655.2. Classification (NCBI taxonomy): domain Eukaryota; kingdom Metazoa; phylum Chordata; class Aves; order Falconiformes; family Falconidae; genus Falco; species Falco naumanni. Next base: position 50,684,629 of record NC_054058.1, on the reverse strand, counting down.
TCTGCACTTCTGAGTCCTGTCCGGAGAAGAGTAACCAAAGTGTTGAGATGACTTCAGATCACATCTTTTCAAATGAAAGAGGGAGTGTGTCTGGATCAGTGTTGCAGTGAAATTGTAAAAACCAAGATGGCCTCAGGGAGAGAAATTCTAAGCCCTATATGTGTCACTTCAAATAGTGGGACTGATGATGGAGCAGGTCCTCTTTTTGCCATGCAGACTGCCAGGGACGTTGCTACTGTCAGAAATAGTAGAGAGCTGAAGCCCCATTAGGTCTTAAGCAGAAAGAAATCTAATGCAAAACCCGGTGGTGGTGCTGGGCATCCCTAACTGCTGGGCAGAGGAGTGAGCAGGAGGTGCTAGGCTGTATGTGAAGCAGAGTATGTTCTCCATTGAGCAGTCTGTCCTCTCTAACCACAGTGTACCGTGGCTTTCTGGCTTGCCTTTCTGAAAGCTCTGCCTTTTGGGGGAAGGTGTCTGCCCCTGTGGTGTCTCCACTGCAAGGGCAGCATCTGAAAGTGCAGATGCTGTTACTGAGCGCACTGCTGCTGTCCCTCTCCCCTGCCCTGGGATCTCCTGGCACTGCTGGAGCCTGGGGAACCAGTGTCCTCTGGACCAGCACAGTGGAGTATGGGCAACAGAAGTGGGAGGACAGCGTGGTGGTGTTTTCTCTGTGCTCAAAAGGAAAGCACTTCAAGTGGGCAAAAAAAAAGAAAAAGTGGTTGTATTGCTTCAATATTAACTCTTTAATATGAAAGCAGAGGGAAAGGAAGGGAAAGCAGTCTCAGACAGCCTCCAGTGTATTGTCAAACTTTTCTTCCCAGTACTTTTCACTGCCTTTAAGTAGTTCCAGTGATTTACATGGCTTAATGGAAGTTGTCTTCTGTTGCCTTCCCTTACCTTCCCTGCTCGGCACATCAGTGCCTTGTGTTTTGGCCTAAGGCTACAGGCCTCCCTGAGAAGCTTTCTTCCCAACTTCTGAGTCCTGGCTCAGTCTGCTGCATTGGTGTTGGCTTTTTCCCAACACTGCCAGTACTGACTGTGCTGCTTATTTATCCCATTGAACATTGTTAAAATAAAGCCTCAGTACAATTTTTAGGCTATTTGGTAGATCACTGCTATTTGCATCTAAAGCTGTCATAGTCCCACTGATATTTAAAGGCTTAACTGAAAGCAGCAGTCCTTTCTGAGTTTCGTCAAGAACTGAAGTTCTATTTGAAATTTACCCTTAAACAGGTTTGCACTTTTGACATTTTTCTTTCTCCTTTGGTATCTTTTTTTCCTTTGGTGAGCATCTGTTTCCAGATGCAGACTGTCTGCATTAGCTTTCCTGTTCACCTGAATCCCTGCTCTGCTGCTGTGTATCACAGCTGCTTGTTAGGATGGGGGATGGGGAAGGAGGTTGGTTGTTAAATCTCTTCCATCCTTTAGCTGGCAGGAAGACGGTGATTCATCCTGTCAGCTTTGACTTGGAGCTTTCTAGACCCCAGATGTGTATTACCAGTGTTCCCAGATTGGCTGCATTTCCTTGGAAGCAGAAGCTGTGGGGGAATGCAATAGAGACATCCAAGTTTAGTGGCACAAGAGCTATGTAAATGTAGCTATACAGTTGCTGGCCCAAGCTGAATATCCAGCTGCACTGCCTCATGTGGGTTTATGAGCCTCGGTCTCCACTAGCTCATGAATCTCTGCTTCTGATCTGTCGCTTGGTGTAGGCACGCACTTCTTTGCAGATGCATGTGCTCAGGGGTCCGGTCTGAGACAGTTGTAACTCTTTGTATTTTACCATTTCAAGTACTGGCTCTGGAGCTATGACTGGCAAGGAGCCCAGCAGCCATATGGCAAAGGGCATGTTGCCTGATGCCTTTCTCTTCAATGGCTCAATTTGGAATCGCATCCAAGTTTGGACCCCTCCAAACTTTTGGATGGACTAGCCTGGTCTTCCACATTGAAGCACCCTCCCAGGAAACAAGTGGGCAACTGTGAACCACAGATTGCGAAGGAGGATGTAAAACTTTCTTCTCTACTACTGCCATGAAAGGAACACTCCAGCAAGACTTTTCTTAGGCAGATGTGGTTAGAAGGTGATGAGCAACATGATAAAACTCATATGGGTGGTGATGGAGTAACTTAAGATAATGACATTAATGAAGAGATCAGCTCTTCTAGATCGTTGGTAACTATCTTGGAAAAACTAATCCATCAGTTTCTGATAAACCTTTACATAGCGAATCTTGCTTTGTTTGGTTCCCAGGGATATCTTGGCTTGCACTTACACTACATACATTACACTATGAAGATAGGCATGTGGTATTTTTAGTACATACTTATTCCTCTATCACTGTCCAATGAAGAGATGTTTCAGGATAAGTTGAACATTGCAAAATCTTATTTCAGTGTTTTCTTACTTTTTCCTCAAGTAAAATTACAAAATGACATGTTGCACTGCAGTTAAAGCAGTGTTGTCAAGGAGAGCCATCTAGATATTAACTGATGAGATCTTAATGAAGCTTTTCATGATAGAGCTTTTTTGTTGGTCAGGTCCCTGCTTATGTATGCGCTGGAAGAGTGGTATTACATTGTTCTTGAGTTAGAATTACACATGCTGTCCCATAGTTTTCTGCTATAAAACTTGCCAAAATCAGTGCACAATGGCATGATGATTAAATTCCCTGTAAGTGGCTTGTTTTAAACAGATGTGTGCGATGCAGGTGGAACCTCATGGCTCTAAGCAGGTAGTACTTACTAAACTAGAGGTCTTTAACACAAGCTTTTTTCTTCCTGTAAAGCCTGGTTAGATTCCCGAGGATCATGGATCATTTTTCAGTAATTTTGGTCTAGAATGTCTTCTAAAGGGAGAAATTAGTATTTTGCATGTAATTGCTAATAGAATGAAATGGCTGGATGGACCCTGGCAACTGCTGGAGTAATAAACCCTTCCTTGAGCACAGGTTTAGAGCATCCTCTGGCAGAGTGCTGTAGTGAGTGTCTGGGGAAGTACAGCTGGTGTGGGCCAGGGTATGTGGCTTGGTATTGAAATGATTTCTATTTCAAAGTGTGTGCACCAAAACCAATGTGTTTACAGAGGCACAAAGACTTACCTGTACAGGTTGCCTCTGACACTCAAGTGTTGAGGGCTAAAGAAACTGGGCAGCTCTAGAGGAGGGACTGCTGGTGTATGTGCTGGTTGTGTAAGTATACCAGTACTCACCTGGTTGACTTAAACACAACTGCTTGCCTTCGAGCTTTGAGAGAGCCCTTTCTGTATATATTTGAAGGAAACAAGACCAGTATTTTTATTACAGGTTGCTAGCATAAACATCTACCCAATTCCTCCAATATTGTCTTATTTATTTGTCTTTTCTGAAAAGCAGGTTTTTTTCTGGAAAGATTCCTTCTCCTGGAGAGAAGGCAGGTACTAATCCTTATAGATAAAAGATCATCTAAGAGATCAGAGAACTGTGTTTTGCCGTACTTCTGTGGCTAATTGAAAGATAATACAGTAGAGGGGAGGTGGGAGGGAGAGGACAAAAGAGAGGAAGAGAAACTACGTGTGTGCAAGTCACAACCACAAGCTTCGCTACTTGGCTGCCAGGGGCATGGAAGGAGAGGGTATATAAATGTACATTAGATGGAACAAGTTTTGTCTTAGGGCCTTGTTTATAACTTGCATGTTATATCCACATCAGCCTGTCAGCAGCGGAGATGAGGGTTTTTACTTTGCCCTGGTCATTTTTATGGAAATTAGCGTGCCTTGTGTTACAGGTGCACACTGGAGAATACTTATGTTGCTGCCAACTTGTTGTTGGCCAAAGTGAGGAAACTGCAGCCTCTGCAAGGTGTCATGCGTTGGCATAAACTGCTGTTACAGCTTTGCTGCTGGGACAGGTGGACAATATGTGGGGCTCTGCTGGTCTGGCATAACTTGCTGCTGCTTGCTTGCAGTAGCTTTTCTTTGCATCCCATGCCTTTCTTAACTATGCTTGCCTAAACCGAGCATGGGAGGTCCCTTTTCCATTCTGGAGAGATCTAGAGTATGTAGAAAAAGGGTAATTCCTTCAGTGAAGATTGACTCTAATCCCTATCTGAGTTTCAGCTGCTTTCTAGATTTAAAATTTAATTTAATCATAGTCTGTTTGTACTTTCAACAGACATGTTTTAGAAGCTGGCCTTGGTTTGCGATTCACATGTTTACTCCTATGTGTAAACTGTGGCCTGTTGATCAGACAGGAAGTGTTTTGGATTGAAAAGCTTCCTGTCATGTCCTTATTCATGTGAAAATGAAGCTTATTGCTGTTGCAGTATTTTCTCGAACATCTTGTTAGCGGCGTCCCAAGGGTTACAAGCTAACCGGTTGAGGGAACTGCACTGCAGAGAAAGAGATTGCAGAGCTCTTTCCAAAGGATGCTCCTTCATCCATGCAGATGGTTGGCCTGAAAAAAAAAAAAAAAAAGCTGGGACTGTGGGACGTGGCTCCAAAGAAAGTGGGGAGAGCACTAAGTGAACAGGAATTTTAAAAGATGAATGACATGCAAACTTCTTGTTCTCAGGGCAGGAGAGTTTACGTGTGAGGAAAGACCACAGATCAAATACTGGGAAAGACTGAGGCTGGTCATCTAAGTGGTATATACATCCAGCGCTGATGCAAACTGGCAGATGTTAGACCATGTATGCACCTTAACATGTGTGATCTATATCATTTGACCCTGGGATAACTGGAGAATGACCAGTCAGTCCTTGCTGACTGTGCCCAGGCTCTTCACCTTCATTGCATATAGCCAGATAACGAACAAACCCTGTGTCCCTTTAATAATCTGAGGGAGTATTGGCTCTCCTGCCTACGCAGCCGGCTTAAAATGAATCCAGGCTGGTGTGTCAGACAAGCAGCTAATCAATAGATCTGCTTTTCCAAATGTCTACTCCTGCAAGTTCTCCTCAGTAATACTGAGTCTGTGTGTTTTCTCCTGCGGGAAGGAGAGTTGCAGATCTGTGGGATATAAGCAAGTCCTACTGGCTCTGGCTCCCTGCTACAGTGGGTCAATTGAACTTTACTGTAGAAGACTCGTTTCTCCCTTGGTCAGGTACGGGCTTCTCTATCTAGGAAAACGTGGGGACCTGCTTTGGGAGTAGAGGCATGTGATGGATTTGCTGCATTTCACACAGCTTATTTTACTACCTGCTTTGCCTAGTGAAGAGACTGACCTCTGCATGAAAAAGTCTGTTGGATAGTGATGGCATAGAGAACTTGGCAAAATCAAAGCATTTACAACATCTTTATCTTTGAAGTGCCTGTTTAATAGTGCCATTGTCATGCCAGTTGGAGGCAACACTTCTCTTTGCAATTGAAAAGCTCAGCAGAGCTAGCTGATAAGCACGGGTACCCTGCTGGGAAATTGACCCTTTGAACTGGGAAGAATCCCTCCAGATAAGCAAGTAATGGAATTTTTATCAGGTCTTGCTCTTTATTGTAGCATGCTTAGAGTTGTAGGTCTTTCTATGCAGCAAAAGTGTTTTTTTTTTTTTTCTCTGGTCTAGTAGGTGTGTGGGTAATGTAATATTCACACTTTAAAGATGCTGCTTCCAGGCCTGGAAAGAATAGCCGTGCTGTACTCTCACAGAACAGAAAGGAAGTGATGGCAATATAACTTAAATAACAAATGTATGTTAAGAGCCAAACTTGCTGAGCATCCTAACTCCCAAGGGAAAGGAGAGGTGTTCTGAGGATATTCTTATATATGTCCTATGAAGATGCTAAAGTTTTTTTCACTGTTACCTTTTTAAAAAAAAAAGTTGTCGGGAAATACATTTAACAGACTTTCGTTTTCATGTCACTATAGAAACAAATGCTCTCTTATACATTAAACCTCATAAATACATTTGTCTCTAAAAATATAACATTGATCTCAACAACGTAACATTTACAAGCACAAGGCTTCTGTGCAGGTGAGAATCTGCTTTCATTTAAAGCAGGGATCAAGCTTTTTGAGGCTTTTCTTTCTAAGCCGTGAAACTGAACCATTAGACTTCTCAAATCTCAGTACCAAAGAAGCAAAGAAAAGGAAACTAAAATTTAGATTTGACCTGCTTTTGAGCCTTGTTGTGTCCATGTCTTGGCCTATTGATATTTCTAGCGTGACCATCTCAGGAAACCAGTGTGGGTCCTGTGGAAAGGCTGCTGTTGGCTGTGGGAGTGTTTGAGTCTGCTTCCCATGTTCTGGGCCAGGACGTTGCCTATTCAGCCCATGCAGTCTGTGTGGCGAAGCAGCCATCTCTGGCAGGATACACATCCTATACAGATGGTTTGAGTTGTGAAGTTTGAGACAATAACAGTAGAAGATATGGCTCTATTAAATATATCCATCCGAACAGATCTGTCTTGTGGACAACTTATGGAACAAAAGCAGACTGTAATGAAGGGTATTGCAAAGCAGTGTGGGAAGCTGCTGCCATTGCAGTGAGGGACGGGGCACATTGCTCTGAGTACAAATTAATCAAGTTCAGGCTGACATTCCTTCATGTCAGGTTTCCCTTTTGGTCTCCCTAAGATACTGCTGCAGTGGAAAATCTTTCTCTCAGAGTACTTTTGTCCCACCTAATTGGTCTTTAAAATATGCTTTATTCCTTGCAAACAATATAGCACTGCTGTGCTATGCTAATGAATTCGTAATTTAAAGAAGAGGGGCAGGGGCTGACATATGGCAAATACATGCTTTAGTTTTGGTAAGCACATGATTTTGAAGATAAACAAAGCTGTTCCCTTATCCTCAGCATGTACTTGTTTTGTTTTGCTGATAATGAGAAAAAATTAACACTGTTAAACATGATTGAAAACAGCAGTATCCTCTGAAATTAATGTCTGTGTGAATTACATTGAAAGTCTTTTTGCTTCTTTGCTTTTACTCTAAACTAGAGTTCATTTCTAAGTGCAAGATGCATTTAAAAAATCGTTGTAACTCCAGAAGGGAGTTCCAAATCTCTCTAATTTTGTTTTCTTTTCAGTCTTGTAACACTGGTCTTTCTGTATTTGCTTCTTAGATGTGTATAGCTAAAAGCTCTTTGTATTAAAATTGGATTCTATCAAGTTTCCAAATGATGGAGTAGTTCCTAGAAGTTTTTCGTAACATAAATGTTTTGCACTGACATTTGTAATGACTTCCAGCACTTGTTGGAGCAAACCATAGTTCCAAAGTTTTGTTTTATAAGGAAACCTGTAGAAGCCTAAAAATTGAGGGAAGGCAGCAGTTACTCTGCTATTCCACATTTTAAATGTGTTTATTAAAGTCAGTAGAAGACTTCTCAGCAGCCCAAGACTACGTCTGTCTGGGCAGTGTTTCATTTTGTGGCAACTGGTCCCCTGCCTCTGAGACCAGGTGCCAGACTGCCCAACTCCATGTTGCATAGCCCCTTGCCTGCAGTCGCCGTGCGTCCTGCGCCCCACCACATGCGTGCCCTTTGCAGAGACATTGGTCTTTGGTGGATTGAGCTGAGGGGGTGCGTTGCAGGCATTGGAGTACCGCGTGAAAGTGTGGGCTGAGTGGTTCAAAGCCTCCTTGAGCTAGCACTGGAGGACTGTGGAGGGAGGGTGGAGAAACCCCCCAACTTTTCTGGCCCACCCGGAAGGAACAGTCTGTGGACTTTCCTACATCCTATGCACTGTGTCCAGCAGTGCTAGTTACTCAAAAACATGCCATGGAGCGAGCATACCACCAGTGAAATGGTGTAGGTGGCTACAGGGTAGTGCTTAAGCTTATGCCCTGGCCCTGTTTAGTTTACTAACACAGGGATGGCTGGAGTGTCCTTCCCGTTGAAGGAGGGTTGTGATACTCTTAAGTGGCTCCTGGCTGTAGTGGCTGGCAGGCTGGGGCTCATGGCTCATGGTTCGCTGGTCCTCCCAACCTGTGCTCCAGCGTGGGTGCTTTCCAGTGGCCCCTGGGCTGGGGGCTGAAGGCTCTCAGCACTGTTCTCTAGCAAAAGTGCTCGGTGTGACTCGCATGCTACAGCTGTATACCCAGCCTGCTTTTGAAGGGTTCCTTTCTGATGACTGCCCATCTCCAAGGGGACAGCAGGCCAGGAGTCCCCAGAACACCATTTTGCTCCTGCAAAATAGATATGCATTTAGATTATTATGTATAGACAGTATGTGAGAAGTTAATCTAGGGAGTAAAAAGAAGTACCAGGATGAGGAGGTGCTATGATGGGTAACCCTTTCTGAGGCTGAGCTGAGATCAGTCATCTGTCCGGAAAAAAAATGGTTGGGCACCACTGCCTTACAATACTGTTGCAGGGGTAGCATTGTCTCTTAACTTTTTCATGAAACTTTCTAGCAGAGAGTCTCACTGAGGTCATGAGGAGGGAGGGTGAAGCCATCAAAAGCAGGAACCTAGTTTGTAAAGATCTCTGGCATAACCCAAGTCTGTTCTCAGTTCAAAAGATCCCTTTTAATACAAAGCCCAGCTCCTGAAGTGGCTTCTCTCCACCAACTCTGAAAAATATCTTTGTGCATTTGAATTGTGGGAGGAGAAAAAGAAGAAAGCATGCAATGTGGCAACCTTTGGTGATTTTTTTTTCTCATTTGTCTTAGAGAGGTGATGTTAGCTGTTTCCATGGACTGAGCCATAGATGTAAAATTTTTTGACCCTTTGTTGATGCTATGATGTTCTCCTGCAAAGTGTATTTCTGTATTGTGAACAGCGCAGAAGCAGCAGCGGGTTGTTTTATGCTTCTTCATCGTTCTTCTAATTAATGACATGTAACTTCTTCTAACACCTCTCATAGGAGGGTTCTAGCTCTGCTTTTTGAAACAGATGTACAACTATGACGGTAATTAGATCTACTTCAGTGACTGAACTTAGCCCGTTCTCCCCAGAGGGATTCTCCTGATTTGCTTACACCAGTGCCTAGGAGCAAGAGAGTGCAGTGCAGAGCAAAACGTGTTATTTAGCTGGGAAAGTGGATTCTGCTGCTACATTGGTCTTCTAGACAAAAGAGGTGCATGCTGAAACCTTTACTAATCAAGTTCCAGTCATTCAGAGCAAACTAAGCTAATTGTCAGTACTTTGTGGATGCTGTTTTGTGGATGAGTTGAGACAGCAATTCTTTCAGCATTCTTGTGTTGTTACCCCTTATTAGATACGTTTTCTTGTAAAATAACTGTAGAATTTCTCCATAAATCTGAATGGTGTGATGTTAATTTCGCCACTGCTGTGAGAAGTTTTTCTTTGCCTTCATGTAATAGTGTCAAATCAGTGAAATGTTGATAATAGAATGATGTTCTATTTTACAGTATTGTCAAAGTAGAGTTCAAATAAGTAATGAATCTTTGCAAGACAAGGTGGTGTCAACCCATCTTTCAGATGAAGAAAGCGGACAAAGAATGTAAAAGTTCTGCTGGAGATCTGTTAGCAGTCACTAGAAGGTGGTATTAAACCTTGGATCTCAATTTGAGGATTTGAGTTGGTATTTTCCGCTCTGTTTTCATAGCTGCCATGTCTGTCTTTAAATGTTCTATATAGGTATAATGATACAGAAGCTTTGTTCTGTCTCATAGGTCAGAATTGCAAGGGTAACATACAATTGTCTTGTTGGAAAATGTGACTAGATTTGATTATTTGGCAGCAGGTACACTTGCTACTGAGTAGCCAAGAAAATGTACAGCTCTGCCTCAGTCAGATAGTCAGCATTGTCCCCAAAAAAATGAATGCCCACTCTTTCAGGGATTCAGTCTTTCCCAAGACAGACCGTGTGCTTAATTATTGCCTTGCTGTTCAGAGCAGAGATTGGCTTTCTAAATGATGGGATTTGCTTTGGGTTCTCATTAAATGTTGTATGCTGTACTGTGACACACAATATGCCCTGCAGTGTGTCATGTGCTATGATGCTAATCAGCAGTCAATACCAAAGGAGAGCAGCTGCTCTGCAGTCAGCATGTCTGAACAGTCCTGCACCCAGCAGGGTATCACTTAATTCACACTAATGGATAAAGAACTGGTCTCATAACACTTCTGTAAATGAGGCTAATGATCAGAGAAAAAATGCAAACTAGTTTTCATTTATTCATAGAGATAGGTGTAATTAGAAGTAATAGCTGGATCCAAAAACTTGCTCTCTAGCATTTGTTTGTTGATAGTACAAAATGTGAATGGCTTGTTCTACTGTTTGTCTCGTGTGAAGTTAATAACTTCACACAGAAGTTGAAGTATGTATGCTCTTAAATCCTCATTGAGAGAGTTACAAGGCTTAATGGGGAAAAGCTACAGATAATTGCATCTCCTGAACTTACTTCCCTTAGTTGACTTTCACTGTGTGGTGATGGACCTCTATAGAAAAATCCACTGCTAGGAAGATCAGTGTGTTGATTAGTTTTTTGATCTTTTTACATTAGCTCTATTGTCTTCTGTAGATTACAGAAGTCAAGAGGAGGCAACCTGCCCTGTTGCAGTTGTGGCAGCTGAGTAACAAGCTTGTAATTAGGTATGAAGGTCTTATTTTAGCATCTAAGCTGTAGTGTACTAGCCACCCTCTTCCTCCTGGCATTCTTCCTTGTTAATGAAGTCTGTTGTTCTTCTCACAGGTGTGTCATCCCAGTGGCACAGGTGATGCCACTTGATCATTCATGTCTTGAAGAATCAATCAGTTATGGTGACTTAGTTGAATGATGTGAAGCAGCTGATCTAGCTGCAGTTTTAAGTCGTCGTCCTTGTCTACTTGGGTATTTTAGGCAGTGACAAGTGCATGCTTCTGACGCTATACTACCAGCTGGTTTTGGCTACGTAGATGTCTCCAGGAGCAATCTTCCCGGTGTGATGCATAGTGAAAAAGTAAATCCAGCCTTAAACTCATTTACAAGAGGCAGCTGAGTAACACTTGAGGCTCTGTGGTCCCATCACAGAGCCAGTCTGGATTGATACGGGCATTCCTTATTTTCTGTAGTTCATTGTGGTGCAAACTAGCTACATAAAATTCTGCGAGAGCTGGTTTCACTCCCACTGAGCTGGCACCTCTCTGGACCTTTGTATAGTAACTAAGTCTTGCCAAATTTTAGGTACTATCTGATCAGCACGCCAGGAATTGGTTGAGGAAGAACTTTCTAATCCAACTGCATAATAGCACCAAGTTGGTTGAGAAGGCGGTGGTGGTGCTCAAAACAAGGTCAGGATTCTCCATTCTGTAACTGAAGTCTTTGTAATGAGACTATACCTAATGTAGCCAGATTGTCTCTTTAAACCTTTTATCTTTCTTTTTTGTTCTTTTTAATTAATGTGTGCATTAATAATCTGTTAAGCTCCTCTTTCTGTGAATGAAGTTTACACCAGTCTGGAGGTGTGTGGGGGATATCCGCTGATGAAAGCGAAACATCCAAATTTTAAAAAGTGATTCTTGCCCAAAACCCCACCCTGCTCTTTGTTGGAAAAAGTGTTTCTTGCTGTAAAACTTGCCTGGTGCAAGGTTCGGAGTACCTTCAGAAGACTAGAGTTCTTGTTATGATGTGGAAATAAAGTCCAGGCCAGCTGTCAATTGATTGCATTTACGAAAACAATGTAATTATCACTGACTCATTACTTCTGCATATCAGGGAAGGAGAATTAGGAATGACTACCACTGAAAAGAAAGTAGATGATGAGGAGGGAGGGGTGTGCATGTATCACAAAAATCCCAAGATTACATCAAACTGGAGAGCCATGTGTATGTGGCTGTTGTGAAACACTTATTCTCATCTTTCCTCTGCTTACTAATTTTCTGAGAGTTAGTCTTGTCTCAGCAATAATTATTGCAGACAAGAAAGCAAGTCAGGAAGATACGCAAGTTTAAAGGTACTAAATTGTCAAAAACTTGAAACTAACGCTAAACATATATGAATATTCTTGGGACTTTATAGACTCTGTATGTGATAATTGCCATTTCTCAGACCTGTAAAAATGCCACGTCTTGACAAATCACCTGTCAGACATATCTGAAGTCATATCAAGCAGCTCTGATATTCCGGGCTTTACTTAAGAAAACCTGATTTGTCAAAGTTTAGGGTTTTGCCTTGAGTTCATGTTGTTATCTCAAATACTTGCTTTCAAAGCCTGTTTAAAAGAAACTGAGGCGTTATGTAGTGGAAAGGTGGGATGTTTTTCTGCTGTCTCACCTTGAAAGTGATTGGACTTTTCCTTAGAAACTGCAGAATTGCAGAAATTGGTCTTGAACTATCATTGTGAAAGTGGCTTGACACTTGAGTATATTTCCTCAACCTCTGATGTGGGAACTTGTAGCAATGGTGAAATGCTTTATAGCAGCTGAACATAAATATATTCTTTAAAATGGGGGTGGAGGTTGTTCTAGAAAGATGCTTTGTCTATGGCTATACGTTGCATTAGCAGTTCTTCTATTGAATTCTGGTACTTTTTCAAAGCTAGGCATTATTACTTCAAGGCTACACATGTGAAGGAATCCATCCTTCTGAGCAAGCTGGTAAGAAGACCTGGGACATGCTGGCAAATCCAGGTGGGTGTAGGTTAAAGCTTGGAGGCTGCCAGCTGAGTATCAGGTGTCAGGTATTGTCAAGCAGTTGCTGTTTCAGCAGCTGACAGTACCATAAGGAGTTAAAGATAAATGGATGCTTGTACAAAGGTCACTGGTGTCAAGGGTACCAGCTGAGTGTTCTTAAAACAATCTTCATTTGTGCTGTGTGCCTCATAGGTAAGGGATTTCATTACTATGAATAATCTATAATCTTTTACTCTGAAAATAAATTATATATTCTTAAGAGTCTGCAAACATTTCTGTAAATACAGTTAAGGAAATACATATGTAATGGAGGCTCCAGACTTGTCTATAGTAATGTCATGTTGGTGATGAGGTGGAGCTTGATATTTAAGGGACTTCAGCTGAATTTTCCCTGTTGTAGTTACAATTAAGTATCTTGCCAGTTGATGTGGAAACGGTAATGACTGGTACCTAAGAAACAATTAACTGGATTTCTATTTGAATATTTGTTTAAAGGAGGCCTGCACTATTATCCTACTGAAAACCAGGCATAACTCGCATCTCTAACAGATATTGCCTGCCCACTTGGCTTTGAACTTCAAGTGCAGTGGAGATGAAGAGAAAGAAAGGAGCACTTACGTGTCTCAAACTACCCAATCCCAAGCATCTAGCTCTGTGGTGAAGAGACTACTCGGAGGAGAAAATTGACTCTTTCAAATGCCTTTGGACTATGACTCTACTGGGTCTGGGTTTTTTTATGATCTAGCACTTCTTGCCTGATCTTTCTCCTCAGTTCATACCTCCGCGTCCATAATCCCAAGGGCATTTGGCAGGCAACCAAGAGAAGTGTCAGTGAAGCCATCTTCCCTGGCTGCCTTTTGATGTGGTTTTGATGTATCAGCGTAGCTATAATAGCTACTGACTGACCAGGAGTGGGACCATCCCTCTGGGCTTTCCTCCTATTCCCTCCCTAATACTGACAATTGTGCTACACTCATCCTGCAATAAACCAGTTCTGGGAGCTAAACCAGCAGTGAAAAACTAATCATAATTGGTGGGGGTGGGGTGTGGGGGGGTGGAGAAAGAAGCAAAAGAAAGTTTGTAACCTTCCAAACAGGATTCCTCACACTAAGTGGAAAGCCTGTTTGGGTTTTCCAAAAAACATGCTGAATCATAATCCTCCTAAGAAAAGAGACAGCAAGCTTGAACCTTGCATGTTTACCCCACATCTTACTTGGTCGTACACAGTTAGATTAATGTTAGTAAGGTGAAGTTTGTACTAAGGGCAAAACCCCCTTAAACACTGACTTTTATTTGCCCAGGCATGTAAACGGGGGCTGGTTAAAGTAATGGGTTACTTTATAGGACTTCCATTCAGAAATGAGACACTGGGAATTTTTTTTAGCAAGATGCCAGTTTATCGAGATTTGTAATACAAGCAAGCAAGATATGTGAGTGAAGCGGAAACTTTCATGGCTGTCATAGAAGGAACTTCAGTTAGGAGGAGGACTTTTCTCTTATTCCTGTCTCTTTTTTTTTTTTTTTTTTTTTTTTTTTTTTTTCCAGGACAAGATAGAATAAGAAGGGGAAGGAGATTTGAGTATAATTTCTGTTTTAAGGCTGCCACATGGAAACTCATTGTAAAACTACACATTAGTGTTTGGACTCAGGGTGTCATTTGAATGCTGCCTAGCCCATGACAAGCCTTCTTAAGCATAAAGAAAACCAAACCTTGTAAAAATCAAAAGATCTACAGTAACAGTAGTGGCAGAGAGCATGAGCTGGCTGGATAGAAGAGCAATGAACCTCTGTTGAGGTAGAAGCCTGCCCAGCTTTGAGACAGAGTTTTTTGTTTGCTGAGCAAGGAGAGAGAGGACTGTTCCCAGGCTTACCTGGCTGGGATAATCACTTAGCCCATTGATCTTTCTATGCAAAAGACTGAAACGCTTATCTTTTTTTGGTGATGCCTTTTGGTAGAGTTTCATAGCCTTCAGTCTTGACAGCTCATCAATCTGGTAGTCCCTCTCTCTTGCAACTGCTGTACTAAAGAAAGCTAATAAAGGTGTAATGCATCTCATTATCCACCTGACATTTTTTACATCCTCCTTGCGTCACTGGTGGCCTTGAGGATGGCCTGTGAGATTAATTTGGTAAAATAAACTAATAGTTAATCTAAGCATTGTTCTCTCGCCTGTATTTCTAGTGTGCTGAGATATGGCTTCTGGAAAATGGCAGCATAACACTATGCTGGGTACCTGTTCAGTGACTGCAACATTTCTCTCCCCGTGCAGATTTTAAGCCAGAGGTTACCACAAACCTTTGCAAATCTCATCTTTGGCTTAAAACGGAGAGTTTTTTTCTCTGGATATGATGCTGCAGCAGCAGTAATAATCCCCTATGTCAAACTTTGCCTTTGCTTGAACTCAGTCACCTGGGATTTTTCCCGAGTTGAAAAGCATCACCAGTGGCAGGGCAGACTTAGTGTAACTGGAGCATTACTCATGCAATAAAACTCACAAAGGGTTTGAAATTTGTTTTTAAATATTAGCTTAAGCATTAGCTTAAATATTAGTTTCTTTACATGGATGTCCCGCTCCTGGGGTGTGTATCCCTTTGTGTGTATATATGTGTTGACCATGGTAGAAGAGCCACAAAGTTTGCAGTTTCCTTTTTTAATCTAAATCAATTTCCAAACCAATTTATCTAATTGCAAGGAGTTCTTTGGAGGCAAGGCCTGAGAACAGAGCTCGAAACAGGTAAAGGTGACATTGTTCATCGTCGGCACAGGCTTTGGCACAATACTTGGCTGAAAAGTCCCTCAATAAGCAAACAGCGCATTAGCACTGGTTCTGCAACACCTTCTCCATTGCATAATGGTGTTTGCGCTGGGGTGTTATTAAAAACCCAGGCAGCGATTCTGTCCTGCGTCAGCCTCTGCTGCCAGCAAAGCGTTGCAGGCACATGTTGTTGCAGCGCACTTTGTTGTGCCTTATGCAGCCTGGGAAACGGGGTGCTAATTAACGGAGGGTGTCAGTGTGGGTAGGAAAGCCCTGCTCGCACCCGTCAGCTGGTGGTTGTGGCAGTATTGTGGGCACCCGGGCGGTTACCTCTGCCCCGTGTGACTGTGGGCTTCGTGGAGACAATTATGATAAAAATCAAGATCGCTGTCTTCAGAAAAGCCTGTGGGGTTAAGAGTTTCCAGATACAGTAACAGACCTGTTGGTTCAGGAGCAAGTCCTAGCCCGATCTAACAAGGAAGGGCATTTTAATGAAACTTTAATTCTTTGCTGCTGAAGCAAAGTAGGATCATGGTTTTAAAAGGTCTGTTTTTCTTCAACTCTGAGAGCATTAAGAAAAGGAAATAAAATAAACCTCTCTTAGGCATGCATTCCCAACATGCCGTAGCTGACGCCGGCCAGGCCTCAGGCCAGCAGTAGCTGGTGTAAGTCTCTGTAGTAAGCTGTTCAGGTGCTGTTTCCCTCCTTGATGCCTCGGCAGCTTCCTGTGCCATTGTTCAGTGGGTGAAAATAAAAAATGAGCATTTATTGTTTTTATTATTCTTTATTTGTCTAGTGCTACTTGACAGTCTCAAATGTTAATACTTCCATTGGATGTTGTCATTTTCTAAAGTTGTTTGGGGCATTGTCCCCATTCTGTTGGCACTGAGGGGATGCAGAAGGCAGACTGTTAGGATCACATGGAATGCAGCAAAGAGGAGAGTGGAAACCAAGCACCGTAACTCAGTCACAAACTTGTGCTGGGCAAAGTCATCTTATCCTTATTTAACTTGTTGCTTTTCATATGCACACTTCCTTCTAATCCCTGTATCTTTCCCCCTCTGTTGCATATAATCTCATCTTCTACTGGCATGTCTCCTACAGAGCTGGTTTTCTCTGCATTTTTAAATGTTATTTAAAAATTGGCAAAGATTCATACTGTGGAGACATCAGAATCACAAGGTGCTGCCTCCATGCCCTTTATTTGCAGCATCAAAAAAGAAAGTACAGGAAGACACCAGTCAGCAGTAACAGCACGGGTCGGCCTCTGCTCCCAGCAGCACGTGGTGATCCGCTGTTGGTGCCAGCCTCCCTGGTTCGGGTGGGCAGGAGGAAGTGGTGTGGAACAGGGAGGGCACGAGGAGGTTTCACCTAGGTGCAAAGTGGCACAAAGAGGGGTGGCCTTGCACTGGTGGCCCATTAAGGTGCTTCAAGGCTTCTTCAGCTTTGCTTCAAAAGCATCCAGGTGTCGGGTGACTCCTAGTGATCATATAGGATGGCAAAATTCTGTAAATTGTTCACACCTATGATGGCATACTTCCCCAGTCATGTTCTTAAGCTGGGAGACCTAGGTCCAGGTTTGACTGGATGTTTAGGTATCCAGAGATGCAGGTGGATGTCCACAGGGGTTTCTGAACACACCAAGGCGAACAGAGTTAAATTTCACTTATATTTGAGCATCATATGAAAGCGTCTTTGAGGTCAGGCTGTTCATGCACTGGCTGAGGAAGACCCTCTTGCACTTGTGTTTGGCAAGGCCCATGACTCCCAGTTTTCCCAGAACAGAGAGGGAGCAAGGCTGACAGCTGAGCCTGCAGCTCCATGACAGTTCATCCCGGTTTTAACTGGTGCTAACACTGGTAGGTCTAGGGAACTGAACCAGCATTTTGTCACTGGGTTGGGTTTTCCAGTAGGTCAGCTCAGAGGTGGTGGAACCACTTCCCTTACTCTGGCCTCTTTGCTCCTTTGGGGCATAGACCTGGGGCCACTGAAGGTGGAAAAGACTTCGGTGCTGGAAACACACCCTAGAGCTCCCTGGGCTGTAGCCTGCAGGCAGGACCATACGTGGCTGAGTTGCTGTCCCTTAAATTCCTGAAGGGCATGCCTGCCGGCATTCAGTCAGGCGCTGGCTTTGGTTTGTGTATAATCCCCAGGGGAGCAGTTGCAGTTCCTGCTCTGTGGACTCCTCCTGTGCTGTCAGAAACATGCAAAACCTTTCTTGGTTTGTCTCGTTTCAAAACACAAAACCCAGTTTATTTTGAAGATTTTTCTCATTGACTTCTCTGAAAGAATTATTACAGATTTTTTTCTTTCTTGTTCTAGCTTCCATTCGCCTTACTACATACTTTCACCTTTCGTAGCTGACTCACAACTTTGTATTTTAAATGAACAGGTGAGATGATGCTTAATTAAAACTCTTGGAGTGGAGGTGGTGATCATTAAAGGGTGATGATGTAGAGGGCGATCTTCTGTTTATCCACAGAACTAATCAGGCTTGAGAGGTGGGTGTTATGCCACTGTCCTACCCTGAGAAGGCACCTCTGAAGCACAAGAGGTTAATTTGTTTTCTGCTCCTTGGTCTCTCTTCTGTGACTGCCAACAAAAGTAGCAATTACTAGTGTTATCTCAGGGGGTGTTCCCTGATGTGGATAATTGCAAACTGGGAAACCACACTGATACCCTTAGTGAATTTCTTACAGGCCAGAGAACACCCCCTGGCCTGGTCAGTAGTACAAGTAAGTTGTTACCTAGACTAAATCTGTGCTAATACCTTAGGGCAAAAGGTTCCATATCCATTACAGGTCCCTTGAAGCATCGGGTTGTTTGAAAAATCAGCTCTATCCAGTACAGTCAAGAATGTGGAACATGCCTTAAAGGGCAAGTCGGTTTGTGCCTGTCTTTTTTTAGCTTTCTTTTTTTTTTAGGCAACTTCTGTAGCATAATTTATGCTTCACAGAACAAGTATGTTGTCATATTTGTTGTGTAAAAATAAAAAAAATATCATAGCAACACATTTGTTCTTGTGGAAGCAGCTTGCATCAAAAGAGATAGTTAAGGAATGACTTTCACAATTTGCACATGCCTAAGGGGAGTTATGATATCTGGTTCTTTAGCCTAACATTCAAGGGTACCATACTATCCAGCATTTGAGTGCTGAAACACAGCAATCTGTGATTTAAAAAAAAAAAAGTTTTCAAATAATTGACTACTTGAAACAATTTAACGAGAGCTATAGTGGCTTTAACAGGAGTTGTAGTAGAGTTTTCATTGCTGGTACTTCTAAAATCAAAATCAAATGGTTTGTTCATGCAGACAGTGATTTTAGAAAAATCCTACGACCACGTGATTTCATGCTAGATGATCACAAGAGTTGATTTTGGCCTGATAATCTCTAAGTGTATTGCTCAGAACAATATACTAGTTTCTGTGCTCAAGCCAGAAAAGTCCAGGAAAAAAAGAGCAGTGCAGCCAACTATCTTTGTGCCCCCTCAAACTCTTCAGCGCCCAGGGAAGTGTTAGCGAGATCAGGGATAATTTGACTGCCCAGTAAAGTAAGTGAACATCTCTTCTTTGGCTGCAGTAGGCTCTTGGTCAGGAGACTTCGCAAATGGATCTATGGCCATTGAGTTGGTTGTGCTGAAGTCCCTAAATGAGATTCTCCTTTTTGCAGGGTGCTGTGCAGGCACTGTGAGCCCTCATTGCGCGGAACAACTAAGCAGAGGTCAGGCACCCCTAGAAAAGGAGTAGACAATATATGCAAATTGTTGGTATTTAATTCAGTTGTGTAGTGGGGAAGAATAAACATTATTCCTGACATTTCCATGTTTGATTAATGGTGAATGGAGTTGGCAGATGTTCAGCTGGCCACCAGATGGGGTCTGCTCAGTCCAATAAATGGAATAGAAACAGTCTGGGTCTTGTAAAGCCAGCACTTACAAAAGCTCTGACAAAATCTCTGGTTCAGCCAAGTGATACACCAGCTTTGGCCTCAAAACAATTTAGCAGCTTAAGAATGGAGGTAGTACAACCAGCAAAACTGCTTATGGAAGTGAAATGGGGTGTGGAAGGATGGGAGCTGGTTAATTTGCTGGAGTTTCAGCAGGTTTTCCTCTGCTGCAGGAGCCCGGTGGGACCGCGGCTGGGATGGCGTGGGGCCGGGTCGGTGCGGGAGTTCGTTCGTCCTCCTGCGGTCACAGGTGCGGGTGTAAGGCCTCTGCGCATCCCCGCCACAGCGGGTCTGTCCCGGGGTCGGCTGTTTTTAACGTCGTGAACCCAGGACAGGCTTTGCGACTTGTGATCAGGTAGCCCGGTGCTGGCCTTGATCCATCAGCCTCCCTTTCTGTGTGGCTGCGCCCGGCGGTGGGTCGTCGGCACAGGGGGTGTGTGTGTGTGTTGGGGGGCTCTTCCCGGCCCCCTGGAAACCTGCCTGTGCCCGGCCGAGCTGCGGGGACAGGGGGCACACACGGCGGTGCTGCTCCCCGCTTCTGCCCGCGGCAGCCGCCGCGCCTTTACCCGTCGGGGCCGGCTCCCCCGAGCACCCTGCGGGCAAAGCGTGCAGAGTGAGGAGAGAGGAATTGAAATTCATGCAGATTCGGTTCCTGGGGGAAGCGGTAAGTGTCTGCCAAGTGCCCCGGCGCGCCCGGGCGGATAAGCCGCCCTCGGCGGGGGTCTGGGTGGCCGCTGCCCCTCGCTGCGGGTGGGGGGGCGGGGGGTGCCACTTTGACCCCGCGAGCAGCGCGAATAAATTCGCTTTGATAATGACTTCCCAAGGGAGACAAAGAGCGGGAGGGAAGGGGAAAGAGGAAACCTGAGCGCGGCGTTCACGGTTGCAGCCGCGGTGCCGCGGGGGCTGCCCGCCCCGCCAGCCTTTGAAGACGAGCCGCCGCCTCCCGGCGCTTTCCGTGCCCCGCCGCGGGGGCCGGGGGTGGCAGCGAGGCGGCAGTGCCCGGCCGGGGGCGGTCGGAGCATGCCCCGGTAGCCCGGGTGTTGCCGTTCTGTGCGTAAGCCGGGGCGCGGGCGCTTCTTTCTCACTTGAGACGTGCCGGCCGAGGCAGCGATGGGCAGCTGCTCGCCGTGGTCCTCAGCCCCGGGTTGCGTTATTTTTATTTACACACAGCGATGTAAATAGGCCAAGTGTTTTCCCGTCCTTACCCGCGTCCTTAATTTCTCCGTGCTCGGGTCAGCCCGGAGCACGGCGGAGGGTGGGGCGGGGAATCTGTTTCGGGCGTCGAGGCGAACAAAAGCGCTGTCGCTAACCCGCGTGTCCGTCGTGTCCCCGGCGCAGAAATTTATTGCTTCTGCAAACGCTTGGTCCCCCGGGTGGGCAGGCGGTGGGGCCGGCGACCCTTCCTGCCCCGGGGTCGGTGGCAGGAGCGCCCCCCCCCCTCCTCCGCCTCCGCCGTCGTGGGCAGCGCTTCGAAGGGAAGGTCGGTGGGAGATTCCTCCCGGCGGCCGAGCGGTGAGGGGCGCACGGCGCTGCCCCCGGCGGGGGATGGCGGGGAGCCCCCCGGCGGGCGCTGCCGGGGCCGCTCCGGGGTGCGTTTGGGGAGGAGCGCTCGGGAGGCTGCTCCCTG